>NW_028318210.1:7495833-7815000 GCF_062004578.1 Staurois parvus | reverse complement strand
TTTTTTTTGGGGGGGGGGGGAGCGGATGCCTAGTTTTTAGCACAGGGACCCACTCCTACTTCCAGTCGGGGTGGTAGTTGAACATCACTCCCTGCCTGCAACCTTCTAGTACATGTCACAGGTCCTAGGAGGCTGCGGGACCAATCATACAGCGCTTCACGGCTCACACATATACAGTGTGAAGCCGCAAGGAGTCGCAGTTGGCTTCCTTTAGTAAACATGCTGGTGCCAGGGAGCTGAAGATGGGCAAAGAACTGGCCTGGGTGAGGACAGTGCTGGAACCCCCAGACATTTATTTTTTTAAAGACTATAATAAGGCTTACCTAAAGATACTGTCAATATGTCCTAAACATGCACTGTGTAGGAGATATTTACTTGTATGGCAGCTGGTGACGTCACCAGCGCATGCGCACTGTGCTCTCAATGGATGGTATGCTGTCCATTCCGTGACTCCCGCGTGCATGCACTAGAGTGATGTTATGGTGGCTCAGTCATTCAAATGGTTGGAGCTCACAAACCTGGAAGGATGACTGAGTGAAGATGGAAACTTGTTCAGCGGTGACAAAGCGCCACATGGAGGACTTCGTTTTAAGGCATGTCTCTCATAACGTGCTAGTATGCCGTGCATATTAGCACACTATGACACTGTCTTGCAGGGGGAAAGCCTTTTTTTTTTTTTTTTTTTTTTTTTTTTTAATTTGACACTTTACTAACACTTTAAAGCTGAACTCTCAACAGATATGAAATTAAAAAATAAATGCACTTTGTGTGGGTTTTTTTTTTTTCCTTTTTTCAGCGCATGTGAATTTGACCTGGTGTCTGCCTCTTGCAGTATACTGTACAGCAACATTCAGATTTTATTTATTACAGGTTTTATATGGTGCCTAAAATTTATGCAGTACTTTACATACAGTATATTGTACATGCACATCAGTCCCTGCCTTCAAGGAGCATACAATCTAAAGTTCCTAACACACTTTCATACGTACACAAACTAGGGCCAGTTTACCTACCTTCATGTCTTAGGAATGTGGGAGGAAAAAGGTGTACCTTGAGGAAACACAAGCACAGAGAGAACATGCAAACTCCATGCAGATAGTGCCGTGGTTGGGATTCGAACCGACGACCCTAGTGCTGCCAGGCAGATTGGGAGAAGGTACACTATACGCTACTTGGCTGTGCCGAATATCTCATGTGAAAGCTAGGAGAATGCTGATAGGTGTGAGAATGATGAGTTAATTGGTCTGCAAGTTCTTTTTCCACTTCCTATTCATAGGCTGAGGGAAGCACAAAACATATGTGAATGCACCCTGCCTCCGATCAGATGTGGAACCCCAGCAGGGTGAGTTGCTCGCATTTAGCTGCGGGAGGCAATCCCATTGAAATCAGTAGGAGGCTGCTGACACTACATGCAAGTGGTCACAATTAGCTGCAGTCTCTCATTTAGCAATCACATGCTAGAATAAGACCCCTTTCACATGAACATTCCAATCGGGTCCGCCTATCGGTTTTTCAGGGGAACCCGATCAGAATCTCCATTCTTTTCTATGGAGCGGTGGGTGTAAACAAACGTGTCTGTTTTACACCTGCCTACATCAAATCCGATCGAATCCACCAAAAACAGACAAATGGGGATCTGTTCCCCTTCCATCCAGTGGACCCATTTACATCCGACCGCTCATAGAGGAGAACGGTCTGTGTCCGGAGCACGGCCCTGTCATCCGCCTGCCCAGTGGAGATCAGCAGAGAGATCCCCTGCTGAGAATGTGGATTGCAGACAGAATCTGCCCGTGTGAAAGGCACCTTAACGTTCTGCTAAGACTTTGTGTATTTGTGCTGCTTGGACCTTGAAGAAGAGGATATACCCTGAAAGCTTGTCCTGAAAATTTGGATGTTAGTGCAAATAAAGTATCATGGACAGTACTCGGATGGATAGAAATCCAAACACTTTGGTGGGTAAAACAGCTGTCATTTATTGATTTTTATGTATTTATCAGTTTTCCTGGGGTTCAGCCTTGATTGATATGTGCAGACAAAAGACATTGAGTCAGATGTGAGCACAACCGATAAAACCAAAGGATATTCTAGCTGTTCTGGTATTTTAGCATAAATACTGCTTGGATTTTGGCAGCCCATTATGAAAATGTTCCAGGACCTGCGAAGACTTAACCACATAATAAAAGCTACCTTGTACTGTATTGTCCTGCTTGATGTTACAGTACAAATCCTTGTACACGAATCTTGTTTAAGTAAATTTGTCACAGGCTTGGGCAGTTCAGTTTGAACACATGATGTAAAAATGTATCATCTTCGCTGAATACCACACCTCAAAGTAGACTATAAAGTCCTGTAAAGTTAGGATTGACGCCACCCTCTGTGAATGGTCATGCATGTAAGACGCTTTGCGGTTAACCATGCGTTTCTGCAATGCACAGATGTAAATTGGCCCTTACAGTAAATTTTGACTTGTGTTTTTCATCATGCCCTCGTTGTGTCCTGTAAAAATGCATGCCAGGATGCTGCAAGGTTTAAAATGGGTTGATGGGTATTTTTATTGGGGTTCAGCGATTACAGATAGTCTCTAATCTAGCAGGATCTTTAGGCTGACTATAATCTCTGCCAAATATCCCATAAAGTTTATCAACACAGAATTAGGCTCTTTCACTAATGTGTAATAAATTAGTAGAGCAAGTGCCCTAAAGGCTGTAACACAGGTAATTGAGAGTCACTAGAACTAGGCTATGATTTACTGTGTATGATACCAGCTCGTTTTTTTATGAAGCACAGTGATGTGGGTTAACTTTGGTCTGCAGGTTTGGGATTTCTCTGGTGTTGGGCTTTAACTTTAAGTGAGCCTGACCATGTGTTTGTTTTTTGTTTGTTTTTTTTCAAAATTCCACAGCACGGGATTAGTGGATTAGTTAAATCTTTTATGTGTGACCTTCTTAGATGACCACTGGTTTGGAGGTGGAAGGGAAAGCTGTATGGACTGCTACATGACAGATGCACGTGTTGTGTAGTAATTGTGTTTGTTGGGAGCTGTTCATGGATAAGTTGACTTTATGGTCTCTTAAAGGCATTTCAAATGCTCATATATTTTTTTTTTTTGTTTCAAGTTAGAAGATTTAAATGCCTATAAAGCAGTATTAAACCAAAAAAGCAAACATTAATTATATTGCAGCTTACCAATTATTGTGATGTGATTGTCAGGGCAGGAGCTGAGGAATGGACAGGCAGGCCTAAACAATGTAACGCACTGGCTGACGACAACCACCACCCACAGACCGAAGTCCCTCAGGGCGCGGAGTCTAAGTCCCAGGCTGCCCTTCACCAGGGCCCCTGATGGTGGGGATGGACTTGACACAGCCAGGAACCAGGTCGCGGCCCCCAAGACACCTCAGTTGCGGTAATGGCCGCCGCCAATGGCGTGTAGCTGGTGGAAAAGACAATAGAGTAGTCAGGCAGGCTGGGTCAACGACAACGGGACAAAACGGTACAGGACAGCAGATGAGAATCACAGGTCACGAGCCGGGTTCAGCAAGAGAGGGTCAGCTCAAAGGAGAACGCAAAGAATAGTCGAGTCACAAGCCGAGTCAGATTCCAGGAGAGTCACGAGAGTCAGAACAGAGTAATAGCAACACAAAGACACAAGTGCAAAGAGCATGTGCGGACCACAGGCTTGTATGTCATCAGCCATGCCCCTCTGGGGGATCGACCTCAGAGATCTGAAGGCATAAAGGATTCCCACCATGCTCAGCAGAAATCCAAGATGGATGCCAGCACATGGAGTAACATAGCCTCTGGGAAAAGGTAGGACCTTGACAGTGATGACTGCATTAGTTTACTTTTTCTTTTAGGCTTTATTCTATGTTCATCTGGTGGTCCAAGCAGTAAGACAGTTGTTTTGCAAACTAGCTGTCTTCTAGATGTCAGTCACATGGATGAAACAAACCATTTATTGCTGGCAGGGGTTCTTACAATGATCAGATTTTATTTATTCATATAAAACTTTTATTCCAAAAGGAAAAAAATGTTTGCTGTAACTGTTTATAAAGTGTGAGCTGCAGTTTGGTTTCAATATGTTAGTTTATTTAAATCTGCTAGTACTTTAACACTCCCCTCCCGCTGGGCTACCAATGCTGCTGTTTGATGTGTCCCCTGTGCTCATTTGTCCAGAGTGGGGCATCTAATACAGGAGGTGTATTATTGGCCAGATCACTAGGTGAAAACAGAGTGGGGGGTGCCTAAAATAAGAAAACTGATACATCCACCACATCTAATGATTGGTAAGCAGCAGTAGATTACATTTTTGGTTTTGGGTTTGCCCCAGCTTTACGTTGTGTCGATATTGCCTTTCCTAAAAGAAAAAAATAATCAGCCAATCGCATAGCAGAAACTCTATGCTTTTAGGCATCTAGATGTGGTGAAGACGACTTGCTGAAGTTCAAGCCAAGCAGCACAATGGATTAGAAAGGGGATTTAAGTGACTTTGAACGTGACATGGTTGTTGGTGCCAGATGGGCTCGTCTCAGTGTTTCAAAACTGCTGATCTACTTTCACGTACAACCATCTCTAGGGTTTACAGAGAATGGTCCGAAAAAGAGCAAATATCCAGTGAGCGGCAGTTGTGTGGATGAAAATGTCTTGTTGATGTCAGAGGAGAATGGGCAGACTTGTCCAGATGATAGAAAGGCGACAGTAACTCAAATAACCACTCGTTACAACCAGAGTATGCAGAATACCATCTCTGAACGCACAACATGTCGAATTGTGACGCAGATGGGCTATAGCAGCAGAAGACCACATCAGATGCCACTCCTGTCAGCTAAGAACAGGAAACTGAGCCTACAATTCTCACAGGCTCACCAAAATTTTATTATAAAAGATTGGAAAAAACGTTTCCTGGTCTGATGAGTCTCTATTTCAGCTGCGACATTTAGATGGTTGGGTCAGAATTTGCCATAAACAATATGAAAGCATGGATCCATCCTGCCTTGTATCAACGGTTCAGGCTTGTGGTGGTGTAATGGTGTGGTGAATATTTTCTTGGCACACTTTGGGCCCCTTAGTACCAATTAAGCATTGTTTAACCACCTTCCGCCCGCCCTATAGTACAATGACGGGTGCAAGGTGGTTCTCGCATTCTGATAGGACGTCATATGACATCCTACCATTCTCACTGCGCATGCGCGGCTCAGGGAGCGCGTGGCAATCGCCGGTGCGCTGTGTCCCTCGGACACAACGGTTCACGGAAAGAGCCAAAGATGTCGGCTCAGTCATGTGATCAGCTGTGTCCAATCACAGCTGATCACATGTAAACATGGAAATGTCGGTTATCGGCATTTCTCTCCTCTCGAGCTGTCACGCTGACAGCTCGAGAGGAGAGGAGAGGAGAGGAGAGCCGGTAATCGGCTTTCCACGGAGGGGACATGTAGAGGCAAAAGGGGGTCCAACCCGGTACTAGATTGTAAGCTCGAAAGAGCAGGGCCCTCGAACCCCTCGTGTAGTGTATTGTTACTGTCTTGTCTCATGTTATGTCCCCCTTGCTACTGTACAGTGCTGAGCATACCCTTTGGCGCTATATAAATACTATATAATAATAATACTAGCAAGGTGTACCTAATAAAGTGGCGTGTGTGTATGTATGTGTATATATACAATTCAAGACGTTGTGCATAGCTGCTTTAGCTCAGCACATCATAGATGGAAAGGTGTAAATCAGGAACAAAAGAAAATTCAACAATAACTAATAAAGCTGTGGATGATGTTCTGATGGAAGGTGTTGGAGATACCCAACGTTGTTCTCATGGTCTCCCAGCCGGGTGAAAACACACACACTCTGGGTTTATGATTTAGGTGGTTTGACAAATTTACATATTAGCAGCTCTGCCAGCTTCAGAATTTGAGACAAAACTTTTAGGTTATATTTATAGATCTAAACAGCTGAGCCACTTGTGGGGGAGAAAAAAATTATCTCCATGGGTCCTTTTACTTTTACTGCTCTTCTCTGGAGGAGAGTGCTCAGTATATGGACCTGAATAACACCCAGCACTGAATAGTTTTCTGTGTCCACTGCCACTCTGAACATAATCACAAAATGTCTGGCTACAGGTTCTCTAACAAAGATGTATAGGTTCAGATACCGCTTTATTCCAGTAAAGGTCATGGGGGACAATTAATCATATCCAAAGCGTTTTGGAGGTTCAAAACGGCCCCCCTTCATCAGGGCTTGAAATTGACCACTATAAATGGACTTGAAGTGAACTGAACCTTTACTGGTATTTCTTTCAGTGTGATTACAAGAACAGATTTTGTTAGCATCTGTTTTGGCAGTGAGTTCTAACAGTCTCCTGTTATTGGGGTTTTAACCAGTTAAGCTCTGCCCTATAGCAGAATTGCTGCTACATGGTGGGATCCCTGTGCAAAATCACGGGTTTATACATCTCCTAGATTGTAAGCTCCAAGGAGCAGGGCCCTCCTATCCCTCTTGTATTGAACTGTATTGTTGCTGTATTCTCTCCCGTTATATTGTAAAGCGCTGAACAAACTGTTGGCGCTATATAAATCCTGTATTATAATAATAATATCACAGGCCAGGGGTGCGCATGCCCGCTGACCCAATGATGCCATGATTAGGTGCTGCACCGATCAATTAGCAGATTAAGGCCAGTGATGTGTGCCCTGGATCTGCTTATTGACCCGTGCCCTATCAGAGGTCCTCCTGTACCTGTTTTTACATTTACACAGGTACAGGAAATCTCTCTCCCTGGCCACATTCCGTTCCAGAGAGATAAAGCAGATCCACATGAGTCAAAGCACTACACATTTACAGTAAAAGCACAGCTAGGTCACATTTAATCCCCTGTTCGCCCCCCAGTTAACCTCTTCACTGCCCTGTCACCAGTGTCATCAGTACAGTATACAGATTTTGTTTTACTGATCACTGTATTCGTGTCACAGGTGACTTCAGATAGCGTTAGCGTCCCTCCCAGATAGTGTCAGATTGCCCGCCACTACATCAGCCATCACATTTAACTGTTTGATTGCCAGGGACATGTTCACATACACAATAAACCTCCATTGCTAGTATAGTGTCTGAATGGATCAATATCTTTGATCAGATCAGAACTATACCAGTGTTCACAATAGCATAGTGTCCCCAAAAGCAGTGTTAGCAGGATCAGCCCTGGCACCTGCCAGCACCTGCTTTTAGCCCCTATACTAGCCCCCCCATCTCCCCCATCAAGTGCAGTGTCAGTAGATCAATGTCACTTGATACATTGCACACAATACTGAAGTGTTGGCAGAATCAGGACTGATCTCTGCTAGCACTTGCTGGTAATTTTTTTTTCGTAGCTGTTCAAGCAGTCCTTGACAGCCAGGTGCTCTTTTTTTCGCACTAGGTACCTATCAATTTAGTGGCCAAAATATCCAATGAAAGGTGCTCTAGTGAAGAGGCCTACATGATTCTGACCATGTCAGATGAGAACGAAGGGGAAGCCTCACTGACAGAATCAGGCTCAGAATATGAACCTGTAGACAGCAGCGGCAGTCGCCCCTGACAGATAGCTCAGACGATGGAGTAGAGGTCCCGACCCCGTTCCCAGGTTGCTGAGGTTGTACATTTGCATGATAATTCTCATATGCTACAGAGTGCAAGTACTAGTGCCGCACTACCTTTTGGTTGTTTTGTTTTATTGTCATCGAGAGCCGGTTTAGCTGTTATGGTTTTGTTGTTACGGTTTTATTGTTTTCTTTGCAGGAATGCCATTCAGCTGTAGCACCTATCTGTTTATTCTGAGAGGTCTTACTCTCAGAATATACATAAGTGTGTGCAGCGCTGTTGGATGTGATTTCTCATCCAGAGTTAAAAAAAAGAGCATATATGCTGGGGTGGCCAGTGGGTGGATCACCCCTATGCTTCGGCATATATATTTCATAATATAGAAATATATATATATTTCATAATATATAAAAAAAGCGCTGTTGGATGAAATTTTTAATTTTTACATTTTAATTAATATACACTTATTGGGATTTATTTTTACCAAAGACATATAGCAAAATACATTTTGGCCTACATGTATGGCAAAATTTGAGTTTATATTTTTTATAACTGAAATGAGAAAATATGGGGTTTTCTTTTCAAAATTTTTGGTCTTTTTTTTGTTTACAGAGCAAAAAATGAAAAACCCAGAGGTGATCAAATACCACCGAAAGAAAGCTCTATTTGTGTGAAAAAAAGGACATACATTTCGTTTGAGTACAGCATTGCATGACCCTGCAATTAGTTGAAATAGCACAGTGCTGTAACACAAAAAATGCCCTGGTCAGGAAGGGGGGTAAATCCTCTGGAGGGCAAGTGGTTAAAACCCCTTCAAATGTGCTTTTTCTCATTCCAGGCCTTAGTAATAATTTTGGGGAAGTGTCGCAGGGGTTGTAGATGACTTGGTTCCACTATCTGTTTGCAAGGAATTAAAACTTATTCATTGCAAGAGTGCAAACTGCAGTAACTTCTACCACCAAATGACATTTTAACTTTCAGTGGGGTAAGGTCATACAGATAGGAATTGGTTGCTTTTTGAATGTTGCTTCCAAGCCATGTTCTGAATTTCATGTACAATCACAGTGCAGATGTTTTCTCCTTATTCACCCTGCTGTGTGCTGCAGGCTGTAGGTTCCAGAGTTCTCTTTCCTCTCTCACTGTACTGTGAGATGGAATGTTTTAGGTTTGGCGTTGCTATGCAGACCTTATGTTGCGTCTATTCTCCGGAGTGTACAGATTGCTGACAGGTAACTAAGCTGTAGTGAGCTGTGCAATCGACAGTGACTGTTCAACCTATAGCTTAGAAAGTGCTCAGGATCTGTACAGAGCAGTGTCAAATTTCTTCCTTTGGTAATATTTTGGTGTTTTAAAGGCCCACTCAGTCACAATCTGATGATGGTTTTGGGTGGGCACTTATGTGTGGATTGGTGTTTGTAGGTCCAGCTTCTTGTATCTCTTTATAGTGTCCAGTGGCTGAATATTCTGCCTTGCCTTCCCATTAAAGGTGTCTCTCTTGCAGCTGACCTCTCTACTGATTTGTTCTGTTATGTGAACTCTTGTCAGGGGAGAACAGCACGTTCCTTGGCTATGAAATGCTGTGGTTGTTGGTCACAACTTGGAATTCAGGAGTAGTCTATCTTTACTAAAATCTCTGACAGAAGCAAGAGATAGACGTGCAGTAGCCACAAAAAACTGAAATGATTTTAGCTGAAGATGGGCTTCAAGTCTGCATGAATAAATTCTCTTGGATTTTTCCAGAAAGCTGTACATTTTATCATTAAAAAGCAGATGCTGTGCCCAAGTTTGGTGACCGTCATTGTGGACAAATCATAATTTTTCTCAGGCCATTTCTGTAGTCCTATCTTTTCACATGCTTGGAACAGGAGGGCTGCATAATTCTCGCATGGCAGTTTCAGCTTTTAACACTTTTTGAAGTCACAGGGCATTTGTACACCAAAATCTAGCTTCACTAAATGGCAGACCAACACTGAGTGACAGTCCTACCTGGCCTGCCAGTCTGCAGCACAGCTTACCCATCCCCTCCACAATAGTTATTGGATGCTAGGACCGCTGGTGTCGTAGCAGCCCATGATGACATAAACACAAGTACAGGGGTACTCTGATGGGAGCAACTGGTGTAAGGGCGTAATTCAACTCTGCTAGGGGGCACCTGAGGTACCTGGTATTCTGCTAGGGGAGCACTTGAGGTACCAAGTACTTTGTTGACAGGGCACCTGATGTAAGAGGGTGTTTTGAGAGTCAATGGTTTAATAGAGGGTGCTCTGATACCTGAGGTAACGGAGCACCCTGGTGGGGGACACCTGACGTAATAGGGCACTGTGATTGGGGGGGTGCACCTGAGGTAACATGGCACTCTGTTAGGGGGCACCTGATGGATGCATAGATTATGACTAAGTTCTAGCATAAACATAAGACTTGGAACTCCACTGGAAGAAAATTTTGCTGAGCAGACTTGTGAATTTTACCTGTATAAATTTTATGTATTTAAAGTAGCGGCCATTTTAAAAATTGTCAATGCTATTGGCATGTCTAAATTTACTACTGCTGCAGCTTGCAGTGCCCTACTCTTCCTAAATGGCAGATTGTTATCAATAGGTAAAGCTTTGGCACATTCTCAAAATGTAAAACATTTTTAGAATAACTTTTTGCTGTGCTTTGTGCTAGAAACCTATTGTCTCCCTTATCAATATGCAAATCAAATATTGGCTTACCTTGGTGCTTGCTAGCAGAGACCTTACCATCCTACTTTCTCTTTTTGAACACATCTGCTGCTATGTCTCTCCCTCTTAATCTGGATCTCGTCCTAATCTTTATTCCCAATTTAACCGCTCAACCAAACACACACTATGCCTACTTTTCCAAATGGGAGTGAGATCTTTAATGTATCAAAACTGAGGTGGATCAGCAACAAATTTGGTCCATGATCACGGCTGAATCTGCGTGTAAAATGGTCACCAGGTGGTATTTGGTCCCATTTGACTGACACACCTTCACTCAATAATGTATGCTTTTGAGACTGCGAAGAAACAGGAGATGTAATGCACATCTGGTGGACCTGTCCTATGCTTAGCAGATTCTGGACCAAAGTTCCTAAGCTTTTACAGACCATATTTAATAGCCCGTTACCCAAGAGACCCCCCAGTTTATGCTCCTTCATCCTAAGCCTCTGACCTTCACCTAGACTCAATTCAAACTAGGTACATACTGTATGTACTGTTGGCTTCAAAACTATAGTGAGAGCTTCTAAGGTTTCATGAAAGTTCATCAGTGCATAGATTCTTCTTCTTTCTTTTTTTTCAACCAGACTTACCAGCATTCTGGATACCCACAAACAAAATTCTTGCAGTTTGGTCCCCAGGGATACATCACACCCATCCTTCATTATCAACAGCAAGATACAGCTCCCTGTAGGTGTTGTGCCTTGGGAGGGAGCATGTGGAATTCCACAGTGTCCTCTCCCCTTTTCCTATGCCCCCAACCTTTACCTCACAACCTTCCTATTTATTGTTTTTCCCTACTCCTGTTTGTAATTTCTTTCCTCTACCAAATTAAAAAAGAAGAAAAAAGCGCCACTTACAAAAAACACCAAAGTGTCAGCAGCATATCCCACCCAAAATAAATTTTGGCAACAATAATCCAAATTAAAAGGTATGCGCTAATAACAAACTTATACAAAAGTGTATGTCATCATCCAAAAAACATTAGTGTTTTAAATAAATTAGAGTGTCCAAACATAAATTAGTGTCCAAAAAAATATATATATCTTCAGTGACTTGAACCAATTGTGAGAAATCCACCACCAAAGGAGATTAAATGAACTCACCAGAGCTAATGGCTGGTCAGATTATAAACCAGCAACAGCGCATGTGCTCTGGGAGCAATGAACCCGATGTCCAAATAGATATGGTGATGTTTCAGATACTTCCAGATAATAATCACAGCCAAACAACTTTGCAGCCCAAGCTCTTATGATGAACTTCTCCACTCTGTCTCATACCTCCATGAGAGCATGCAGTACACTCAGGGACAAAAAAGAGAACATAATGGTGCAATACGTTTTTTTCATTTATCTCTTTAATAAAAAAGGTATAAGGAAACTCACAAACAAGGTGTCCAACAGACACCAGCTTCAATCGCAAAAAAGGGTTGAGATACAGTTAACGCTCACCGCAGATCTCTCCCATACAGCACAGACCAGCAAGGCTCTCTAACATCCACATCAAATAGGCTACGCCCAACCGGTTTCGTCACACCGACGTCATCAAGGGGCGCCCCTTGATGACGTCGGTGTGACGAAACCGGTTGGGCGTAGCCTATTTGATGTGGATGTTAGAGAGCCTTGCTGGTCTGTGCTGTATGGGAGAGATCTGCGGTGAGCGTTAACTGTATCTCAACCCTTTTTTGCGATTGAAGCTGGTGTCTGTTGGACACCTTGTTTGTGAGTTTCCTTATACCTTTTTTATTAAAGAGATAAATGAAAAAAACGTATTGCACCATTATGTTCTCTTTTTTGTCCCTGAGTGTACTGCATGCTCTCATGGAGATATGAGACAGAGTGGAGAAGTTCATCATAAGAGCTTGGGCTGCAAAGTTGTTTGGCTGTGATTATTATCTGGAAGTATCTGAAACATCACCATATCTATTTGGACATCGGGTTCATTGCTCCCAGAGCACAAGCGCTGTTGCTGGTTTATAATCTGACCAGCCATTAGCTCTGGTGAGTTCATTTAATCTCCTTTGGTGGTGGATTTCTCACAATTGGTTCAAGTCACTGAAGATATATATATTTTTTTGGACACTAATTTATGTTTGGACACTCTAATTTATTTAAAACACTAATGTTTTTTGGATGATGACATACACTTTTGTATAAGTTTGTTATTAGCGCATACCTTTTAATTTGAATTTCTTTCCTCTGTTCTCCTTTTTTTTTTCTTGTTTGGGGGCAAGGGGGGGGTGTTTTGCACTCTTTTTGAAATGTACCACATTCATTTAATTGCTCCAAATCTCCACTGCTACTGACATATCAGCAGAAGCCAAACACCCCCTTCCCCCCAAGATGCTATATGTTCAAACTTTATTTAAAGCAACATACCCTTCCTCCCTTAATATAAATGTGGCATGTTGTAAACATAAAAATCAGCACAAGAGACATAACATGCAGTTTGTACAATGTGTCCCTTGTGTTGATTCTTTTCCCTTTAGTAGAAATCTTCCTCCGATATCTACTGAAAGGAGAAGAATCAACAAAACATACCAACTGTAATTATGTCCCTTGTGCTGATTTTCATGTTTTTATTTTAACGTTAGCTTAACCTGGGCTTTCACACTTTTCAACCTGGATCCCTTATTTCTGAGTATCCTGTGCAAATGATTTTCTATAATCTTGTGTTATGAACTTGGATGTTGCCCTATACTGTTCACTATCGACATTTTAGTAATTGATTGTCAACTGTATAACCCTATATTCTGTCATGACAATTGTTCTTCAAAACTCTCCCTTTCAATAAATCTTTATTTAAGGAAATATTTTATCATTATGGGGTAGATTTACTAAAACTGTGGAGTGCAAAACCTTTTGCAGCTCTGCATAGTAACCAATCAACTTCCAGGTTTTATTGTCAAAGCTTAATTGAACAAGATGAAGTTAGAAGCTGATTGGCTACCATGACCAACTGCACCACATTTTGCACTCTCCAGTTTTAGTAAATCAACTCTTACATGTCAAAACAAATGTGACCAATTGACCAATCTTTATATATGTAGTAATGCTTGTTATTTTACACTGGAGAAAAAGTGTCATTTATATCCTGCACCAGCCTATCCCCTCTGTTCAGATGTGCAAGCTTCATCCATCTCCACTCTGAAGAAGGGGACTAGCTTTGGTGTACTCATGTAATGATACAAGCATGAACAGGTCCATCAAATATTACATGGATGGGAGTTTTCTGACTCCTGAAGCCCTCGGTTTGACCTTTTTTTATTACCGTTTTAGATCCGTGAGAGTGTAACACAAGTGTCTATCTTAATAGGTTGGTTTAAGAGCTTTGGTAATGGGATGACAGGATTGCTCTTACTGAATCAGCCGTTCTGTTAGTGAAGAATTATTGTTGACTAATAGATGTAGCACATGTGAAGTAATGCTGTAGAATAGAGGGAGGAGGGGGATACCTGGTGTACTTGGACTTAAAGTTTTCTTCCTTTTCTGAATGGTTTCTTTTTTATTTTACTTAATAGCCAGGAAAAGAGAAGCTATTATCCATGTTATTACATGTTGCTTTACAGAGTACATAGTACGATTCCCATCCATCCCATCAGTCTGTCTCTGAAGTTCTTTCCATCTAAAGCTGGCCTTCTTTTCTAAAATATCTTTTAGATTTAACAGCTATAAAGGCCCTACTTAAACAATTCAATAGATATATCTGATCAGGTATAGCTGTTGGAAAAACAAAAGGTACTACAATCGGATTATATCATGTATGTAGCCAGTTTAGGCACCAAAATACACACTAGGGCCATGTTCATCAGATTCCATTTAGGTGTAAATTAACTACCAGAATGGCTTGTGTTCCATTTAAATGCCTTTTTCGGAGCCCCACACAGCCGTTCTGGTTTTGAAAACTGACAGCTAGTATGGGGGACTTCTCCCCGTATTTCTGTCACAGGGAGGGAAAGGACAGCGGGCGGCAGCTGCAGGATTGGAAACATATTACATAATCTGCCCTAAAAATGGGTGGAATATGTAACATGTTCCCAAAGGTAAACTTATTGTTAAGGCTCCATGCATGTTAGCATTTTTTAAGCTCCTAGAATCTGTTATCAGCATTTTTTCTGCTCCTAGAAGCGAAATAGTGTTATCCTGTGTGTCCATGCATACTATTTTAGGCTAGTAGTGTTTTTCAAGCTTCAGCGTTTAGGAGCAGGAAATAAAAATGTTTTTGTAGCGTTTTTGGGAGCATTTTTCCGGCAGAAAAAAAGCGCTCCTAACAGCTTTTTCCTAAAAACTCTAAATGCTAGTCCTCCTAAACTCTACTAAAAAAAAAATGCCATTACCAAGGTCTGCTCCAGATCAAGCCATGGAATGTCTAGGGAGGGACGAAACCAATGTTTGATTTGGACTAAGCAAATTGATATGGGATAGTCTGAGATCAACAGATCTGCTTCCTCCAGACTTCCTATGTTTTGAGAAGATATGAGTGTGCAATTCTAGGTTTTTTGATTTTTTTTTTATGTCATGCCATAGGAGGTGGTTATATATTGTAGTCAGTGCCTTATGATATTTTGTAGAGAGGGGAAAAGAAAGGGTACAGAAGATATATAAAATTTGAGGCAGTATAGTCATTTTAAAGGAAGCGAGTCTTCCAGACCATGATAAATTTAGCTGTTTTAAGCAGGACGTCTCGGTTCTAAATTTAGTGATCAGTGGGTTATAGTTGAGCTCTGCTATGAGATCTAGGTTGGAGGTTAGCGTGATACCAAAATATGGGATTCCTCGATCAGACCAAGTATAAGGCAGCAAGGATTTCAAGTGGGATGTGAAAGGGGCATCTAGACCTAGATAAAGAATTGTTTCGAAAAATGTACCTTGTAATAGGATATTAAACTAAAAGTTTGTAGTTTTATGTGCCCGTTGGGGGGAAGTAATTGAATTAGTCAGTAGTAAAATAACATCATCTGCAAACAATCGAATTTTGTGTGGCTGTAGTGAACTCTAGAAGCCTAATATCTCAGGAGGAGCCTTTATTGACTCGGCCATTATAGATTTGAAATGGTTTAGAAAGCATCTCAGAGGTTTAGACTTGTGCCGAGGGGCAGAAATATAGTGCTAAGATGGCATCATATATTTGTCCACTAAAACCGAATTTCGTGAGTACGCTTGACATATAGGACCAATGAATACGGTTGAATGCTTTCTCTGCATCGATAGATAATAACAGAGAAGGTATACAGACTTTTTTACAAAATGAATAATATTAATAATTCTCCTCGTGGTTTCTAAAGTTTGTCTACCTTTTTATGAATCCAGATTGGTCAGGCCAAATTAGTTTACGGAGGATGTTGAGAAAAGGGTAGCTATGATCTTTGCATGGACTTTCTTGTCCACATTCATTAGGATATGTGTCAGAAATTTTGGGGAGTGTTGGGGTCTTTACCTGATTTCAGGATGATCACAATGTAGGCCTTCAACATTTCTGAGGGGAAAGAGGAGGTGTCAACTGCCTTGCCACATACATCTGCAAGGTATGGAGAGAAAATACGTTGGAAGGATTTATAGAATTCAATAGTGAAGCTGTCAGGGCCAGGAGATTTACCGTTAGGAAGCAATTTGATTGTTTTGAGTATTTCGTCTGAAGTAAATGGAGAATTGAGACTTTCAAGTTGAGTTTTAGTAAGTTAAGGTAAATGTCCTTCCTTTGTTGTCTAGCCTTTGTTGTATTAGGCTGATGACACTTGAGTGATTCAAAATTGGCAGCAGCGGGATTGTTAAGAGGCTGCATGTCTGTCCCTTTGGAGTCACTCCTGCAGCGAAATGTTGGGATGTTGCTCTCATCACTAGGTCCAGCAGCCTGCAACAGAACAACGTTTTACAGGGGGGATGATTTCTTACAGTCACACAGGCAGACTTTTTAGTGATCCTGCTCTTGAAAATTGTCCTCATCCTTACTCCTACAAATCCCTACAATCGTAATTTTATAAAACACAAAATACAGATGGATTCCTATTAAAAAAGCAAAATCTACTGATCAATGCAGGATTAGTTAACCTTTATATAAAAAGACTATGCAGCCACACCAGAGGGTGTCCCTAAAATCTGGACACATAGATAATATCACTAACTACAGTATATGTTTTTTTCTCAATATGCATTTTACCTATGTGTCCAGATTTTAGGAACACTCTGTGCTGATCAGATCTTATAACCATGCTTCTTCTCTGGTAACATTGGGCACCCAAAAACTATAGGAAGGCGCGATATCCTTTTCAGTGCGCTCTCTTCCCTGTTAGTTTGGATGGGCTCTGTGACAGACGAGAGAGTACACACAGCACTACGTCCTATAGCATTGGGGGGGGGGGGGGGGCGTCCGAACGGCTGCTAACATGGAATGGAGCCATGCCAGGCAGTGCCCAATTTCTCTAGCAGGCTTCTGTTATTGTGAATATGCCCCACAGGTATGTTGCCATGCTTGTGAGACCTAGAGCATAGAGTGCTTTAGTGTGACTGCATCTGTTTTTTTTTGTGTTTTTATTTAGAAAAACAAAAATGACCTAACCTGTACACTGGAAATGGTGCAACGTTGGCCCTACAGTCATTCATATATGATTCCTTTGACAAGGACAGTGTGTTAGTTGTGTATTGTTTTCTTGTAATATTGATGGGAGGGGTCTAATTTCCTATCGCCGCTCCCTTTTAAATTGTCTAACAGCCCCCTTTCCATGACAGGGTGGATAAAGGTAGCAGATAATTCTTTGGCATCAAAGATCATAATACAATATGCTTTAATGTTCTAATCCTTCCTAGATTGGGCTGTATTTTACAAAACATTTATACCTGTCTTTAGGACAGAACTCTAGCCATATCCTTTTTTTATTTTTTTTTATTTTAAATATATATATAAGGGTTGGGGTTAAAACTACTGTCTGGTCTCTGTTGCTGTATTTGGTTTGAGGAGATGGCCCATGCATAGGAATTTTAGAGACAAGAAATGAGTGTAAATCTTCCAACCCAAATGGCAACACAAGGGTTTTGTAGAGTGGAGAAGAACCTCTGTCAAATTTTTACTGCTGAAGACCAACAAGATATTTAGAATGATTTAAAATATTCAATTTAAAACCCATCTCCATTGTGGCTTTAAGGCTGCTGTATTCACACTTGAGCGTTTTGTAGCTTGATGCTACAAAAACACTCAAACTTAAACCGATCAATTGTTCTCTATGGTGCCTGTTCACACCTGATCAGCTCACACTTCAAACTACAAGACGCTCAAGTGTAAATGCAGTCCTACCTTCAAACCTTCAATCCTGAGCTGTCACTGCAGTACCTGTACTGTACAATGATGTGTAATGGTTTAGCAAAGTAAAAGTCAATCAGTTAGGCTATACAGTAATACCTCGGTTTACAAACGCCTCGGTTAACATCATTTTCAGTTTATGAATGAAAATCCATTGAAAATAAAGCCTCGGTTTACAAATGTTTAACAATTTTTTTTCGCAATACGAAGTGTATGTCGGTGCCGATTTTTAAATGGATTGGAAGCTATTGTCGGGAGCGGAGCCTTTTTTTAATTCTTTTTTCGGGTCGGCGGCGGTGATGGCGGGCATCGTGATTGACATCGGATCTACTGCAGGGGACATTCTTTTAGTTTTTTAATAAAGGACTTGTCAAAGACCGTGTCCTGTCTTTATTCACACTACACTTTTTTGTTTTTTTATGAATGAGTAGGGGTACCATGTACCCCATACTCATTCACATGGGGGGGGGGACGGGATCAGTGGGGAACCCTGCTGACAGCTGAAACATTAACACATGATTGTCACTACTAAAATACTGCATGACTTGATAAAATAACTTATGTGGTATTTTAGTAGTGTTTACTTTTTTTCTGACCTTGGTTTTTAATGCATTCCTATGGGAAACGCTTTACTAATTTTTCGCTATACGAAAAGTTCCGCAGAACGAAATAAATTCGTAAACCGAGGTATTACGGTACATCTAATTTAGTAAAAATGCCCTCTAAAGATGAGAAAATGTTGATAAATCCAGGCAAGTCCTATTAAAAAGCACTCTACAATTTGCTGTAAACAGAAAGTACTGCTAACGATCCATAAGAGATAGCAGTAGTCTATCGCAAGGGCAGATATCTTCCCACCTGTCATTTACAAGAGATATCTGTTGGTCTGTGGCTATCCTTACATCCACATAAGCTGCCCAGTATTCTCTGTAACAATGCAACCAGTTGGAGCGTCAGTATTTCTTTTGGCTGAGCAGATAAATTTGGATGAGTGTTCAGCAGTTGGATGGATAAGTAGATTTGAGACCTACTAATATTTGTTTAGCTATCCTTGGTTCAAGCCCATTAACTATTTGAATCCTTGTGCTGTTAGCATTAGTAAATTGATAGGAAAGTATATCATATTTACTTGTTTTAAACAGTTTTTTTACATTTTCTTCAGTTACTTCCTAGTTTCCATGCCTGGGCAAATGATGTCATACATTTCAGGAGTCTTCAGGACGGGAGGAGGAGTTTTCTCAGCTAAGCACACCCTCCTGCCTGCATGAAAAAACACAAGGGGGAGCCTATAAGTGTAGTATTAAAAACAATTTAATAAACAAAAAGTGTTACACTCACATATATAAAGAAGTAAGAAGCATTGTAAGATGTTATAGATGACTCAGGCAAAGGGGACCACAGCCACTCATCGGATGGTATATCTGCAGCGGCGTCAGAGACCAGATGGAACCGAGAGGCAAGCCGGACATCTGCGCTACACATAAGGCACCAGCTCATGAGGTCGTGATGGAATGCGGAACCGGAAGTGATGTAAAAACACCACCGTGGACCACACTACCGGAAGTGACGTCAGGGGAGGGTGGGTCTGTAGCCTAGGTAACACATTTTGGCGCATCAGTCGGCTCCTTTCTCAAACCTCCTGCACTTAGAGGCGCCCCCTTGTGTTCTTTTTCATTCTTACAGAGATATATTCCAGTTTCTCGGTTGAGCTGCCCATAGGTGCTTTTTTATGAACTTTATGATATGGACTTAATACTACTTGTATCCAATACTGTTACTTGAGGTTTGCGCCGTATGCAATTTGTATACCTCCTGCCTGCATGCCTGAGCTAAGGACAAATGGATTCCAGGAAGTAACTGCTACATGAATCCTCTTCCCTCCTCCCTATGGCCAGAAATGCTAGGGGGTGTTTTTCTAAGTGATTTCTCAGCAAAATAAAGTATAGAGACAAGGATGGATGGGTGAAATTGCTATGAACAATAAAAAAAATAATAGAATCGTTTTTGGTTTGTGGCCCTTAGAAAAAAAATAAACACTTACAGTTTAAGTCGAAGAGGGACTTTTAATTTTACAGGTATAAAAAGGGATGCTAGCGTGGTGGTACTACATGCAGTAGTAAGTGCTAAGTGTGTCCTATTACTGATAGGTGGCACAAATGTCGCAGGCTAGTCCAGAGACCGGTAATCAACATGGCAGACAACAGTGTTGGTGCTTGCATGGAACAGCGTGTGGTGATAAAGTGTCTTGTGAACGAAAGCATAAAAACCGCAGATATCTACAGAAGACTTCAAGCACCGTAGGGTGATGAGACACTCAGCCGCACTGAGACATTTGAATGTTATGAACATTTCAGTGATGGCCGCACATCCGTCATTGATTTTCATCCCACAGCAGTCATTCCTAAGAACATTCAGTGCGTGGAACACCTGATCTTGGATAATTGACACATAACCTGTTGTGATATTGCACAAGAGACGAATCCTTGGAGGTCAGCACTAATAACGAAGTGAAGCAGGCTGTCCTAGGATGGTTCAGTCCTACTGACAAATCTTTCTATTCTGAAGCTTTCCAGGCACTAGTCAAATGCTGGGTTAAGTGTATAAATGTAGCAGGGGAGTATGTTGAAAAATAAATGCAGTTTCCACTCCTTGAAATTTGTTCTTTATATAAACTCAAAAGTCTTAGTTTGAATTCCCCTTGTATATATAATCTTTTTTTTTTTTTTTAACTGCTACAAAAAAAATTATACAATCTTTCCAAAATATTGTCAAATTGTTGTGCCTTTTCTTGGCTTATATAAGGGACAATCAATAGTGACTGTAAAAAAATTTCAAAGATGTCCCATTGCTACTCTGCTTGACAAGCCATACACTTGCAATGTCTGCTGATGACCCTTAAGCTTTAGGTCATGGTGTGAAAAAGGCTGGATTAGGAGACTGTTTGATGTCACTTTCATTTCTGCCTTGCAGAGAAACTTCAAGGCTCTGTGTAATTGTAAGCCGTCTCTCCCAGTGGTGACTCAAAGCAACCTTTTGTAGTGTCTGGCAGATCATTGTACAAATGGATATTGCATGTTCACTTAGTGCTGGAAGGCTCTGTGGAGCTCCAGTACTGTACAAATCACATCAAGGCGAGACGAGGTTCTAACCTTGAGGTACGCTGGGATTTTATTAGCACATTCCACCGAGGGAAGTTACATTTGTTTGTTTTAGTTTAGAACTGGAATTGGTACAACTGTCGTTTGTTTGGTGAAAGGATGAACATTTATGATGTTGGGTTTCAAGAAAATATAACCGTGTTGTAAAATGCAAGTTTTGATGTCTTAAAATTACAGGTTTGTTCGAACAAACGTGTATTGTATATTTATGATGCACTGGATCCCTCTTTACTTATATAGTGATTACTAGTCAATGTATTGGCATTCATTCTGCTTGTAAGTTATTTATAATTGTTAGACTTGAGGATCTATTTACAAAATGTTTTACTTGGAAGCTGCAGGTCAAAAAAGGTTTGTGATTTTCATGTGAAATCTGTTGGGTTCAGCAGTTTTTGATATTCACAGCCAACCACCTATCAGCTTTTGGGTAGCAGCTTCAAAGCACTTGCCCAATTGTGAAAATGCACAATAAACTCTTAGGTGTCAATAGATTTAACTATTGTATGTACTCAAATATACAAAACGTGTTGCTGCCCAATCAGTGTTTTTTTTTTTGTTTTTTTTAAGCTGATTTTGTTATCTGCAAACTCCTGCCACATGGTACAACCAACCAGGAAGGAACTGTTCAATGTTTGCAGTTTTCTATTTCACCTCCCTCTCTTCTTTCCCAGTTGTTAGATTATAGACATCAAACCACCCATGATTGTGGTCTTCCTGTTCCAAAAACTACCCAAGTACCTCCTATAGTGCAAAGTATTTGAATGTGACTAGCTGTCTCTGCAGAACCACACATTTTAATCCTTTATTGATATTTATTCTAGCAATATACACCGATCAGCCATGGTCCCACTTTGGCTGCCAAAAGAGCCCTGACCCGTTGAGCTATGGACACCAATAGACCTCTGAAGGTATGCTGTAACTGGCACCAAACTGTCAGTAGCAGATTCTGTAAGTCCTGGAATTGCAAGGTGGGGCCTTAATGGATAACACTTGTTTTTCAAGCACATCCCAGAGATGGACTGAGGTCTGGAGAATTTGTAGGCCAGGTCAACACCTCAAACTTGTTGTGTTCTTCTAACCATTCTTGAACCATTTTTTGCATTGTGGCAGGGCACATTATCCTGCTGAAAGCGGTCACTGCTATCGAGGAATACAGTTTCCTTGAAGGGATGTAATAGGTTAGCAACAACGTTTAGGTAGGTGGTACATGTCAAGTAACATCCTCATGAATAATGGGACCCAAGATTTCCCAGCAGAACACTGCCCAGAGGATCACACTGCCTCTGCCGGCTTGTCTAATTCTCATATTGCATCCTGGTTCCATCTCTTCTCCAGGCAAGTGATGCACATGTACCCAGCCATCCACATGTTGTAAAAGAAAATATGATTCATCAGACTTGGCCACCTTCTTCCATTGCTTCGTGGTCCTGTTCTGATACTCACGTGCCCAATTTCGGACTGTGCACTCACGTGCACTTTTGGCTGTGGATATGGGTCAGCATGGACACCTTGACTGGTTTGCAGCTACACAGCTCCATACACAAGAAACTGCAATGCCTGTTTTTTCTGTACATCAACTTCATTGACAACATACAGTGAAGAAAATACAGTAAGTGTTTGATCCCCTGCTGATTTTGAATGTTTGCCCACTCACAAAGAAATGATCAGTCTAAAAATTGAATGGTAGGTGTATTGTAACACAGAGAATAGCAACAACTAAATTCAAAAGAAATGCATGTCTAACAAATGATGCACTGATTTGCATGTTCATGAGGGAAATAAATATTTGATCCCCTATCATTCAGCAGGATTTCTGGCTACCAGGTGTCTTTCATACAGGTAACAAGCTGAGATTAGAAGCAGTCACTTAAAGGGAGTTCTGCTAATCTCATTTTGTTACCTGTATAAAAGACACCTGTTCACAGGAGCAATCAAACAATCAGATTCCAAACTCTCCACTATGGCAAAGACCAAAGAGCTGTCCAAGGATGTCAGGGACAAGATTGTAGACCTACACAAGGCTGGACTGGGCTACCAAACTATGACCATGCAGCTTGGTGAGAAGGTGACAACAGTTTGTGCAATCATTCGCAAATGGAAGAAACACGAAACAACTGTCAGTCTCCCTAGGTCTGGTGCACCATGAAAGATCTCACCTCGTGGGGTATCAATGAGCATGACAACAGTATGGAGTCATTCCAGAACTACACGTGAGGATCTTGTCAATGATCTCCAGGCAGCTGGGACCACAGTCACCAAGAAAACAATTGGTAACACACTACGATGACAAGGACTGAAATCCTGCAGTGTCCGCAAGGTCCCTCTGCTCAAGAAAGCACATGTCCAGGCCCATCTGAAATTTGCCACTGAACATCTGAATGATGCAGAGGAGGACTGGTTGAAAGTGTTGTGGTCAGATGAGACCAAAATCGAGCTCTTTGACATCAACTCAAGTCGCCATGTTTGGAGGAGGAGGAATGCTGCCTATGACCCCAAGAACACCATCCCAACTGTCAAACATGATGGTGGATACATTCTGCTTTGGGGGTGTTTTTCTGCTAAGGGGACAGAACAACTGCACCGCATCAAAGGGACGATGGGCGGGGCAATGTACCATCAAATCTTGGGTGAGAACCTTCTTCCCTCAGCCAGGGCATTGAAAATGGGTCGTGGATGGGTGTTCCAGCATGACAATGGCCCAAAACACTTGGCCAAGGCAACAAAGGAGTGGCTCAAGAAGAAGCACATTAAGGTCCTGGAGTGGCCTAGCCAGTCTCCAGACCTTAATCTGATTGAAAATCTGTGAAGGGAGCTGAACGTTTGAGTTGCCAAATGTCAGCCACCAAACCTTAATGACTTGGAGAGGATCTGCCAAGAGGAGTGGGCCAAAATCCCTCCTGAGATGTGTGCAAACCTAGTGGCCAACTACAGGAAACGTCTGACCTCTGTGATTGCCAACAAGGGATTTGCCACCAAGTACTAAGTCATGTTTTGTGAAGGGGATCAAATACTTATTTCCCTCATGAGCATGCAAATCAGTGCATAATTTGTTAGACATGCATTTCTTTTAATTTTTTGTTACTATTCTGTCTCTCAGTGTTACAATACACCTACCATTCGATTTTTAGACTGATCATTTCTTTGCGAGTGGGCAAACATTCAAAATCAGCAGAGGATCAATAATTATTTCCTTCACTGTATATCCCACCGACTTTCAGATGCCATTGTATTGAGATAACTAATTTTATTCCCTTTACCTGTCAGTGATCATAAAGTTATGGCAGATCAGTGTAGGTTTCCCCATTCTTAATTTTGCAATGATTCAGGATCCTTTATTTTTTTGTTGGATAAAGTTTTCCCTGACCAGGTGTACCTAATGTGCCACCAGACAGCAATAAAATGTGGGCCACTCTCTTTATACTAAAATTAAAATCTCTGTCCATTCCATGTAGCGTTCTTTAGCTGAATTATCTCTTGAAACTGATGTAAGGTTTGTGGGTTTTCTATTTTCTGTTTGATATGACAGTGGTGGAGACAGGCCCAAAAGGTGAAAGGCTTTGTCAGTTGTACCATAGAAATGGTTCCTAAATGACAGCTTTCATTTGCTTGATGACCTAGGGTGGAGAGAAGAGGGAGAAAATTTGTGGCTGCATGCAGAACCATTTCTTATTTAATCCATTGTATGTCAAAGGTTTTCATGATTGTTCAAGTACCATTGCATATCTGCTCCAGCTCTGCTTGCAGACTGCCCTGTCAGAATGCTTTGATTTCAAGTGTAATTTATGCCTTTTAAAACCCTCCATTGGTCTTGCAGTTTAATATTCAATGCACAGCGTGGAATGTTACATGGTCAGCTTGGACAGCTAGACACCCCCTTGTAATATATTCAAACATGATGCTAGTTCAGTGGAGTGTGCTTGGCACACACATGGTTTGAATGAGGCAAGTCAGACTAAATAAAAACAACTGTGCTCCAGTGTTTTTTTTCTCCATTATTTTTCTGTCCCTCACACATGCCCTGGTTGGATAACTATATTTTTAACCTATAGCAATTGTAATATAGGTTTGTTGGAAAAATGTTAAAGGCTAACACCAGGCAAAGAGATCAGTACACAATTGCAATACATACGTGAGTGAACTGTGTAACTGGTTAAAGAGCTGGTAAGTCTGTTTAGCCAATATTGTGATCCTGGTCTTGCTGCCAGGCGGCAGAGACGAGCCTTGGACCATACTGTACAAAGAAATGGCAACCACCCCAACCTATAAATGGCCTTTGCAGCAAGGATCACATGGAAGGGCAATGAAAAACAACAAAACAAATCCCAGCTCACATACCAGCCAGCCTGCAACAAACTGAATTAACCCTGTCTAACCGTTCACGTCAAAACAATGGGATGTACTGGATACCTTTGCTGCCATTGTGCTGTTGCTGGGTGCCCAGTGTGTCCTTATACCTGTAAGGAGAATTGGGCTCCCTCTAGGCATACCTGCCCTCAATCTATCTATTATTACATATGTGCTCCAACTCAGGAGACTTTATAGAGTTAAGACTGCAATACACTGGGGTGCTGTGATGTGGCCTCTGCAGCTTACACATATATTTGCAAATGTGTGCAAACTAATCCCCTTGTTTAACCACTTGCCGACTGCAGATAGCCTTATGACGGCTTCACTGTGGCCGGCCAGTTCTGGGAGGGAGTCATATGATGTCCTTCCGCACGCCCCCGGCAATCTCTGCGTTCGCTGTTTCCTACGGACACAGCTGATTACGTGATGTGGCAAAAGGCAAATCACAGCGCCCTTTTACCATGTGATCAGCCATGCCCAATGACACAGCAGATCACCGGTAAATGCAGTTGCCGGTTATCGGCTCCACTTTCCTCACACTGTCACAGCGTGAGGAAAGTACTACCGATAACCGGCAATTGTCAGAGGATGGATTGGCACTGATGATCAGTGCCCTGATGATTGGTGCCCAGCAGTGCCACCCATCTGTGCCCAGCAATGCCACCCATCAGTGGTGCCCAGCAGTGCCACCCATCAGTGCTGCCTATCAGTGCCACCTCATCACTGCCGCCTATCAGTGCCCGTCAGTGCTGCCTATCGGTTCAGCCTCATCAACGCACATCAGTGAAGGAGAAAAATTACCTGTTTGCAAAATTTTAGAATAGAAACAAAGTAAAAAAAGTTTTTATCAAAATTTGTGTCTTTTTTTGTTTATAGCGCAAAAAATAAAACACCCAGTGGCGAGCACATACCACCAAAAGAAAGCTCTATTTGTGTGAAAAAAATGATAAAAATTTCATATGGGTGCAGTGTTGCATGACCGCTCAATTGTCACTCCAAGTGCAACAGCGTTGAACGCTGAAAATTGGCCTGGGCAGGAAGGGAGTATAAGTGCCCGGTAGTCAAGTGGTTAAACATGAACTGTTAGGGTCATTGCAGTTTGCTGCAGGCTGGCTGGTAAGTGAGCTAGGAATTTTTGGTTGTTGATTTTTGACTTGAACCTTACTGTTGACTACTTTTCATTCAGGCAATAGAGCCTGGTCAAGCACCCACCCAAGCCTGTGACTGGCCATGGAAGAATTAGGTTTCATCACCTGACTGTTCCTTCCTGTAATGCTAAACAAGTGTGTTTTGTTGAATACTAAAAAGACCTCCATTTTATAGTTTTCCAAGTTTCCTTTTGAAGACAGCCATAGTTATTTTTCATCATTAGATGTCCTCATTCTTCTCTCTTGAATGACACCCAGCATCATGCGACTCCCCAAAACAAAAGGACATAGTATGAGTGCAGGGTTTCAAGGCCCAGCCCCCGAGGGGGCATCATCACAGCACCTTGCAACTTGGTGTAATGATGCAGATAGTGGAGCTTACATAATTGAGGGCCACCCACAAAGAGATAGACATCACCACAGACCTGAAGACATCTGGAGAAGTAAATACTAAAATAATGCCAAAAAGTTTATAGCCCAAACTTCCTGCCATAGCTGCGTTCTCAATATTGTGAAGTCAGATAAGCCTCAGGGAGAGGATGACCCCTGCAAATCACTGTGACAGGTGGGGACCTGCTAACTCTGCTGCAAAAATCTCACAATCCTTGCGCTGGCCGTACACTAGTAGAATTTTGTTAGAAAATGTTTGTTTTGGGAATGTTCATTCTGTCTTCTGATCCTTAGTGGGGTCTAATGAATAATTGTTTTTGACCGCACTGACAAGATAATGTGAAGGAGCAAGATGGGAAAATATTTCTTGATCAAGGGAATTTTCAGCAGTTTCTGCAGTTTTCTTTTGGGAAATTATTCATACCAAAATCAAATGTTAAAAGCAAACAAAATTTTAAAGTACTTGTAAACATTTGTCAAGTTCCTGTTGGCATTACTGAATATATTGCTGAGATTTTTTTGTATGGATGTTTGATAATCTACCCAGTAGGCTATATTCACACGTATGCTTAAAGTGATATTAAAGGTTTATTTCATTTATTTTTTTAAATAACAAATATGTTATACATACTTGCTCTGTGAATTGTTTTGCACAGAGCAGCCCCGATCAGAAGGGCCCTGAGGTGAGTATTGGGGGGGGGGGGAGGGGGCAGGTGTAGGGTGAAGCAGCATGTAAAAGCCTTTTTAACCTTTTTTAAAGAAAAAAAAAAACCTTCTGCCTTTACAACCACTTCTCTGGCTTTAATCCTTTTTGTTAATGTATTGTGCCAAATTCATGAAGCATATGCAACACTTTTGGCTCTGACAGTGAATCATGCACCAAATTTCTAAATGCACCACTTTTACAATGTGTCACATTGAATGCACCAAAATCAATTGTCTCGCATTCAATGCGACACATTCAACATAAAATACTGACAGTTTGTGTCCTATAAAAGTGGAGCTAATTAAAATCAACTTTCTTTTTGCAAACAGAGGGGAACTGGTATGGACAGATTTTGCCATAGTGTATTGTGTGCATTCTAAAAGTGATGAGCATGAGCCAAAGTTATGTGCAAGTTCTAGACGGCACATGAATTTGACTGCACCACTTTTAACCACTTGCCTTCTGCCCTATAGCAGAAGTACTGCTGCAGGGCGGCATGGCTGCTCAAAATCACGTGTATATATACATGATTTGCATTTCCGGGTAGGGGGCGCGTGCCGCCCTACCCGCGACACTATTGGCTGCAGGGGATGTCAATCACCAGGTCCCAGCCAGGACTCTGTGAGGTCGTCAGGGCTGAGAGGGGAGAGATCTGTGTATAAACAACACAGATCTCTCTCCTGTCATCATGGACATGCTGCTTTGTATCTCTCTGCACAGCACAGAAAAACAAAGCAGCATGTCTCCCAAGTAAAACAGCACACAATGTAAGACCCTATAACTTTCATATAAACCAGTTAATATACACTTACTGGGATTTTTTTTTAGCAAAGACATAGCAAAATACATTTTGGCCTAAATTTATGAAGAAATTAGATTTTTAATATTTTTTATTGGATATGTTTTATAGCAAAAAGTCTTTTTTTGCTTATTGCGCAAAAAATAAAAAACACATCAAATACCACTGGAAGAAAGATTTGCAAGAGAAATAATGACATAAATGTAATTTATGTACAGAGTTGCATGACCGCGCAATTGTCAGTTAAAGTAACGCAGCGCCGTATTGCAAAAAATGGCCTGGTCAAAAAAGGAAGTGGGGGGGGGGGGGAGGGGGTAAATCCTCTACAGGGCAAGTGGTTAAAACACATGACATGTTCACAAAATCTGTCTGCACCAATCTTTATGAATTCCAGGGACATTGTATTTAAGTTAGTGCATTGCCATTTTATTCTGAATGGCACCGCCATGCACATATACACCTGAACGCACAAATGTGAAGGATTTTTGCAGGAGCAGACTGACAACTCATGGGGCCCCCAGGCAATAGGGGATCATGGGGCCCCTGTGCCCTTGGCCAAACTCAATAAAGCCTATGAAAAAGGTACCAGGGGCATCTCATGTGGCCCCCTACTGACCCCGGGCCCTCGGGCAGTGCCTGAGTTTCCAAATCGTCAGTCCGCCCCTGGCTTTGTGCATTGTCCTGCACTGCAGTGGCAAGAAGTTGTGCATTTCTATTTTTTGTGTTTAGGGTCCATTCAGTGTAAAGGGGCTGTCTTAACTAGTTGCCGACCGCAGATAGCCGAATTACGGCTGCACTGCGGCCGGCCAGTTCTGGGTGGACGTCCTCCCAGAACGCGCTCTCCTGCGCGCTCCACGGGGCGCGCACCCGGCGATCTCCGTGATCGCTGTGTCCTACGGACACAGCTGATCACGTGATGTGGTAAAAGGCCAATCACAGCGGCCTTTTACCACGTGATCAGCGGTGTCCAATGACACGCTGATCAGAGGGAAATGCAAGTGCCGGTTCTCGGCTTCACTTTCCTCACGCTGTCAGATCGTGAGGAAAGTACTGCCGAGAACCGGCAGTTGTCAGAGCGAGGATCGGCACCGATCATCAGGGCACTGATGATCAGTGCCCTGATGATCGGTGCCCAGCAGTGCCACCCGCAAATTCCGCCCACCTGTGCCCAGCAGTGCACCCACCTGTGCCACTCTGCAGTGTCACACACCTGTGCCCAGAAGTGCCACCTACCTGTGCCCAGCCGTGCCACCCACCTGTGCCCACCCACCTGTGCCCACCCACCAGTGCCACCCACCAGTGCAGCCCAGCAGTGCTGCCAGTCAGTGCCACCAGTCAGTGCCCAGCGGTTGTGCCAGTCAGTGCTGCCAGTCAGTGCCCAGCAGTGATGCCAGTCAGTGCCGTCTATCAGTACCCATCATCAGTGTCACCTATCAGTGCCGCCTATCAGTGCTGCATATTAGTGCAGCCTATCCGTGACACCTCATTAGTGCTGTCTATCAGTGCCGCCTATCCGTGCCACCTCATTAGTACTGCCTATCAGTGCCCTTTAGTGCTGCCTATCAGTGCCCATCAGTGCCCATCAGTGCTGCCTCATCAACGCACATCAGTGAAGGAGAAAAATTACCTGTTTGAAAAATGTTATAATAGAAACAAAGAAACTTTTTTTTTTCAAATTTTTTGCACTTTTTTTATTTATAGCGCAAAAAGTAAAGCGCCCAGTGGCGATTAAATACCACCAAAAGAAAGCTCTATTTGTGAGAAAAAAATTATCAAAATTTCATATGGGTACAATGTTGCATGACCGCGCAATTGTCAATCAAAGTGCGGCAGTGCTGACAGCTGAAAATTGGCCTGGTAAATAAGGGGGTATAAGTGCCTGGTAGGCAAGTGGTTAAGGTAGCCCAAAAAGGTGAGCAATTTAATGAGCAAAACTATCTACCCTTAACTAGGTTAGCTAGGTAGACCTTAATTGATTGATGTATAGTCCCCCTCTGTGCACCCCCCCTTAATTGTCCTTTTATCTTCATCCAGGAGCAAACTTGGCCACTTCTCAGGTTATCCAAACACTTTGTTTTCTTACAGGGACTAGCATAGCATTTCTCTCACCCTTAAACAATTGTTTAAAATACATGAAAGGGGAGTTTTTTGGTGAAATTGGAAGGATTACCAAGATTTTTCGAAGCTGTTAACACTCTTGAGCTCCCACTATCATTAAAGTCATCACACTGTCTTTAAACTCTGTGGGATTCCTGTGGCAGTTTGTCAGCCGCCCCTTTAACAGCCTGTCCAGATATATTTACAGTTGACTGTTTATTTATAAAGAGGCAGTGTATTCCGGCAGCAGTCTGGGACACTTGTAATAATAACTGCAGAGCTGGGCTTGTGCAGAAGCCTACAGACCTACAAGCAGGGGCTTGACTTACTTGGAATTTTTAAAGGCACTGAGAAGTTGTGTTCCGGGTTACAATGGGTGGATCTCTTCTCACCACTGTTGGCGTGTAGTCAGAACTTTGGATTTTCACTAATCAACATGGCAGCTCCCAGGAAAACATGTGTGAAAGTAAGTTTCTGTTCAGGATACTTATTTAGCCTGATGAGTTTTATAGCTTTCTGTTGTGGCATATGTGGAAGACTGTGTGTGTATTTTTTTTTTTTTACATAAAAATGAATGGCATGCTGAGATTTTGTGGTGTGTGTTTGTTTTTGTTTTTTTTTTTTTTGAAAACGTACTTTATGAAAGATGTAAAAATGTCCGTTCCAAAGTAAAACCCATTTTGGCGTAATGTTTATTTTGGTTGAGCGGAGTAGAGTTGGCTGCCCTTGGATTTTGCGCTTTACGATTTCTCATAAGTGTGTTGCACGTGATTTTTTTTGTTTTGTTTTTTTTTTACCTATGTGTGTGCTTTGACCCTAGCTTTAGGGACAGGTCATTTTTGTGTTTAAAGTATATTTTAGTGGGCATTTCATGCATTACTGTACGTTTTAATGTGTTGGACAGTATATTCATTGAATGCATTTATCAAGCTGGGCTCAATGCGATTATAAAGGTGAAATACCTATAGGTGAGTAGTTGTACTGTTTTAGGGATTTGTAATTCTGTGCAGCCAGTCCTGTGTTTCGCACAGCCACATTTATCCACTGCAATTGGTAATGCAGCTTGGCCTCCAATTTGCACTGTTGGTTGATTGGATAGTGAAGGAGTACTTTCTTTTATATCTCCTTTATTATACAGGATTTGTTTAGCGCCAACAGTTTACAAAGTTATCAATATACATTTCATGCACTGCACCTAAAGTGGAGCTCCACCCAAAGGGGGAAGTTCTGCTTTAAAGACTGGTCCTCCATTCCCCATGAAGAATTGGCACCTTTTGGGGAGTGAGTACCCGTTTTTGACAGGTTCCCACTTCCACTCTGACTACTTAGGAGATTGAAAGCGAAATTCTCCTCCACCCACCTCCCTCCCATAGTCTTCTGGGACACATGACAGGTGTCAGAAATCTGTGGGACTATTCACAATGCACAGCGCATGCTAGTGCATGCGTAGTGGGCACCCAGCTGTGAAGCCGCAAGCTGTCACACTGGGTGCTCTCACTTAAAGTGCTCCACCCAAAAGTGGAAGCTCTGCTTATCTGCCTCCTCCCCCCCTCTGCTGACACATTTGGCACCTTTTGGGGGGGGGGGAGCGGGTACCTGGTTTTGACTCAGTTGTTGTGGGGCTCAAAGCAGCTGTCCCATACCTGTACTGGTTTACATTCCCTTGTCCCTGGAAGTCTTTGTCCCATGCTGTGTCCCATATCTCAGTGTGAAGTGCTGTCACTTATGCTGCCCATCTCTGTCCTATTGCCATATATACATGACTCACCTGTGCAGACTGTGTCAGCATTCACATGTAAATAAAGGTGGCATTCATATGTAATTAGCAATGGCAATGTGGCAGTCATATGTGTATAGCAGTGACATTCATATGTATATTATGACCCCAAGGTTCCAGCTATCAACACATGTGCTAGTGGTCAGTGTAGATTCCCCCTTACATTGGTGGCCAGTGTAGAAATGTATTGGTTGCTGGAGTAAAATCGCCCATTACATTGGTGGTCAATGCAAATTCCCTATTACACTGGTCATCAGTTTTCATCCCCCCTAACATTGATGGTTGGTGTAGAAATGTCACCTCCCATCCCCATCCAGCACTGCTACTGATCCCACCCACCCCAAGCACTGCCCATGATCCCAGGAGTCCTAGGAATTTTCTGTCTATTAGTGGGTCCCCTTCTCAGTCCATGGTATGCAGGCAGTGAGGAGAAGATGTGCTGTAACCTTCAGCAACCAATCAGTGAGACGTAATTAAGTGCTGTAACCTTTAGTAACCAGCGAGTGGTAAGGATGTGCAGTAACCACTAGCAACCAATGGGTGAGCGGTATTGATGTGCAGTAACCTCTAACAAGCAATCAGTGAGTGGCAATAATGTGCAGTAACCACTAGCAACCAACCAGTGACCAGTAATCATGTGCCGTACTCTCTAGCAACCAATCAGTGAGCAGTAAGGATGTGCAGTAACTTCTAGCAACCCATCCGCAAGCAGAAATCGTGCTTTGTAACCTCTAGCAATTAATCAGTGAGCCGTATTGTGTGCTGTAACCTCTATCAACCAGTCAGTGAGCAGTAATGATATACTGTAACCTCCGGCAATCAATTGCAATTGTTGCCTGATCTGCTAGAGTAAACTGATTTTGAGTTTAGCTTCTATTTATTGTATGTCTCAGAGCAGGTGGAGAGCGAAATTTCATGGAAGGAGCCAAAGAAAATATTTGCCATGGGTTCCATCAATATTAAAGATGGTCCTGCCTAGGGGACTGCGGTCCCTTCACACATGCGCAGTGGGAAACCGGCTGTGAAGCCTCACGGAACTCCGCTTTAAGATTCCTGCACCAGGGAGAGAGGATGGCCGGTGAACCTGGCTGGGGTGAACACACCGTTGGATCAAAGGGACAGGTGAGTGGCTGTTTTTTAAAAGTCAGTAGCTACAGTTTGTTGTACCTGCTGACTTTTTAATTTAATTTTTTTTCCGAGGAGACTGGACAACCGTTTTCAGTTTCTGTAATTGTCACTCGCATATACTGACTTTTTCCCCCGGCTTTTTTTTTTTATTCTTGAACAGCAAGAATGAATGGCTAATGAATGTGGTGAAAAGGGGACAAGATTTTTTCTGTTCGGTTATCGGCTCCATCAGGTCAATATTGGTTCCAGTAGTTTCTAGTGCTTCATAGATACAACCGTGCAGATATGTCGCCATTTATTGCTTTAGTTGAGGCCTGCCTGTCTACCAACTTAAGCTGCCCATTAACAACTCAATCTTGGAAAGCTTCAGTATTTTAGCTGTCACTGGAGGTGAGGGTAAATCTAAACAAAGACAAAAAAGGGAAAAAGGGAAATGCATCCATCTAGAACTATAAAAATACTTTTATCCAAGTACAATCAAAACAGACTGTTGCACGCACACGTATCCAAATGGAAAGGGTACCTTGTACATGGCCACACTAGAAGGAGAATGCTAATACTGGGGTCAAGGACAGTCGTCCTCTTCCTCCAGCCCTGCGTTGCTGTTGGGCAAGATGCCTCGCGCCCATGCCTGTTAAAATTCATGCTGGGGCTGTCCGCTGACTGCAGCTGGAGCCTGGTTCTGCAGGTACCCACCTGCCCAGTCTAGCAGGGCAGAGGAGTCTAAGAGAGGGGGGATTGGGTAAGAAAAACTGCTTTACCTGTCCCCTAGACAAAAAAATGCAGTTAACCTCTGCATTATGGACACTGTTCCTGGAGTTCAGCTTTAACAAATCTTCAAAGAGAGCAGTCATTTTTTAAAGTTATTGTTACCCCTCTGGTTTGGGTTTTTGTTGCCTTTGTTCCTTCACACTACAATAAAACAGCATGCTGCCTTATGACATTATGGTGTCAGTAGGCGCATACTAAGGATGGTGGGACCCCCGGGATGTAGATGTTGTCCTCTAGTATCGTTAGCTTTAGAGTATGAGTTCATCTTTGTTGGCTGCTTCCAAAACATTGTTTGCAGTTTTAAATTTATTTTGCTTGTGTTTTTTGTTTTGTTTTTTTTAATGCACAAAAATAGTGGGTGTTCACATTTCTGTACTTTTTTATAATTATAACGTGTGAGCAGACATTCCGTTTCTTTTTGTTACCACGGTAACAGGCTCATGGCACTTGCTCGGGTTGCTGTGCAATTGTTTTAGGTCTCTTTACAGTAATACAAAGAGAATTGCAGGCACTGGAATTGAGTTTACTGGATTAATAAGGCAATGGAGACTATTTGGCGCCTCCCAGGGAGATCGAGTCGCGCCCTTTACTCAAAATAACTTTTTTGCACTCCTATTTGTTTTTTGTTTAGTTTTTTTTTAATTGTTCTTTCATTGAGTAGTGATGAAGCCCATTGTTTCCAACTGGAAAAGTCTACGAATGCTCAGATTTATAATTTCAGTTGAGTTGCACTTTTCCCAGTTCTGTTGTATCATTCGCTTTGGGTAATTTCCGTGTGCTGCTTTGTCTCCAGTGCAGCAAAGTTGGAACGTTTTTATGTGAATTCGTATTGTACGATTATTTGTAAGTAGAAACTCCACAACTCTGGGCTAATTGTAAAATCATGGAGGCCCATTGCTATTTAGGAAATATGTCTATGATGTTGAATAAAGTGGGCAAGTCCTCACAATTTATAATCTGTGTCATATTCAGTTATTAGTTGATCTCGTAGCATGACATCGTACTGCGCTTCCAGAGGGAATTGGAGCAGAACTACAACCTTTTGCTGGTAATTCTGTTCTGTGAAATGTTCCTGCTTCCAGGGGACCACTATGGTGTGCTGTTAGCTTGATTACCAGTTTATATTGTAAAGCTCTGTGCAAACTGTTGGAGCTATATAAATCCTGTATAATAATAATTACCATTGGAATGCCCAGGATGTACATAGGGGCTTTGTAGGTTTTTTTTTTTTAATCAAGAAAATTTTTTTGAACATAAAGAAGTTACATACATGAATCTGTAAACAAAAAGGCAATGTAAATGGGCTATCTGGCCCTATGTAGGAGAAACATCATAGCAGGGGTGTACTACCAATTCAGTATATGACCATACCGTAATCCTAATACATCTGGGAAACAGATAAAGCAACACAGTGTTGCAGAATACAAAAAGAAAAAAAGGTATAAAAACAAGGGAAATGCCACCATTAAACTTTCCATGGCAAGTAAGTTTGCTAGCCAATAATATGAAGGCGAACCATGTTGTGAAAGGATAGTACATTGACAGTGACACGAGAGATCTGCTCCAATACCCTGATCACAGCGGGATACTGACACACAGAGAAGGTCCTGGGATGTTTAGCCTTTCATACCTGCAGAAGCCTATGCAGAACCAACTGGGGAGATACAAGCCCGGGGGTATCAAGCCACGCTTGCCAAATATAAAAGAATTTACGGTGAGCATTTCTATGCTGGTATGTCCATCTTTCCCATATTAGAAGGGAGTTAACTTGGTCAACCCACTGTTTCTTGGTTGTGGCATGAGGAGACATCCAAAGATGGGTGATTTGTTTGCAATCAATATATACCGTAAAAGTCTAAAGACTGCAATATTGATTGGGGAGGTAAAGATTTGCTCATCCAAGGGTCTTCATCTTTAAAACGTATGCTGCATCCTGATAGATGGAAATCGCAAATTTACAGAACCCTCATAAGGATTATTGAGATACCAAGAAAAAAAAAATTATATTTTTTTAATATAGATCTGTACGGATTTTGTGGGTTTTTGGCTCTCCGACAGGCTTCAGGGCAGACAGATGTTTGCTCAGAAAGAAAAAGGAAGGAAATTCAGGACTTCAGCTGTACATTTTGAGGTTTTAATGTTTTCTGTTATGCTGAGACCTGCACAATGTTTTTGTTCTGACCCTTATCTGTCCAGTTTTGTTCTGACCCTTATCTGTCTGTCACCATGATTGGCCAAGCCTACTGCAGATTGATTGTTGGCACTTGAAATAGACAATATAGATACACATAAAAGATTACAAAACACTGTGGTATGTAGAATGGTAGTATTCACTTACAAAATGTAAGCAGTATGCACTGGGAAATGATGAACTCCCTGGGTTCCAAAGGCCCATGGTGTTTTGTAATCTTTTATGTGTATCTACAGTCAGGTCCATAAATATTGGGACATCGACACAATTCTAACATTTTTGGCTCTATACACCACCACAATGGATTTGAAATGAAATGAACAAGATGTACTTTAACTGCAGACTGTCAGCTTTAATTTGAGGGTATTTACATCCAAATCAGGTGAACGGTGTAGGAATTACAACAGTTTGCATATGTGCCTCCCACTTGTTAAGGGACCAAAAGTAATGGGACAATTGGCTTCTCAGCTGTTCCATGGCCAGGTGTGTGTTATTCCCTCATTATCCCAATTACAAAGAGCAGATAAAAGGTCCAGAGTTCATTTCAAGTGTGCTATTTGCATTTGGAATCTGTTGCTGTCAACTCTCAAGATGAGATCCAAAGAGCTGTCACTATTAGTGAAGCAAGCCATCATTAGGCTGAAAAAACAAAACAAACCCATCAGAGAGATAGCAAAAACATTAGGCATGGCCAAAACAACTGTTTGGAACATTCCTAAAAAGAAGGAACGCATCGGTGAGCTCAGCAACACCAAAAGACCCGGAAGACCACGGAAAACAACTGTGGTGGATGACCAAAGAATTCTTTCCCTGGTGAAGAAAACACCCTTCACAACATTTGGCCAGGTCAAGAACACTCTCCAGGAGGTAGGTGTATGTGTGTCAAAGTCAACAATCAAGAGAAGACTTCACCAGAGTGAATACAGAGGGTTCACCACAAGATGTAAACCATTGGTGAGCCTCAAAAACAGGAAGGCCAGATTAGAGTTTGCCAAATGAAATCTAAAAAAGCCTTCACAGTTCTGGAACAACATCCTATGGTCAGATGAGACCAAGATCAACTTGTACCAGAGTGATGGGAAGAGAAGAGTATGGAGAAGGAAAGGAACTGCTCATGATTCTAAGCATACCACCTCATCAGTGAAGCATGGTGGTGGTAGTGTCATGGCGTGGGCATGTATGGCTGCCAATGGAACTGGTTCTCTTGTATTTATTGATGATGTGACTGCTGACAAAAGCAGCAGGATGAATTCTGAAGTGTTTCGGGCAATATTATCTGCTCATATTCAGCCAAATGCTTCAGAACTCATTGGACGCTGCTTCACAGTGCAGATGGACAATGACCCAAAGCATACTGCAAAAGCAACCAAAGAGTTTTATTAAGAGAGAAGTGGAATGTTAATGGCCAAGTCAATCACCTGACCTGAATTCGATTGAGCATGCATTTCACTTGCTGAAGACAAAACTGAAGGGAAAATGCCCCAAGAACAATCAGGAACTGAAGACAGTTGCAGTAGAGGCCTGGCAGAGCATCACCAGGGATGAAACCCAGCATCTGGTGATGTCTATGCATTCCAGACTTCAGGCTGTAATTGACTGCAAAGGATTTGCAACCAAGTTTTAAAAATTGAAAGTTTGATTTATGATTATTATTCTGTCCCATTACTTTTGGTCCCTAACAAGTGGGAGGCACATATGCAAACTATTGTAATTCCTACACCGTTCACCTGATTTGGATGTAAATACCCTCAAATTAAAGCTGACAGTCTGCAGTTAAAGCACTACTTGTTCGTTTCATTTCAAATCCATTGTGGTGGTGTATAGAGCCAAAAATGTTAGAATTGTGTCGATGTCCCAATATTTATGGACCTGACTGTATATTGTCTAAGTATATTTATCCTCCCTACATATATTGCTAGCCCCTGAGGAAGCGACGGGTCGTCGCGAAACATGTCGGGCACAGCCTGCACAACTTGAATATCCCCTACCTCTTTGAAGGATTGCTTTGTTGGTACTATCTATACTGCTACCATCTTTTGCAATCATTCTATGTGGTTGGTGGGTCATGGGTTATTAGCTGTGGGCTAATTGTGCAATGATATCATACAAGATACATTTTAGAGATGATGTGATGTTAATAAAGAAACATTGATTTGACTATTTTTTGTACTGAGTTTCTGTGCCTAGAAAGTCCATTTCCATATTCTTCCTTCCAATTGACTGGAGTATGGTTTTAGGTTTTTTACAGTTCTGTGAAAGTCAAATCTTTTTCCTACCTGCGACACTTGCTTTATTAATGTGGACCCATAAATAAAATTTACACTCTAAGTTTATAGGTAGTAGGTTCCTCTTTCTCACTGTACATTAAAGATGAAGATAATCAAACATATTGCACCCAGGTACAGAGATGAATACTAAACAGAACACATTAAAGCAGAACTTTACTAATAACAACTTGATAAAAAAAATTATGTTCTTTAGCAGGGATCATACATTCCACATTAAAGCGGAGTTCCAGCTGAAAAAAAAAGTCATCAGCTACAGTTTTTGAACTTTTAAAATACAGCCACTTACCTGTCCCTTGGTCCAGTGGTGTCCTCACCATGGCTGGTTTCTCCGGCCGTCTTCTCTCCCTGGTGCTGGCATCTTTAGTGTGGGCACCCGGCTGTGACAGCTTGCGGCTTCACAGGCGGGTGCCCACTGAGCATGCGCGAGAAACGCTGCGCTTTGTGAATTGCCCCGTAGTCTTCTGGGACCTGTTACATGTCCCACAAGACTATGGGGAGGGAGGACAACTTCTGCTTCCGATTGTCTAGGGGCGATCGCAGCAGAAGTGGGAGCCGGTACCTGTCAAATTCGGGTACTCTCCCCCCCCCCACTCCCCTAAGGTGCGAGTGGGGGACAAAGCATTAAAACTGAACTTCCCCTTTTGGGCGGGGCTGCACTTTAATAATTATGCATAATTATGTGTGTGCTGCAAATTTCCTCCAGCATTGCTCCTGTTTTGTCTGGCTGGAGGCTGCCATTTTGCTGAGGCCCAGAGCCCCTGAACAGCAGTGAATCCTAAAGCGGAACTAAACCCATCGATTGGTTTCAGAAAACTGTTACATTCCTGGAATGCTGGGATTGTTAACTGTCACATATGCTTGTGTCCTCAACCAAACTGTCCAACCAACAAATGACTGGTGTCATAACTGATCACACGTGCACCACCATGGAAGTTACAGATCAAACATAAGCAGCTTCCTTGGCTGTAAAGGATAGGAGGGGTTAATACCACTTTAAGGCTGTCAGCAGATTGGCCTCTACAAATTCAGCAGTGCCTAAAAATGCCTAAAATGGAGAGCAACTGAGCATGTGCAGAGCAGGGTGAGCCAGTGTATTACTGGATTTTACCAGTATAGACACTTATTTTTAATGTTTTACATAGATATACCTGCAAAAGGCAGCACAGCGGCTAAATGGTTAGCACTTCCACCTGGCAGTACTAGGGATTTTGGTTCAAATCCCAACCATGGCACCTCCTGCCTGGAGTTTGCATGTTCTCCCTGTGCGGATTTCCTTCAGGTACTCTGGTTTCCTCCCACACTCCAAAGACATGCTGGTAGGTTAATTGGTTCCTTTCTAAATTGGCCCTAGTATGTATGTATGAATGTAGGTTAGGGACCTTAGATTGTACGCCCCTTGAGGGTTAGGGACTGATGTGAATGTGCAATATATATGTAAAGCGCTGCGTAAATTGGCAGCGCTATACAAGTATTTTAAATTACTAAAAATAAAAGGGGCCAGCCTGAAGTGATCTAGTAGAACTTCATTTTCTGACTAAAGTTCAACTTTAAGTTAATGCACATTGATTAGATTTACATTAAATTGATCTTTTACTTTCATATCTTTAAAAAATAAAAAACTTTTTAAAGACCATATTACTATTTTGTCTGCAATATGTGAGGATATAAATATGGCAGCTTCTATTGTGAATTTTTGTTTAAATGTGGGCTCCTGGGTTGCCATCCTTTATCCAGCCTTTAAAAACAAAAAGAAAATCAAATGTTTGGTCAAAGTGAGGCAAAAGCCATGCAGCTACTGCTCTGATTGACCATGGTGCTCTGGGGATTCACCCTAACCCTTTTGGAAGAAAGTAACCATGTCAATGGTCCTTTGTACTCACAAATTACTACCCTTCCACTCCATTCTCTGTCACAGCCCCAACCAGAATACTCAATCATGTGAATCATGGTGCTCTGATTGACCATGGTTCTCTGGGGATTCACCCTAACCCATTTGGAACAAAGTAACCATGTCAATGGGCCTTTGTACTTACAAATACTACCCTTCCACTCCATTCTCTGTCACAGCCCCAACCAGAATACTCAATCATGTGAATCATGGTGCTCTGATTGACCATGGTGCTCTGGGGATTCACCCTAACCCTTTTGGAAGAAAGTAACCATGTCAATGGTCCTTTGTGCTCACAAATACTACCCTTCCACTCCATTCTCTGTCACAGCCCCAACCAGAATACTCAATCATGTGAATCATGGTGCTCTAATTGACCATGGTGCTCTGGGGATTCACCCTAACCCTTTTGGAACAAAGTAACCATGCAATGGGCCTTTGTACTCACAAATACTACCCTTGCATTCCATTCTCTGTCACAGCCCCAACCAGAATACTCAATCATGTGCCCGTGTCCTGTATTTGGTCACTAGTTCAGTACACTGCATTATGGGAGGAGGGCTCCTGCTCCCCCATACCTGGAAGTACTGGGTATTTTTCAGCAGTGCCCACAGAAGACAGAGCTGTTGTAGAGTGCTGGAGATGAGAGTGCAGATAAATATGCAAGAGATGCAGTTTCTCTTTATTTGTAAAACTTGTGTTTTTATAAAATGTTTGTATATGGTATATTATCCCTTTTTTAAATGTAATGCCCCAAATACATAAACTCGTAGCAACCAACCAGTATTCCTTTCTCATCAGACAGGAGTGAGATGGAATAGTCATTTGTTGTGATTTTCTACACTCATCACAGCTCTTTGTACCCCTTCTAAGCCATATGCTTTCTTTCCTGTGATTACTAACTTATACTACACATTACACAGTGCTCAAAAATACAAAGGGCAGAAAAGTGTTTTGAAGTTAAAGCTGCCATTCGTGAGCCTAATATCAATGCTTTCTTTGTTTCTTGTTGCACTTCGGATTAAAGCAGCACTGATAATGGTGCCATCGCTGTGAAAATGTACATTGGCTGATGTGCATGTACGGGACCCCTTCCTGTCCTAGAACAATACATTCCCATGGGTGCTTTCAGCTGGCAGAATTATCGTGGCAGTGACAGAAGACATGTGACATTTACAGTTCTCTAATCTTGCAGCATTGATATATGTATTTCCAGCAGTACTACCAGATTCTTAGACTTGTATAGTGGACTGCTACAGTTTTCCAGACTCACATGGGATTTCTATCTTGTGCTTTAAAATCCACAAATGATAAACCATAATTATGGATTTAACCATATACCTACCTCCTGGTGCATGTCATGCAGATTAATACATAGCTAATCTCTCTCAATCAACATGAACTATATTTCAATTCTTATGCTACTAGTTTTAGTAAATAGAAAGGAAGGTATATTGTATTTACTTAATTAAATTAATTACAATTTTAATCATTTCTTCAGTTGTTTTCTGGCCTAGGCCAAAATCATGTTATAAATCGCAGCAGTGTTCATGGAAATTTTTTCTTTTCTGTGCGGCCACTGCTTTAAAAAAACATATAATGAGTAATTTTATAGCAAAAGATACCGATTTGTACACGTAAACAAAGCGTCAGAAAAGGCCTGGTCTTAAAGTGTTACTAAACCCATGGCCCTGAATTCACTATATCCATTCTTCCACAGTACACAGAACATTTGTTTTTCTAGAGTTTTTTTGGAAGTTTTTTTCCAGCAGTAAAAAACGCTAAATGCAATTAAACGCTACTAAAACACTCCTAACAGCTTTTTTTTCTAGCTTTTTTTTATCTACACATGTAATGTAAAAACACTAATAAAACACTAACACTCCAAAACGCTTATAAATGCTACTAGAAAATACAATTACCAATATTTTTTTATCCAGCATTTTCATCAGCATTTCCAGCGTTTTTTGAGCTTAAAAAAAGTAGCAGAAAAAAATAGTTTTTGTAGAGGTTTTTTTTTGGAGCGTTTGTCCAGCAGAAAAAAAAAACGCCAAACGCTCAGATGCTCCGAACACCTTTTTTTCTAGCTTATATTTTTTTCCCCTCCTTTATGTACTGTAAAAATGTTAATAAAATGCAAATTCTCCTAAAGTCTACAACAAAAGCTATTACCAGCATTTTTTATCCAGCGTTTTTTTCCAGCGTTTTTCGAGCTTAAAAAAAAAAAATAAAACGCTAGTGTGCATGGAACCTAAATTTTTTTTTTTTATGTTCCTAGAAGCTGACGCTTGAAAATGCTTCTATCCTACAATGGTGTGCACGGACAGATAGGATAACACTAGTTACTTCTAGGGGCAGCAAAAAACAAATGCTTATAAATAGCTGCTAGGATAAGCTAGTGTGCATGGGGCCAAAGAAATATCATCAGTGCAAATGTCTATTCCGCACAACAGGCAATCCCTATTCAAAAGGTATCTGCTACTGTTCAAACTGCGATTCGATGGAGCCAGTTATCCTAACATTGTATCAGTTACACAAATTAGACCTGCCCAGGGGCGGGCTGACAACTCATGGGGCCTCCGGGCAATAGGGGATCATGGGGCCCCTGTGTCCTTGCCCAAACTTAAAAAAGCCTATGAGAAAGGTACAGGGGCATCTCATGGGGCCCCCTATTGACCCCGGGCCCTCGGGCAGTGCCCGAGTTTCTAAATGGTCAGTCTGCCCCTGGACCTGCCCTGCATTCATCTGTAATAATTTTGATTAAAACTTTAACAATTCATTGAAAAATAATCTTGCAAATTTAAAATTGTCTAAAAATCTGTCTTTTTTTTTTTTTTTATTTATTGGCCAACCCAATGATAAAACCTTCTAGGAGTCTGTCTTATCCGCAGTCTGGGTACCAATACTGATGGGGTTACTTGTCTTCACTGTTGCTACTCAAGATATATAACATCTCCTACAATCTATATTTTTAATTATCCTGCCTCATCTTGATTCTTAGGCGATCCTGGCCAAGTGAGCAGATTGATCACCGTTTGGTCCCTTGCCCCTTTTAATAAAGGTATTTAACATTTTCCCATCTGTGTTTTTCCTCCTCCTCCCTCTGGTGTATTGATGGACCAGAGAGTGATATACAGTATATAGGTCATCTCACCCAGCAAATGGGAGGGGAGTTCTCTGGAAGAATTCCAGCATGATTTTATTGTCCTGCTTTAGTACAACTGTTTATCCGTGCTGTTCAGACAAAATGCCGAAAGTCTGTTCGATCTGTCAAGGTCAGAAAGACAGTTCTAATTGAAACCTTTCATCCATGTGATCAGTTTCAGCTGTCTAAACTGCATTTAATGAAATCTCTAAAACGATCTGTGGCGGTATTGTCATAGCTGGGTTATTCCAGCGCTATCTTTTGTATGGCCTGTGAGAGCACATTGTGGTGCTCTTTTGGTGCGTCCGACCACACGGAGTTAATATAATGGCATTTGATGCCTGGAATTTTGCCATAAAACCCGTGTCCCTAGGTGCATATTCTCTGTGATTTGTGTATTTTTGGAAATATCCAGTTGCTTTCCATACAGTAGTAGCTTGTGTGTTATTTTTGCTAACAAAAAAAGATATTTTCCAGTAGATCTTTTTTTTTTCTCCTCCTGTAACCCTTGTGGTGTATTACTGTAGTCAAGCCAGGCTGTATATATGGTAAAAAAAAAATAAAATCTGCCTTTTTAGCTTTTGCTTGAATTTGATCTTTTTTTTTTTTTGTTATTTTTTGCAACAAGTGATAAAATACCCTATGTTCCAGAGATTTGTTCTGTGGCTTTCTCACACAAAGCAGCGATCAACTCTCCCAAGGTCCTACATGACCAAGAACAGTGCAATAATCCAACAGAGCTGCTCAGCAAGCTAGCGGCGGAATGTGGCTGCATTATAGTAATCATGAAAGTTTAATTCCACTTTAAAGGTTAAGTTCACTTTTGTGAATGGGGCCTGACAGCTGAGTGTCTGCATTCTCTCCCTGCTATGTAAATGTATAAAGGTGGACATACACTATACAATCTGACAATCTCTATGCAGTTTCTCTTAGATTTACCAAAACTATGGAATCTATCTATCAATTCACTCTGTATCCAATCAAGCAGGTCCTTGCACTACATCAGGGGTGTCCAGTCTGCGGGCTGCATGCAGCCCCAGAGAGTTTAGCATGTGGCCCTGGCCTGTCTGGAGAGACACTGGGGATGCCATGAAAACATAGCAGCTGTGGTAGCCTACATTGAGGAGCAAGGCAAATGCACCCCTGGAGGTATTCAGTGAAAAACTAATTGAAGGGTGCAGGGTTTGTGCTAATGAGGTCAGCTGGAATTCTTCCTGTGTCTTACTGGTTTTCATGTCCCAAATGTACAGTTGCAAGAAAAAGTATGTGAACCCCTTGGGATTTCGTGGAGTTTTGCATGAATTGGGCATAAAATGTGCTCTGAACGTCATCTAAGTCACAACAATAGAAGAACACAGTCTGCTGAACATAATACTACACAAACATTAGATGTTGCCATGGTTTAATTGCACATAACATGTAAACATTCACAGTGCAGGGAGGAAAAAGTATGTGAACCTTTGGACTTAATAACTGGTTGACCCTCCTTTGGCAGCAATAACCTCAACGAAACGTTTCCTATAGTTGCAGATCAGACCTGCACAACGATCTGGAGTAATTTTGGACCACTCCTCTTCACAAAACTGTTTCAGTGTAGCAATATTCTTGGGATGTCTGGTGTGAATCGCTCTCTTAAGGTCATGCCACAGCATTTCAATCGGGTTGAGGTCAGGAATCTGACTGGGTCACTCCCTTTTTTAAGGGCAGGACAGCTGTCAGCAACACATCCAATATCATCACACTGATTGGAGTCAAGGTTGGCTCACTCCTGGCTCCAATTAGCTCTGGGAGAAGTCATTAAGCTAGGGCCTCGCATACTTTTTCCTCCCTGCACTGTGAATGTTTACATGTTATATGCAATCAAACCATGGAAACATCTAATGTTTGTGTAGTATTATGTTCAGCAGACTGTGTTCTTCTATTGTTGTGACTTAGATGATGTTCAGAGCACATTTTATGCCCAATTCATGCAAAACTCCACGTAATCCCAAGGGGTTCACATACTTTTTCTTGCAACTGTACATACCAGGAAGTCATGAAGTTTTCTAAGGAATACAGCAGGGGCTAAGGTAAGGTCTTGTTGTGAACATCAAATAGAGCTTTTATTTTTATATATTACATTAATGGTATATTGGTAGATAGGGTAGCTGGAATTTATAATAAAAAAAAAAGGCGAACTTAGCTTTTAAAGTAGAGCTATGCCCAGTCACTAAAATCTTATAAACTTCAATACATTAATGTAATTTCATTATTATTATTTTATTTTTTTCATCTGTAGCTTTAATTAAAATGTGGATCTTGTACTTTTAGAGTGACAACACTCTTTTTGCCTCCCAATTGTTCTCCTGTGTTGTCACCCTGCCACATGGGCTTCTGATAAACTGTAAAAGGATGCTTGAAAATACATTGCATAGACTTGGTGCATAGTTTTTACCATCGGGTAGTGCTCTCTGTGAAATGCAGCCAATAAGTGCACACATGTAGACAGAACGTGGCTGCAGGAGGTTAGCAGCATTGAGATGCAACAAGGAATGTAAATCAAACCCAATGGGGTTTATTTACTAAAGCTGGAGAGTCCAAAATCAGACTCCCTTCTGCATAGAAACCAATCAGCTTCCAGGTTTCATTGCCAAAGCTTCATTGAACAAGCTGAGGTTAGAAGCTGACTGGTTTCTATGCAGAAGGGAGTCTGATTTTGGACTCTCCAGCTTTAGTAAATAAACCCCAATGTGTCAGCCTGAAAAGTAATTTTAGCTGGGTTAAACCTCATGCGGATGGCATTAAAACACTTCTTTTACAGGTGTACAGCATATTTTTTTATGCTGCTAAACACAGTTCTATGGTAGCCTATGAGGCCATGCACATCAGGCATTTAGATCAGGATTTTATAAGCAGCATTTAGAGGCATAAAAAGCATCAAACCCGATATCAGAGAGGAGCTTATGAGCATAATTTAACACATTCACGTATAAACGTGCATGTGTGAGTGTAGATGTAGTCTAATGGCCAGAATAAATGAATATTCTGGCCAGTAGAATGCTGGCTGGTGTGAATGAGCCCTAATACAATAAGGAAAAAAAATTCTTCTCTTATTAAATCTGAAAGTGTTAAATGTAATCAGGAGCTTGTTTATTTCAGCATAATTTGATTTTGCATCCATGACTGGTGTAACTGGGAAGACCTGAATAATTTATATCTGCAGGATTAAAGCAGGCAGAAACCTACAATACAGAAATGGTACCAAAAGCAGTGTCTGTTGTCATTATTATTATTTATTTCAGGTACATATATAGTGCCATCAATTTACACAGTGCTTTACATATATATATATTGTACATTCACATTCGTCCATAACCCTCAAGGAGTGTACAGTCTAAGGTCCCTAACTTACATTCATACATACACATATACTAGGGCCAATTTAGACAGGAGCCAATTAACCTACCAGCACGTCTTTGGAGTGTGGGAGGAAACCGGAGTACCCAGAGGAAACCCACGCAGGCACAGGGAGAACATGCAAACTCCAGGCAGGTGGTGCTGTGGTTGGGATTCGAACCAACGACCCTAGTACTGCCAGGCGGAAGTGCTAACCATTTAGGCATTGTGCTGCCCCATATTACTTGATTTCCTTGCTTTACTTTGTTTGCTATTATTATATTATTATTATACAGGATTTATATAGTGCCAACAGTTTGCTCAGCGCTTTACAAAATGAAGGTATACGTTACAGTTACAATACAATTTGGTACAAGAGGAAACTGCTCTTAGAGCTTACAATCGACAATCAATATTTAGGTGTGGCACTTAGGCCGGGTACACATGGACCGAATATTGGCCACAATTGGCTGGTACAGTAGAAATGAGCTAACTTTCGTTCCGTGTGTACAGCTGCCTGTCCGACAGAAACTAATCTCGTGACCAGCTTCTGTCGAATGGACATGCTGGAATACCGCCAGTGTCTGCGAGTGCTGACCATTGTTTCTGCTGGCGGTGAGGTCCTCATGTCAGAACACAAGAGCACAATGGAGGAGATCACTGCACTTAGATCGCTTGTGTTAGAACAGCAATCTGTCAGTTTTTCGTTCAGCCTGCTGAGTTGAACAAAAACAAAACTTATAGTATGTAACAGGTTTTATGGTGGCTAGTTAAGTGGTTGTTTCTGGCTTCAGTGTTATCCTGGGTCATGTGGGCAAGCAGCAAAATCAAAGAGAATCCAGAACTCTTGAATTGTAACGCAAAGTACTGAAGCTATTGGACTAGCGTGTTTGCAGTCAAAAGCAAAGGTCAAGGACGTCAGCGTACATATTTTCATCTTTGCAGGTTTCCCTTAAAAAAAAAACAAAAAACCTCACATCCTGGAATTGTGATACAGATGGGAAATTTTACAGGTTAATGCTAAAGTATACAAGTTGCTGTTACATAGTCCTGGGCACATAGTGTGTTCTGTGTCTTTTAGTTGGATGACACTGGGCACTATTCAATTCTGGAGACTTATGGTGAAAAGAGAGTATCTTCATCACTAAAACTTGAATACTTACAGTAAAGGGGCTATATGGGAATAGTTCTCCTTTTGGCCTTGAGTAACCAAAAGGGATTTTCAGTTTATTAAATTTAACCATAGTGGGTTGGAGTATTGAACTACAGTAATACCTGGATGAAAATGTTTAGGCAGGGTGTTAATCTCTGCATGGCAAGACTTATATTCCAAAGGGGAAAAACTCAACACATGGAATTTTGAGGTATCCCAAAGAGTAATACACAAGACACTAATTGTTAAAATAACAAAGGAGAATGCCTCCCCAATCACCCTTTAATTGATACAAACGTTAAAAACAAAAATATGTCCAAAATAAAATGTCTGAGTACCAAATGCTATCCTATAATTAAATCGATCCGACATTACAATATTATTGGAGCATTAACTTAACAGTATATTCAATTCAGTTCAAAATTGGCTGCAATTCCTCAACATGAATATAAGATATGCATTAACAAGGTTACAATATGTGGTAAAAACTGATACATACAGTCAAGCTGTATGAAGATGAATATGGTTCCAATGTGCTAACATGTGGTAAACATCGAATCAAACAAGGTGGAAAAGGCCCAAGAGGTCATCCAGAAAAATGAGGCACAGATATTCCCCATGTGTGGGTGTGGCGGACACACATCAGGACCTCCACTGAACCCCAAAAGAAAGTGTAACCTACAGGATAATTCAAAAAGGCCATTGAAGCATATGTCTACCAAATAAAAGACAGTTGTATGCAGTGTTTTAGTGTTAATAGTAATGTCTACCTACTTAGACAGGTCTGTACACAATATGCCCAAAAGATGTTAAGAACGGCATAGAGAAAGAAGTAAAGGCAATTGGGCCATCAGTGGCTTGTCCATGGCAGTGGAGAAACCGTTATTTGTACACTTAAATCCTCAAGGGAAGATGACAGCTAAGGAATTAGATAGAAAATGGATAGATTGACAAAGTTTCCATATCTAGGATAAAATACATACAGTACATGTATATGCCTTCTTAGTATGAGAGAGGAAAGAAGGAGGGAGAGCAAAGCACATGAGAAACCCCAAAAGAAATTGAGGGAAGTGGATCTTACCACAGCCTTTCTCTAAATGGAGAAGTAACCGCCCAGAGCAGCGTGCGGATGCTGCCGCTAACATATTAGTAGTTGGATGACACTGGGCACTATTCAACTTTGGAGACTTCTTGTGGTGAAAAGAGAGCATCGTCATCACTAAACCTTGAGCACATAAAGCGGCCTATATGGGAATGGTGGGGGTTTGCCACTTGGCCTTAAAATAAAATTGAGTAACCAAAAGGGATCACCAGTTTACCAGATTTAACCATAGTGGGTTGGAGTATGGAACTACAGCAATACCTGGATGAAAAAAGTAAAGCCATGTATAGGCAGGGTGTTACTCTTCTGTATGTATGGAAAAGCTTCTATTCCACTGTAAACACAGTTCCTCTTAAATTGTAGCTTTCCCTGAGGTCATATATGTATCTCTGCCTATATTAACAAACACTTTCATTGTATTGGCTTGTTAGATGTTCTATATGGAATAATGACTAACGATAGACATCAAGCAATGTTCTGTTACTAATCATGGTTTCAATATTTTTTTTCTTTGTTTACTTTAGAACAATAACAAAAAACTTGGCCCATGACAATGTTCATTGCACTAATTGGCATGACCTAGATTCAGAGCTCATTACAGCAATCCCAACCCTTTTGACACCACATTGCCCATTAATGGCAGTGTATTTTCAAGGGGCTGCTAAAGTTCTAAACTAGTTTTGTTTCTCAGTACAGTATATGAAACTAGAGTATTGTATTCATATTATTGTATTTGGTCCTTATGGTCTTTACTGAAGGCCCGTACACACTATGAGAAAATCTGATGAAAAACACCCTGTACGGAGTGATCGTCCAATAATCTTATCGTTAGTACACAGCTTTCGAGAGCCAATCACAACAGTTCATGGGACAATATCAGAAGGGACAAATGTGAAAAATTATGACATGAGACTAGCATGAAAACCCCCCCAGATGAGCATTCCTCCCATAGTCTCATGTCGTAAATGAAGGTGTTACTAAGGCCATGGCCATTACCAGGGGTCAGACCTGCCCTGTTGTATTTTACACATTCAGAAACAAACTGAGATCCAACAGGATGAGAGACACCACTCTGGCCACAAGAAGGGAATGAGACTCAGTGGGTGGGGAGTAGAGCTGTAAACTTCACCAAGAAGGTCTTATCATTGGAGTGCTGAGAAGCAGTGGGTGAATCTGCTTACCAGTGTCCACTCACAACTGAATTATTGTGTGTGGGCTGACCCAATGTGCGTTGTGTTAGTCAGACAATAGCATTGATTCACTTCTCAGCACTTGTTGAGCCTGTTGTACTTTGCTCTTAAAGTGTATGGCAACCTCAACAGTAAATATTATTTATTTATCGAGTTTATATAGCGCCAAAGGGTTTGCTCAGCGCTGTACAATAGAGGGGGGACAATACATGAAACAGTACAGCAACAACAAACAGCACACGAGGGGTTAGAGGGCCCTACTCTTTCGAGCTTACAATCTAGGAGGGAGGGGGTAGAGGTACAGGAGGAAATGGCTGTGGGGGATGAAGTGGTAGGAGGAGGGAAGGGCAGCGGCTGTTAGGTGAGGGTGGGGTAGGCTTCCCTGAAGAGGTGGGTTTTCAGGGAGCGCCTGAAGGTGAGGAGGGAAGGTGACAGTCTGATGGATTGGGGTAGGGAGTTCCAGAGGATGGGGGAGGACCTGGAGAAGTCTTGCAGTCGTGCGTGGGAGGAGGAGACCAAGGAGCAAGATGGAAGGAGGTCCTGTGAAGAGCGAAGGGTACGGGTAGGGTGGTACCTGGAAATCAGGTCGGTGAGGTAGTTAGGGGCAGTGTTGTGAATGGCCTTATAGGTCAGAGTGAGCAGTTTGAATTTAATGCGTTGGGCAATGTGGAGCCAGTGGTGGGAGAGGCAGAGGGGGGTGGCAGAGGTGGAGCGGCTGGTGAGGTGGATGAGTCTGGCAGCTGAGTTCAGGATGGTCTGAAGCGGGGAGAGCCTGCACTGGGGTAGGCCGGTGAGGAGGGAGTTGCAGTAGTCAAGGCGTGAGATAATCAGGGAGTGTACGAGTAGTTTAGTGGTGTCTGGGGTAAGGAAGGTGCGTATTTTGGCGATGTTCCGGAGGTGGAGCCTGCATGTGTTTGTAAGTGATTTGACATGAGGTTGAAAGGAAAGGTTTGAGTCCAGAATGACGCCAAGGACCGTGGCTTGCTGGGCGGGATTGATGGTGGTGTTGTTGGTAGTGATGGAAAGGATGGGGGGGGGGGCGCGGGAAGGGGGAAAGACGAGAAGCTCGGTTTTGGAGAGTTTGAGCTTGAGGAAATGGAGCGACATCCAGTCAGAGATGTCGTTTAGTAGGTGAGTGATGAGGGGGTGAGGTGAGGGGTGGATAGGTAGATTTGAGTATCATCAGTGTAGAGGTGGTAATTGAAGCCGTGGGAGTGTATGAGTTTGCCAAGGGAGGAGGTGTAGATGGAGAAGAGAAGGGGTCCAAGGACAGAGCCCTGGGGGACCCCAACAGAGAGGGGGAGGGAAGGGGAGGTAGCACCGTTGTAGGAAACGCTGAAGGAGCGTTGGGATAGATAGGACGAGAACCAAGAGAGAGCGGTGTCTCTGATGCCAAGGGAGAGTAGTTTATTAAGGAGGAGGGGGTGGTCGAATGTGTCAAAGGCCGCGGAGAGGTCTAGGAGAAGGAGGACAGAGTAGTCTTATTAGTCATATAAATATCTTATTTACTAAATTTTTTGGTCTGAAAGTATGGCCAAAGCTTTTTTTTTTTTTTTTTTTTTTTTTTGGCCATGCTCCTCTTGTGGATGTACTCTCTGTGTCCCTAAATCAGCTGGCAGCGGACTTTAGCTACAGTCAGGGCTCTTCCAGGCTCTGGAAGTATCCTGACCATATTGTCAGCAGCCACCTGGATGCCTGATTGGCAGTTGGCTCAGCGTTTGCAGGAGGTTGAAAGCAGGAGCCAGCTGTGCCCGCCGTCCTCCTAGCTCGGTGCTCCAGTAAGCACTGGAAGAACAGAGCAGGGACTGTCAGTCACTGTTCTCTGCTTTCAGCTCTGAGTAGACCCAGAGCTTGAGTGATCAGTCGTCATGCAATCGCTCAGTTCTTGGACTAGCTGCAGCAAAAGACCAATGCTGCAGCATGGAGATGAGTATAGATGGTTGCTATATTTTACTTTTGCTAATCTTATACCTCTTTTAACATTGCTTTCTGTTATATATTTAATAAATACAGAGAAAAAAATCTTGTTGATATTGTCAGAAATTCAGAGCTGCCCTGCATCTTGTGCAGTCTGTGTAATGCAGTGTTTCTCAACTCCAGTCCTCATGGACCCCCAACAGGTCATGTTTTCAGGATTTCCATTATTTTGCACAGGTGATTTGATCAGTTTCACTGCCTTAGTAATTACCACAGCTGTTTCATCTGAGGGAAATCCTGAAAACATGACCTGTTGGGGGTCCATGAGGACTGGAGTTGAGAAACACTGGTGTAATGTGAGCCTATTTAGCCCTTCTAGTTCTTAAATTAGAACTACACCTCAACTAGTGCCTTTTGCGATAAGAACAATAGGAATGGTTGAGTAGTGTAACGGATCCGGACCCAGACCACACTTGGGTATTTCCGTTAGACTCCAGCTTCCCTGTCCGAACACAAATCCACGGATCCCACCGCTGATCATGCAGGAAATAGACAGCACCAGACTCTCGTAAGACAGGAAGTCAACTGCTTTATTTTTACACAAACACAAGATATATACACAGGGCGGGGAAATACAACCAGGAACAGGAAACACATCATCAGGCCCTCCCATCAGGGAGAAGGGCTGCAGGAACCACCCCCCACCAACCCAAGACACACAATAGAACAATGGAACAACCACATGGCATTAGACAATACAGGAACACATGCATCCCATAATAGTCTGCTGGCCAGCAAGACACAATAGAACAATGGGATGCAGCACAGGGCAGTGAACAATGAACAACCCCCACACCCAACCTATACATGTCTACACAATATCAGGACAGAGCACCCTGTACCCCCTAACAAGCACAGGGTGCCTTTACACATAAGAGGGATTTGGGGAGATGATACAGGGGTCCCCCTACCCCCAAAAGTCACTCCCGTCACAAGTAGTGTTAGCAAAAGATAAGCAGGGTTGACACCATTCCATCCACAACAATGTGTGTGTTGTCAGCCTACAATAGGAAATTTGAGTGCCTTTCTGGCAGATTAACTGGCACTTTTCTGTACTTGAGGGGTCTTTAACCTCTTCATGCCAATAGTACGCAAATATGTGGATTCTCGGCGACTGGGCCTTGACACCCAGCAGCCGCATATTTCCGTACCATTTGTAAACAAACGTGCTGAGAGCACGCACCCTGCATGCTCCCAGCACGTGTCAGCGTCCCACTGAAAGGTCCCAATCTCTCCTTGTGATCTGGACTTTTCCAATCATGTGACTGCTATGTCAGCAAATCACGGCGGTCACATGACTCTAAACCCCGTCCCGCCTCCCGGCGTCAAAAACCACTTAAAGGGCTGCAAGGCACCAGCGTGAAGGTGTTAATCACAGAGAAATATGCATATATTGAAAAGATGTACCTTATGTGTTTCCTGTTTTTTTTTTTTTTTTCCCCTCACGTTGATATACACTTTAAATGACTTGCACAGCCCTGTGTGCGAAGGCTGTAGGACAGGGGTGTTCAACCCATGGCCCTTGGAACCCTCTGATGTGGCCCTCAAACTGAAGGCAGGAGTTTTGGTGTGCTTTCAGAAACTGCACCACACCCACAAGATATAATAGAAGTCTATGGCAAGGCGCAGCTAACCTGCAGAAAAGCTGCAGGTGCATCAGTGTGAAAGCATCCTTAGAGGGGATCAGGGTTCATTTACATCTGCAGTTTGGGGGGGCGGTAAAACCCCATAGCTAAGATGTGTTTTTAATACACAAATCTCCCCCCAACCACTGCTGTAGTATCAGAGTTCAAAGTGGCGACCCTGCCCCATGCTCCTGGCTTGTGCAGCCTTCCTGTCGTATTCTGTTTTATATTTGGACAAGAGAAGCTGTGAGGGCACATATACAGGAACAGATCCTCCCTATTTTCCTCCTGCATCTGCTGAAAGCCAGCTTCTCCTCCTCTCCCTCCGGCCAGCATTCAGGGCATGCAGGAGGAAAATGTTCATTATGCTATTCAGAACAAGCCATTTAATTTCATTGTGGCCCGTGACTGGTTACCAAATCACTTAAGTGACCCTCACTCTTGAAAAGGTTGAGTACCCCTGATGTAGGACCTTACTATGTAACCTGTTCTCTTAAACTTAAAGCATTATTAAACCCAAAAGTAAATGTTTATTATATTCCAGTTATTTATTTATTTATTTGAGGTACTTATATAGCGCCGTCAATTTACGCAGCACTTTACATATATATTGTACATTCACATCAGTCCCTAACCCTCAAGGGGCGTACAATCTAAGGTCCCTAACTTGCATTCCTACATACACATACTAGGGACAATTTAGACAGGAGCCAGTTAACCTACCAGCAGGTCTTTGGAGTGTGGGAGGAAACTGGAGTACTAGGAGAAAACCCACGCAAGCACAGGGAGAACATGCAAACTCCAGGCAGGTGGTGCCGTGGTTGGGATTTGAACAAGCGACCCTAGTACTGCCAGGTGGAAATGCTAACAATTTATCCACTGTGCTGCCCATGTTTTGAACAGTTTATCTTCGTTGTGATGGCTGTGTTAGTTTTCTTTTTTAGGCTCTCTTTCCGTATTTTTAAATGGTGATATGGCCAGCAAGTGTGTTTTTAAAAGAACAAGCTATCCTGCAGATGTATTGGTTAGACGTAGGGGTGTCAAACTGGCGGCCTTCCAGCTGTTGCAAAACTACAAGTCCCATCATGCTTCTGCCTTTGGGAGCCATGCTTGTAACTGTCAATCTTGCAATGCCTCATGGGACCTGTAGTTTGGCAATAGGTGGAGGATCGCCAGTTTGACACCCGTGGGTTAGAGGGATGAGACGAACCATTTACTACTGACCTGGGTGCTTACAATGGTCAGCATTGATTTATGTAAAACCTTTATCCCAAAAGGAAAAAACTGTTTGCTGTAACTGCTTATAAAGTGTGAGCTGTATCTAAATCTGCCAGTACATCTAACACTCCCCTTCACCCAGATTAACAATGCTGCTGTCAAAATGTGTCTCTGTTGTTCCTTCATCCAGAGTGGGGACACTCTAATACAGGAGGTGTGTTACTATCCAGATCACCAGGTGAAACCAGAGGAGAAAAGCCTAAAAAAAAAAAAAAAAAGTAGCGCAGCCACAACATCTAATGATTGGTAAGCTGCGATGTAAGCATTTTTGGTTCTGGATTTAATACTGCTTGAATTCATGCATTAACCCTGCTGCATGAGATGTTGTTCTTTTATAAATTTTAATTTAGTATCATCAACATACCTAAGAGATGTACTGCACACCTCCAAGGGACAGGAAACGAGAGGAGCCTCAGCTCTGATCACATGTACTTGATGTGAGAACATATGAGGCCAGTATGTAAATAAAATGGCTGGAACTCTTTGAACATGGCAGGCAGTGTGTTCACAGTGACCTCTGTGTATATTTGGGAGGAAGACTGGGATCAGAACAGCTGTTTTAGGAATCTGCACAGCTGGAGATTCTATTCCTTGTTCACTTCTGCCAGAACTGACTGAGTGCAGAGGGATTCCTTAGTCAGCAAAATAGTTATTCAGTATTTTCCTTCCTCTGTATTAAAGCAGAATGTCAGGATATATATAAAGTCCAGTAATATGTTAACATATGCACTGAAACTGATGAAGTACCTGTTAAAATAGATACTGCTAATTTCATTACTTAAAATCTGCCTTCCTACAGTTGCCTGCACACTGCAGAAATCAGAGTCCGACTGGGAGGATTTTCACTGGGAGCCGATCACATTGACTGTTTTGTGCTGCGACTTGGGATTTTGACTTATGAGACCCCAAATCGTGTGAAATGTGAAATCCCATGTTAGCCAATGAGAGCTGTCTTAACACTGCTGAAGTCGCTCCGACTTTAGAAAAGGTTCCTGTACTACTTCAAGGCGACTTCTATCCCACTTGTGCCCATAGACTTTAATGAAAGTCGCCTCCAGGTCGGATCCTCCTCTATATTGATGTGATTTGGATCCGACATTACAGAAAGATTACCCAGGCATTCCCTGAAAGTTGCTTCAAAGTAGTACTGAAGTTGCCTGGCAAAGTTGCACTGCAAGTCGCACAACTTTCAGGTAGCAGTAGTGTGAACCGAGACTAAGGGAGCTCAGCATGTTCTTAGACCCTAAAACTGTAAGGCTAGGTTCACATATCGGTTGCGATTTCCAGTGCAGGCGGTGTGCCATTAGAATTAATGGCACCCGCCTGCGGGTCTGCATTCTTATCTGTGGGTGGTGCGGCTGCACAGATTTTTGTGCGGATCCGCAGCGGCACCACCCACACAGAAGAATGCGGACCCGCAGGCGGGTGCCATTAATTCTTATGGCACATCGCCCGCACTGGAAATGGCAACTGCACTAGGAACTGGGGTACCCGTGCAGGCTGTGGTTTCCAAAGAAGTGCAGGGACGTCTTCCCTGTGTGTCCCAGGGCACGGGAGTCCATTCAAATGAATGGGCTCTTATGCCCGTGCAAAACGTGGGTCGCAGGAATGCGGATATGTGAACCAGGGCTAAGTCAGGGGCATCCAACCTTTTGACCTTTCTGGGCCACATTGGCCTCCACTCATCTCTATGCCCTTGGAGGACCGGAGCAATGTCATTACGTCACTTCCAGTTCCAGCGCCTTGTACACTGTTTATTTTTAATAAAGCACTAGATCAATGCTTTTTTTTATCTAATGCTTTACATTGTGAAGGAGAGATGCAGGGTCTTAATGACTGCATATCTCTCCATAAAGAGGACCTGTCACTGCTTATTTCTATCACAAGGGATCTTTACATTCCTTGTGATAGGAATAAAAGTGATTAAAAAAAAAGTAATAAAAAAAATAATTTTTTTTTTTTTTGGTAAAGTTCCCTCTTGTCCCCTGTGCTTGCGCCCAGTGGTGAACACATATGTAAATGTGTTCAAACCATACATGTGAGGTATCGCTGTGAACCTCAGAGCAAGGGCAATAATTCTAGCACTGGACCTCCTCTGTAACTTTAAACTGGTAACCTGTAGAAATGTTTAAAGCATCACCCATTTAGATTTTTAAGTACCGTAGTTTGGCACCATTCTGCACATTGGATAAACGGTTAGCACTTCTGCCTGCTTTGAACTCCAACCACGGCACCAGCTGCCTGGAGTTTGCATGTTCTCCCTCTGCCTGCATGGGTTTACACCGGTTACTCAGGTTTCCTCCCACATTCCAAAGACATGCTGGTAGGTTAATTGGATCCTGTCTAAATTTGCCCTAGTATGTGTATGTATGAATGTAAGTTAGGGACCTTAGATCGTACACCCCGTGAGAGTTAGAGACTAATGTGAATGTACAATATATATGTAAAGCGCTGCATAAATTATGGAGCTATATAAGTACCTGTAATAAATAAATAAAATAAACTCCATGAGTGTGTGCAATTTTAAAGCATGACATGTTCATATTTTTCCAAAAAATTGGGGTATATATTGTCTTTTTTTTTATTATTATTCATTAAAGTGTATTGTTTTCCAAAAAAATTGTGTTTGAGAAATATATGCATTTTTAAAAATGGTTCGTTTCGGTTTTTGGCCAAGTGCATCCTGAATTTTCAGTCTCAGCACCAGAATTTTCATTTTGGTGCACCACTAGTCAATACCTCTAAGCATTGAAGTCAGGGGCAATCAGGCAACTTGCATTTTCAGCAAGAGGTCAGCATCTCTGTATTTTTCTTTGTGCATCTTTTTTTTCAAGCTCTGAGCAGCAAAGTGAAACCGCTGGTCCTTTTGAATATTAAACGATAAAAGAAATGCCAGAGATACAGGGTCACAAATGGCAATCGGTGCATGCTGAGAGCAGTTGGTATATGTTTAATGACTTTCTAGTGTCTAGCTGGTTTTGATGAACTTTGCTGTTGCTTTGATCTTTGACTTGACCTGCATGTTATGATTGCTAGTGCCGTGTTGGCATCATATTGGGCATATGTTGTAAGGGCTCTGGGCAGCAGGAGGTGAGCGACACTCTTAATATCCCTCAGCATTAGAAGCTTTCAGTGATCTCTTTGCATTAATGTTATTATTTAGTTACTCTTCTGTCTTGAGTTTGCCATTTTCCAGAGGTCTTCTTGTTGGGTTTAAAAATCTCTTTCCACCACTTGTTTTAACTACAAAAAAAAAAAGATTCTAGTCTGCCTAGCCCCATCATCTTTACCAAGCAATTAGTTTACTGGGTGGGAAATAGAAAACAACCCCAACATTCCCTACACTAAATCTGATCTGGTTCTATGTTTAAAGTAGTAATAACATTCTGTGGCATATTACAATCAGAGTACCTCAACAACAGTGCTCTGATTCAAAGGTAGGTTGGTTGCTCAGTCCTATACACGTCAAGTGACAGATATCAGAAGTCCAACTATATAACCCTCAACACACAAGCTGCTTTAAAAGAAAATTCCAGGCAAATTGTTTTTTTGCCCATGCAGTAGGACTGCAATTAACTGCTCATTTTGTCCAGGGTGCAAGGTAAAGCTATACAGTACTTACTTACCTGATCCTTGGATCCTCTGGGAAACAGCACTCCCCCACATCCAGTGGTGGATTTACATCCAGAGCTAGTCTATGGGCGTGATGACGTCAGGAACACTCCATTCACAAGACCACTAGCAGACAGGAGCATCAGGGACCGGTCTTGCTCTTGGAGGACCAGCAGAGTAGGTAAGTATTTTTCTGTTCTCCTCACCCCTAGACAAATATGAGCAGTTAACCTGTGCAGGGACAGCCCCATTGCATGGGAAAATACATTTTTGCCAGGATTTCTTCTTTAAAGAAATCTTTTTTAAAAAAGAAACATGGAAGCTGCCTCTGCTGTCTTCTATTTCTACAGATGTTTTATTTCAGCCTGTCATGCTGACACTCTGGCTTTAATATTTTGAGTCGCCAAACCAGAACAAGTATACAATTGAGGACATCTGACTTTTCTCTGGGCTTCCTTACCTGCATACTTGCTATGGGTTAGTGTCTGGGAAAATATTGAAATAACAGCCAGGCAAATGGCTTTTCATAAGAATGTCAACAATGAGCTCCAACCAATTTCCCTATAAGCATTCATTTTAAATATGGAACAATGGTGCTAGTACACATAGTGTACAGCCAGCCTGTTGGGTTTTTCCCAAACGATCCGTGCCGATGGCTATAGCCAGCAATACTGATCATTGTATTCCTTCGGTGGGAAAAGCTCCCTGCCTACGGAATACTATAGCTCAGCAGGAGTGATTCCGCCACCTACATCAAATTTGTGGATGGGGGAATTCATTCATTTTTTTTTTTACTTCAACTTGCTGGTTGAACAAAAAAAAAGTTTATGTATGGCCAGCCTAAGATTCATGCTACACAGTGAGGATTAACAAGTCCCTCTGCTGGAAACAGCTGTCAGAACACCTGAATATCCACTGCATCTGACGGGATGCAGCTGCTGTTCGGCCAACAATTTCCTGCCCTGCTCTTTCAATCTTTCAAATGAGATGTTGGGTGGGAGGAAACCGACAAGACCCTGCTCAGTGTAAATTTTGGCCAATTCACCAGGAACCGTCTGAAACTTGCACAGTGTATGGCCAGTTTAAGTGGCCCATGTGTGAGCTGGCACCACCGTTAAGACCAATAGATAATTCAAAAGGACTGACCTTGATAGAAAATTGGGCCGATTTAAAGGATCGCATACATCTAGTTGCATGGTTCTCTTATAACTGCCTCAGTTGCATTTTATGGCCATCTGGTACCCATATTGTTCTGCCAACCATACAAGATGTGAAGTGTCAGGAAACCTGTTATTACCCTTGTACAGTATTGTTTCTCAAGCTGACTAAAATACATTCCAATTGTTGGGGGTCCATTCTAGAACTGCATACTGAACTGTGGTAGTTATCAGCAAAACCGCATTGGTCAGGTTGCCTTTGGGTTGTAGAAAAGTGCTTTAACTTTTTTATTGTTTTGACAGCTTCATAATTCAAGGAAAAAACTTGCTTTCGTAATGCTAGAACCCCCAGGAGATGACTCAGAAACTTGTTTGAAATGTATAATTTTGATTCTTCACGGTTTCTTGAAATGACATTTGCCTGGAGGTCACAAGGATAGCTTTTTAGATACCAAGTGGGAAGACACAGGGCGTAGTTGTTTGGAATATATCCAAGGATGAGATGATAGGGTTTCAAAAGAATCCTCTCTTAAAAACAGCGATCAACCTTCCTAGTATAAACAAATCCAAGTTTAAACATGATAATAAAGCCTGCAATCTACATTTGAGCTTCTCATATCAGTGGAGATGTCAGTCAAGGAGTGATCAGAGATGCAAAGACAAGATAAACATGTATTTGTGTTTAATATTTTACTTCAAAGTTAACTCGTCGGCTCTCTATATATTTAGATGTAAAAGGTCTGATTAAAGGAATCCACTTTAAGATTTTACCTCATAATTTAGTTGGTGAGAGAGCTGCTTTTCTGCACCACCAAGGGTTTGGTTTCACTTCCTGTCCAAACTTTATGATTTTGGTAATAAATGACTTTTGTCTGCCTAGTGAGAGCGCTTCAGAGGCCAGTGAGAGCATTCTAATGGAACAGAGTGATGGCATTTGGTGGTGCCATGTCCTGAAATCTAGTGCCCACATGAAGCTGGTTTCAGAGAGGCACACAGAGGATGGGTTGTTTATCAAAGATAATTATAGGCATCTTGGGGCACTTGATCTTGGCCAGGACATTTTTAATGTATAAATGGCTAACTGGTTCCCTTTAAGCTACCCATGGACCAAGAAGAGTTCTTTGGTCTGGCGAAACAACAGTATCATGTTTGTGGAGGGCCTCCAACTCTGCCAGCTCTTGTTTGGTGTGACAATTGACTGGTTATATCATTCTCTTCTTGCCATCTCCTTTACCATAGTCAGGAATATGTGGCTGAGCTGAACATTCATGTTTATGGACCAGTTAAGCATTAGTAATTCCTATGGCTGGTCAGAACACATTAGATTTCAGTGTGTATCTTTTCAATCAGTGTGTGTGTGAATGTGTGCCCTTTCAATCGAATTTGACTGTGACTTCCATATGGGGTCCCATAAATGGCCTAACATGTTGCCAGATATTAGATTTTTACCACATAGTCCTTAAAGTGATTGTAAACCCTCACCTTGTAAAACAACCCATTCTGTTTAAAATAAAAATGAAAAGCAAAACATTTATGTATATAGTAAAAAATTCATTATAAATACAGCTTTTCCCTTTTTCTTTTTTAAATAAGTGACTACATTCTCTCTGTTCAAAGCTGCATAACCAAAGCTCAAGGAGGAGAAACAGCAGTACACTGATCTTCCCATCGATGACTGCCTGGGGGAAAGGGGGGGTGCGGGTGTGACGTCAGCAGAAGTCTGATCATTGGAGAAAAGACCGAGTTCTGAGCATAGCTAGAGAACTAACCACACTGTGCTTTCATGCCTAGTGTAGTCAGTTTTTAATAGAAAAGCAGAGGCACTGACAGGAACTCCAGGGATTTCATGCAAAGGAAGCAATAGATCAATAAAGAGAGCAGGATACTTTTTCATATAAGTGCATGGTACAGCAGGCACATACAGTGGGGCAAAAAAGTATTTAGTCAGCCACCAATTGTGCAAGTTCTCCCACTTAAAAAGATGAGAGAGGCCTGTAATTGGCATTATAGGTAGACCTCAACTATTCGAGACAAAATGAGAAAAAAAATCCAGACAATCACATTGGCTGATTTGGAAAGAATTTATTTGCAAATTATGGTGGAAAATAAGTATTTGGTCAATATCAAAAGTTCATCTCAATACTTTGTTATATATCCTTTGTTGGCAATGACAGAGGTCAAACGTTTCCTGTAAGTCTTCACAAGGTTGGCACACACTGTTGCTGGTATGTTGGCCCATTCCTCCATGCAGATCTCCTCTAGAGCAGTGATGTTTTGGGGCTGTCGCTGGGCAACACGGACTTTCAACTCCCTCCAAAGATTTTCTATGGGTTTGAGATCTGGAGACTGGCTAGGCCACTCCAGGACCTTGAAATGCTTCTTACGAAGCCACTCCTTCGTTGCCCGGGTGGTATGTTTGGGATCATTGTCATGTTGGAAGACCCAGCCACGTTTCATCTTCAATGCCCTTGGTGATGGAAGGAGGTTTGCACTCAAAATTTCACGATACATGGCCCCATTCATTCTGTCCTGTACATGGATCAGTCGTCCTGGTCCCTTTGCGGAGAAACAGCCCCAAAGCATGATGTTACCACCCCCATGCTTCACAGTAGGTATGGTGTTCTTTGGATGCAACTCAGCATTCTCTCTCCTCCAAACACGACGAGTTGTGTTTCTACCAAACAGTTCTATATAGGTTTCATCTGACCATATGACATTCTCTCAATCCTCTTCTGGATCATCCATATGCTCTCTAGCAAACTTCAGACGGGCCCGGCATGTACTGGCTTAAGCAGGGGGACACATCTGGCACTGCAGGATCTGAGTCCCTGGCGGTGTAGTGTGTTACTGATGGTAGCCTTTGTTACGTTGGTCCCAGCTCTCTGCAGGTCATTCACTAGGTCCCCCCCCCCCGTGTGGTCCTGGGATTTTTGCTCACCGTTCTTGTGATAATTTTGACCCCACGGGGTGAGATCTTGCGTGGAGACCCAGATCGAGGGAGATTATCAGTGGTCTTGTATGTCTTCCATTTTCGAATTATTGCTCCCATAGTTGGTTTGTTCACACCAAGCCGCTTGCCTATTGCAGATTCAGTCTTCCCAGCCTGGTGCAGGTCTACAATTTTGTTTCTGGTGTCCTTCGACAGCTCTTTGCTCTTCACCATAGTGGAGTTTGGAGTGTGACTATTTGAGGTTGTGGACAGGTGTCTTTTATACTGATAACAAGTTCAAACAGGTGCCATTGATACAGGTAATGAGTACAGGACAGAGGAGCCTCTTAAAGAAGAAGGTACAGGTCTGTGAGAGCCAGAAATCTTGCTTGTTTGTAGGTGACCAAATACTTATTTTCCACCATAATTTGCAAATAAATTCTTTCCAAATCAGCCAATGTGATTGTCTGGATTTTGTTTCTCATTTTGTCTCTCATAGTTGAGGTCTACCTATGATGCCAATTACAGGCCTCTCATCTTTTTAAGTGTTAGAATTTGCACAATTGGTGGCTGACTAAATACTTTTTTGCCCCACTGTATCAGGAATATGAAATGTTGGGTTTACACATCCTTTAAAATTGTTTTGTGACCTTGCCAAAAAGAGGTAATAGCGCTGCAAAGTATCTTGTGGTACTTGCAGGTGCCTTTTGTTAGTCTTCAAACTGATCCCTGTGAAGCCCCTTAGATCCTCTTCCTAGGTTGTACTCAAGGCCTTCACTTCTTGCCAAGTCAAGATAAAGCTTCTGGGCTAAATTTTTCAGATTTTGCCATGGACCGACTGAACATTGGAGGTCAGACCAGATTAGCTTTCAGAGTATACCACTGGAGCACCTCTGTAATTGTAACCTGGCCGTCACCCCCCCCCCCCTTTACCCAGGTTCCCGCTTCCAACCACCGGCAGCATAAGGCTCAAGGGAAAAAAGGGTAAAGAAAGCCCCACATGGTGTAGAAAGTCTAATAAAATGCTTTTATTTAAAAAGTGATGCATTGCATATATTAAAAACCAAATGTGCATGAAAAATAAACAAACCTGCATGCAGATACAGACACTTCCAGGGTGACACAACAGCGTGATGTCAGCAATTAGATCCGACCTATGCATTTCATCTAATCAGACGTCTTCCGGGGCAACAGTCAGTCATTGGGAACTGCAGTCGTGACGTTGAAAATGGGGACCTTTATGGCAAATAACAAAAGCTTTGCAGCTTAGTGAATTGAGCCTGTCTTCTGAGTGTGCAAGACTATTGCGTAACCAAGCGTAAATTTTAAGGAGCATAAACCACTACAGGTGGTTTGTTACAATTATGCAGGTCTATAAAATACCAATATTAAGCCTAATCAAGACTACTTCACTTGGAGTGTCCTCAGTAACACTATATCAGAGAGAGGCACCAAAGAGTGCAGATGATTATCCCTGGACACAATGGGGTTCATTTACTAAAACTGGAGAGTGCAAACTAAGGAGTAGCTGAGCATGGTAGCCAATCGGCTTTTAACTTCAACTTGTTCAATTAAGCGCTGGCAATAAAACCTGGAGGCTGATTGGTTTTTCTGCAGAACTGCACCAGATTTTGCACTCTCCAGTTTGATTATTCCCCCAGTCACATCAAGCCCGACTTTGAAATCATGCGATGTACAGTGAAATTGCGCAATTTCAAAGTCGGGTGAAATGCCGATTTCCGGTGCGATTTTTAAGACATCTGACACAGATGTCTATGCAAATCGCACCAAAAGTAGTACATTTACTACTTAAGAAATTGGTGCAGCTCCTACCAAGTCAGAACCGCACCGATCTGACCGCTCTAATTGCGGACATTAGGGTGCGACTTGACATATGAATTGTAAGTCGCATGGCATGCAAATCGCACCCGATATGACCGGGGTGTAAATCAACCCCAATCTGTACATGTCAGTGAAGGTAGTGGCCGTGTCCCCTTTTTAGCCTAACATGTCTGCGAAACTTAAATGACAGTCTGAGCTAGAAAGTTCCAAAAATGTTAAATATTTTAAATAAACTTTTTTTTTTTTTCTATGTATTTATTTTTTTAATGATATGTGGAGGTCTTAAATACTTGTTGGTGTGTTACTGCTGTCTCCTGGGAATATTTATTATCTGTATTTGCCCTGGTGGACACTGACACCTGGACAGAAAGTGATAGGAATTCCAAATGTTTACAGTTGTCACAGGAACAAGAGGTGAAAAGAAATGTTTCAATGGGGAAACCTGTTCTGGTACTTGTTTTATTATTTTGCATTTATAGTAGATAAGTCTTTTCATGGCTCAGGTAATTTTTTTTTGTTATTACTTTAGCTATATATAACAGTTCACCTTGCAGTACCCCCATCCCCTGAAATCTCCTCCACCCCCACCCCTTTACAGACATCCTCACACACTCATCTTGGGTTAAATGCTCATTTTATATATAAAAAAACACAGAATAAAAAAGTTATATAAATAAACATAAATAAGATATATAAAATAATAATGTCCAAGTCAAAAGTGAAAAAAACAATAATAAAAAGTCCCAATCCGAAAGAAAAATGAAAATATCCTATATCCAATGTGCTCCAAAGAAATAGTGACGTGCCACTATATTGGAGCACATTGGATATAGGATATTTTCATTTTTCTTTTGGATTTGGACTTTTTATTATTGTGTTTTCACTTTTGACTTGGACATTATTATTTTATATATTTTATTTATGTTTATTTATATAATTTTTTGCGCTGTGTTTTTTTATATATAATTTTTTTTGTTTGATTATTTGGCAACAAAGAGCAGCAGCATTGGTTTGGGAATTTAATATAATTTTTTTGGCGCAGGTTTTTTTTGTCTGGGATTGGAATAGGGACAATACTTAATTTTTTTTCTCTTGCTCTCCTTGCATTTCTCTGATGCTCCTGTGGTGTAGGCTGACCCTCAATGTCTTCATTTACAAAGCAGGATCCCTCACCCTGCATTGTACAGGATGATGTTGAAAAGCTATGACTATTCAAGCAAGGAAAGGTAAGCTGCTTTGGGGGATCGGTTATACAGAAAGGAAGAAGCATGCAAGTGGGCATAAAGGTACTTTTCATCCGATTTCTTACTCCCTAGACAAAATAAACATTTCTCCCCTTCATTGGGGTAGGGGGGAAGTACTGCAAGGTGAAATGTTAGAGATGCCGGAGTTCACTTTTAACTTTTCACCAGTTTAATTTTAGTAGTTGCAGAGTATAACAGTGATTCTTTGTCTTGCTGTGTGTACAGGCCTCTCTCCCACAAGTAGTCCAGCTGTCGGTGTGCTAAGCTTGTAACTTTGATTTGTCTGTGACAGGTGACATTGGAGAAGGTCCTGGGTATCACGGTGTCAGCTGGAAGAAGTCTCTCCTGTGACCCAAAGACCGGCCTTGTTGCATATCCAGCTGGGTAAGTTGATCCTTTTTCATTTTGTCCTCTGGGGCTTGATTCTGGGCAGAGGTCTGATGTTAGAAAGCTTTGCTTCATCTGGCTTGTGATTCATTCATAGAACATGTTGCAGAAGGATATTAAAAAAAAAATCGATTGCACGTTTCTCTTTAATAAACGTATATTAATAAAGGTTGCAGCTGATTTTTTATGTCCAAAATGTGTAACAAAGAGCACTAGTTAATCAAAATCAAATCTTATGCAATGTTGTGTACACAAAATGTTCTGAATACAATACATCTATAGTGTGAGGAATCCTATATAAGGATAAGTTCACCTTTTGCTAAAAAATAATAAATGCACATTTTTTTGCAGCTAAAAAAAATGTGCATTTATTATTTTTTGTTGCAAGAGCCTGTAAACTATTGTACCAGTGATCAGCTGATCTTTGGTGCCATGCAGCTCCCCTGCAGACCTGTCAGTATATCTGCTTGCCTGTACGGGATGTATGGGCAAGCAGACATACTGACAGGAAGAATCAATGAGCTACCACGGTGCTCCATAGCGCCATGGTAGTTCATTGCGAACTGCAAGCTGACAGCTGCTAAGGCTTATAGTTTCTCATTTACAGAGGACTATGAATGAGTGACGCAGCTGGCCGGGCAGAGCCCTGTACGGCTGCATTTTTAAAAAGTTTTGACAGCTAGTGGGAGGTGAAGATCCCCTGCTAGCTGTCAAATCGGGGGGAACAGGGAGGGACAGGGGCCGTTCTTTTCATAATATGTTATATGTTACACTCTGAATATGAAAAGGGAGCTTATCCTTAAAATTGAAATAGCTTCTAAACTCCATCACCTTTCATGCAGGAACTAATAAAGCAGAATTGACCTTAACCAGTTCCAGTCCTGACCAGGGGCAGACTGACCATTAGAGCACTCGGACAGCCCGAGGGCCCGGGGTCAGTAGGGGACTCCATGAAATGCCCCTGGTACCGTTTTTATAGGCTTTTTTGGGTGTGCTTTGAGTGTAGGCAAGGACACAGGGGCCCCATGATCCCCTATTGCCCGGGGGCCCCATGAATTGTCAGTCCGCCCCTGGTCCTGACCAATTCTGTCACTCCTATCCTACATGTAGAAAAGAAAAAAAGATCCCTTTTTTTTCTAGAAAAATTTCCATTTACATATGCGTACATGACCTGCGTGCGAGCACAGGGGAATGGGTGCGCTTTACAATTTATTTTTGTTTACATTTTTTTTACACTTTCTTGAATATTGTTTTTAAATCACTTTAATTGCTATCCCAAGGGATGAACATCATCCCTTGTGGTAGCATGGACCATGACTGGTAATCTTTATGGAGAGATCTGGGATGTATTAGACCCCAAATCTCTCCTCTGGTCTCTAAAGCATTTGATTAAACAGAGATCGGTTTGATCAGAGACTTGTACAAGCCGATAACTGTGAACAACAAACCAAAACCGGATGTGACAAAATCCTCATCTCTTCTGTTGTCTGAAGTCACACAGTGAGAGGGACAACATCAGTTCCTCTCACTGTGTCCCAGGAACCAGATGTCGCTGGTCGCATCCTTACCAGGCTCTCCCTGATCAGATTTAAGAGCCTGATAAAGGTGAGGGGGGGGGGGGGGAGTGTTTAGGGGGGTGCGCTGCTAGGATTACTGTGAAGGGAATCGCTGGCTGTAAAAAATAACATCTTGGTCACTGCTGCAGCAACGACCGAGATCTCACTCTTCCCATCCAGTGACATACCAGTATGTAATATGGACTGGAAGTGGTTAATGTTCTAAAAGTTCAAGCAGTGCCATTAGTTGAAGAACCTTTTTTTGGTTTTCTTCTGTAAATTGGATTATCCTTATAGGACAGAACGTAAGGTCTGTCAACAAAAGCCATTGAGAAAAATGTAATGTAAACCTTCTGCGTGACAAAGTGAAGTACATATAACCTCTATAAGTGAAGAGAGCAGAGCTGTTGGAGGACCTAGCAGGCCACACCCACTAAAGGCTGCCTGCATAAAGCTATAGGAGGGGGCGGATAAAAGACCAGTCACCCTGAACAAGGAGAGAGTAGCAGTGATTGGTCCTATTACAGGACGCAAGGTTTCACAGCACAGTTCTTAAAGATATATACAAAGATTCAAATAAGAATACCCATACTTCTTGTATTTAGACCGAATCATCCCCCACAGTTATTACCTTTTGTACCACCAGCCCCTCCCTCTTAGATTGTAAGCTCCAAGGAGCAGGGCCCTCCTAACTTCTTGTATTGAACTGTATTGTTGCTGTATTGTCTCCCTTTATTTTGTAAAGCGCTGAGCAAACTGTTGGCGCGATATAAATCCTGTATAATAATAATAATAATTTGCTAATACTGCTTTAACAGATATCTGGCTGGCATAGATTACTTCAATTTGTAGATTACACCTCGGTCACATCAAACCCAATTTTGAAATCTTGCGACTTACAGTGAAGTCGCATGATTTCAAAATCGGATGACCTGCCGAGTTCCTTGTGATTTGCAAGACGCCTGACACAGATGTCTATGTAAATCGCAACAAAAGTAGTACATGTACTACCTTTTAAATTGGTGTGGCTTCGACCAAGTCAGAACCGCACCGATATGACCGCTCTGATAGCAGACAATAGGGTGTGACTTGGCATACGATTTGCAAGTCGCCTGGCATGCAAAACGCATGCCAAATCACACCCGATGTGACCAGGGGTTTACACTGCCTTACCGAATATATTTGGCAGTCTACTTCCACTAGGGGAAGGTTTGGTTCTGAATAATATTCAGTCTTGAATTTTGAGAATTGTGAAGGCTTACTTATAAAATATGGATATTTGGTCTCTTATTTAGCTTTTTTCTGGAAGAATCTGACTTTTTAGCCTGATAGTCGGGGTCACTGTTCACCAGCAGATTTAATTGCAGTCTTGCTTCCCAGAATTCACAGTGATTGTAAACTTTAGATATGAAATATGAACAAAGAATATCCCTCTATAGTGTGTACTTGTCTCATGTTTCAATCTGTCTGCCACATCATTCCTCTGGTATCAGCATGAATCACTTTTGACAAGTTTTCCTGACACCAAGAGAAAAGCGGTGACAGGGGAGGGATCTCCAGCAGATTGACAGCCTTAGCTCTGTTTCTGTGAGCTGTGTGAAGGGGGGTTTGACCCTTCCCTCCAATCAGCTGTCAAAGCTCTCTCCTCACTGAGTTTAACTTCAGTTCCCTACCCCCTGCTTTTCGGAGCTGAGAGATCCTGTGTAAAGTCTGCACTTTGAATGGATGTAGGAGACAGACAGCTTTAGATAAACAGGTACAATTTATGTAGGAGGATTTGATTAATCTCTGTGTATCACCTTAAGCCAGTCGATTCACTGGATATATGTAAGGGTTTACACCACTTTAAAGAGTAACTGCACTTTTGTTGTGGGACAAAAAAAAAATAAAAATCAAGTCCCCTCTGGGTGGTCAATGTACATTGCAGGAAATTTGTAGCAGATTCCTACCTGTCTGCCCAAAATAAGGTTGTTACTTCTTCTGTGACTTTAGATTCTAAAGTGATTTGATCAGCTGATGCACTTGTAGGGCTTTTATGAGGAGAATGGCAAGGTCTGCATCACTTTAGAAGTGATTAACCCATTAGGAGCATCTCACCAAAATTGAAGTTTTTGTTGCAGAGGATGCCTAAATCTGGCTTGTATCTTAGTGCAGACTTCTGGGAAAATCAGTGAGCCAATCACTCAAGCAGGAAATTACATTTGTGGAGGCGTTCTGTACACCACAGGTTGCCATATTAGATTGAATTTTATAGAAATTGTTTCTACAATGCTGCAAATTGAAAAGGAAAAATCGGTTTTAATCACACTCAGTTACAAATATGACTTATGTCACAATTATTATACTTGCCACATCAATATATGCTACTCAGGTCAAAGAGTCTTTTACATGCAGCAGTAAAGGGGCCAACAACCCATTTATGGCTTGTTTAAAATTGCATTGTCTGTGAAAAGCGACCCGTGGTGAGTGGCTTTTCCCAGAGCTGCAGGGGGGCGGCTAACATGCATTCAGACGGTGACACTTGTTTTGACAGTCGAATGGGCTTTTTCATAGGGAATAATGCACACCAACCGCAAGTCTAGCTTTTTCCTCACAGCTGAAGAAGTGGTCCATTTGCTTGAATAGTTTGCATTTGATGGTGGTGGTACTCCTATCGAATGTGACAAGGGTCATCATGCAAAGCATCAAGGTTGAGGCATGTATATAAAAATGCAGCAAAACTACCTATTTTTTTTCTATTTATGCCACCTTCACCCACAAGTATAAACTTGGCATTGTGGTAACTTTAAAAGCGTATCTCCATTTACTTTTTTTTTTTTGTCAACCTCTGACAGATTTTTCTGTCTGTTGCTCAGCTGGGTAAGCAGCGTTGTCACTGGGACAAGTTGGGACAATACAAACACCCTTTTATCATTTGAGAAAGGGAAACCTTGAAACTGAAGTTTGATTCTTTATCCCTGTTTGATTTCTTCTTCCAGTGATAACACTGTCAGAACAGGAAGTGAAGGAAAATCTAACCAACAAGTGCACAAACAAATTAAAAAAAAAAGCTGAAGAGGCTCTAACCCAGGGGCACTCAACCTATTAAAGAGCTTTGGCCAATAAAGTGATTTGGTAACTGGTCACGGGTTGCAATCCACAAGATTGCTAACCACTTCCAAATCAAGATCGACGCAATTCGTAGGGACATCACCACTGCTCAGACTTCTGCCCCACCTAGCATCCCTCACACGAAAACCCCCTCAACACTCCTCTCCTTCGACCTCGCCACTGTCCAGACCTCCACCCCATTCAACATTCCTCACACTAAAACCCCCTCAACACTTCACTCCTTGGACCCTGCTACCACTGAAGAGGTCACCAAGGTCTTCTCTGAAGCTCACCTTACCACCTGCCCCCTTGACCCTGTCCCCACACAACTCCTATGATCACCCTCCTCCTCCATCCTACGCTCCCTCACTCACATCTTTAATCTCTCCCTCTCTACTGGCGCATTCCCCTCCCTTCTGAAGCATACGCACATCACTCCCATACTTAAAAAACCCTCTCTGGATCCCACCGACCTAAACAACCTTAGACCCATCTCCCTCCTGCCATTTACATCCAAACTCCTTGAGTGCTTAGCCTATAATCACCTGAGTTCCCACCTCACCTACAACAACCTCCTCGACCCCTACAGTCTGGCTTCTGTCCCCTACACTCCACTGAAACCGCCCTACTCAAACTCACCAACGACCTACTAACCGCCAAAGCCAATGGCCACTACTCAGTGCTCCTACTCCTCGACCTCTCCGTGGCTTTTGACACGGTCGACCACCCCCTCCTCCTCAAAAAACTATACTCTCTTGGCCTCAGAGACTCCGCTCTCTCCTGGCTTTCTTCCTATCTATCACAGCGCTCCTTCAGTGTTACCTATAATGTTGCCATCTCCCCCTCACTCCCCCTCTCTGTTGGGGTCCCTCAAGGATCTGTCCGGTTTAGAATTTTTTATAGCATAATTAAATTTTAAAAAGTCAGGACCATTATTTTCCACGGGACCAATCCCCATTGGTAGTTTACCCACTGTTTTTAATTACAAAAATTTTACATTTTGTATTAACTAGATCACCATTAGTCACATTCTTGTGCTCAGGTGTGATCAGCCAAAAGAGCTCCAAACCAATGTCGCAGCCTTCACTATGTCAGGGTCTTTGCAGCCATCCCTTGAATTGCCAAAACAAAGTCTGTGGACAATCTTAAAAGAATAAACAGACCAGGGAAGCACATTACTTAGTAATGCAATAAACGCATTAAGTAGAGATAAAATGACACATCATGTACTCGCATGCTCCCGGAATGACACCAAGCTCACCACACAACTGTGAGAATTCACCTTCAGAACCTCTGTATGGATGACACTGGATGCAATCCACTCCTCTAAAGTCTCCTCTCCCTGAGTCCGTGTTAGTCCTCATGCACACTTGACGTTTTGATAACGCTGGCAACGTTAGCTATGTAAACTCACATTTAAAATGTGAGCTTTTCAGCTTTTTTTAGCGTTTTTGCATTAGCGTTTAGTGGAGTTTTCTCTCGTTTTTCAGCGTTTGCGGTTTTTAGCTTTTTTTACCCAAAAAATTATTTTTGTAGTAAAAAAAAATTCCAAAAATCACGGTTTGCGGCGTTTTACAGCATTTTACCGTGTTTGTCAGCATTAGAGCGTTTATACTGCTAAAAAACTCCTCTAGAAACCCACTGGTTATGGTGTTTTTTTCCAGCTAAAAAGCGTCCCAGAAGAAATATGTTGACTACAGTCTATGTGTGCATGGACACTTAGGATAACATGCTGGGGTTTATTAGCTGTATAAAAAACATCAAAAGCCAAAAACAGCTGCTGTAAAAACATCAAGCGTGCATGAGGGCTTAGGAAGGGAGAGAAGAGCGGGGAGCCGGCTGCAAAAGCTGCTTGTATATGACAGCCGCCCAGATTATGGAGGACTGGCAATCATTCAGTAGATAGGCGTGCACGCGAAGGAGGTTGTGCGGGTTGCCATATGTTTGAGGTTCACAGATTGAGCATACCTGCTCTAACCCATTCCCTACATCCGAATAATAAATCCTAAATTAAGCCTATTACCCCAACATCTGACTGTCCCCCTATTAGCACCCTAGTGCTTCGTCCTGCTTCCCATGAGGCCTCCCAGCTGCATATTTTTATATACTTACTTCTACAGAAGTCTTCATTGGGTCCCATAATTTACAGCATGGATGTCAAACTGGTGGCCCTCCAGCTGTTTTAAAACTACAAGTCCCATCATGCCTCTGCCTTTGGGAGTCATGCTTGTGACTGTCAATCTTGCAATGCCTCATGAGGATTGTAGTTTGGCAACAGCTGGATGGCAGCCAGTTTTGACACCCCTGATTTACAGGGTTCACTTTCTATTTGGACTTCTGCTGAGAGTTGTCTTCAGTCGTCTTGGGAGTCATTCAGCTTGGAAGACTGAGGACATCAGGTGGCAGAAAGGAATTATTGCTGGGGACAGTGTCAGAGAGGAGGTAAGTATAGCAGCCATCACTGTTTTATTGTTTTGGACTCCTACTGCAGAGTTTTGCTTTAAAGCGCAATATTCACATATCTGTGTATTCCACTTGTTTTGTTTCCAGAGAATTCATTTGGTCATACTTGATCTTTCCGTGCAGAAAAACAGCTAATAAGTCAGTGTTGTGTCTTTCAGCTGCTTTTGAAGTTTGTAGAATTTTTTCTCTTCTGTACATGTTATTTATGCTTCTGGGTGATTAGGGAGGTCATTGGCAGTCTTGGCATATCTGAGCCAGGTGTTGTACATTACACATTGCCCGCAGGCCTGGAGCTCTCTGTAGCATTTGTTTTCCTCCTCCCAAGTTCGGGTCACAGTAAGGACTCCTTTCCTGTGGTTTTACTTGCTTTGCCTTTTTGATTGCAGTTCGTTATGAAAACCTATAATTATCCATGATATTCTGAAATCTGACTCCAAGATCTGGCCTCCCATCATACAGCTGTATGAATCACAGAAAGGTGAAAGCTCTCCTTTTCAGATGTTGCCTTTGGAAGTTAGTGAAGCCTGCAATTTCAGACCTGTTTTTTAGGTTGTTTTTCTAGCGCTGTACTGTATACAATATACTTCCATAGATCTATAAGCTGGCCATAGATGAATTTAAACTTGATCCATGGGCAGCACAGTGGCTAAATGGTTATCACGTTCGCCTGGCAGTACTAGGGTCACTGGTTCGAATCCTAACTCCGGCACCACCTGCCTGGAGTTTGCATGTTTTCCCTGTGACTGCGTGGGTTTCCTCCGGGTACTCCGGTTTCCTCCCACACTCCAAAGACATGCTGGTAGGTTAATTGGCTCCTGTCTAAATTGGCCCTAGTATGTGTATGTATGAATGTGAGTTAGGGACCTTAGATTGTACACCCCTTGAGGGTTAAGGACTGATGTGAATGTACAATATATGTATGTAAAGCGCTGCGTAAATTGACTGCGCTACCTGAAATAATAATAATAATAATGACCGTTGCCGTTCGATAGGAAGGAAACCTAGTGATCAATTCCTCACAATCGAGACTGTGGCAAAATTTGTGTTCGAACACCACATAGTGATCAGTGTATTCTGACAATGGAGTCCCCACAGTCAAAATACAATACAGCAGTGGGGAGGATTCCTCCATCCACCTTGAATGTGTGAATAGGAGCATCTGTGTGGTTTTTTCTTTTTTCTAACTGCTGGTTATTTTAAAAATCAAAACACAGCAGATCTGTGGCCAGCCATAGTCCTAGGTCTCTCTATGAAGATCCAAAATGACCTGCTAGTGTTTACTAACAAATGGTAAACTGACTAAACTGATCACATTCATATGTGTATCTTACAAAAAAACAAACAAAAAACCTGTACTGTCCATGAGTGCCTCCCTCCTTAGTGCAGCTTGCTTTGTTAAAGTGGAGTTCCGACCCAAAATAAAATGAAATGTCAGCAGCTACAAATACTGTAGCTGCTGACTTAATATTAGGGCACTTACCTGCTCATGCATCCAGCAGTGTCCTCACCCCGAGCCTTCTTCACTAAGGGAAAGTCTGGCGGCTTCACTGCCAGTTCCTACTGTGCATGCGCGAAGTGCATTGCATTTTTGTGAATGGGCTGCAGTCCTTTAGGGTTGTGGGGAGGGGGCGCAAACTTACCAGGTACCTGCTCCCACTTTCAGCTCAGTTCATCGCAGCGAAGTGGGAGCGGGTACCTGGTTTTGCTCCCCTGTGAGAACCGGGAATTTCCTCACTTCCTGTTTTGCTGTGGGACAGGAAGTAAAGGGAAATCTCCCCAATTGGGACACAGATGACAAAAAAACAGTAGTTATAACCCTACATTACTCTATCCAAAATTGGAAAGAATAAAAAGTTTTGCCTTTAAATGGTTGTAAATGTTGAAGGTTTTTACCGTCATGCATTCTATGTATGAAGGTAAAAAGCCTTCAGCATGCAGCTTCACCCTCAGTCCCCCCTAATACTTACCTGAGCCGAACCTGATCCAGCATTGTGAAGGAGAGCAGTTGCTCTCCCGGGTCTCTCCCTCCTTATTGGCTGTCTCACAGTCTCATTGACGTCTCGCAGCAGCTGGAGTCATTGGCTCCTGCAGGTACCAATCACAGCAAGTGCGGGGGGGGCTGAGCCACGCTCTGTGTCTCCAGCATGCATGAATGCCCTCAGAGCAATCCGCTTGCTCTGGGGGCACTCAGCAGGTGGGAGGAGCCAAGAGCGTCAGTGAGGGACCCAAGAAAAAGAGGATCAGAGCTACTCTCTGCAAAACTATTACACAGAGTAGGTAAGTATGACATGTTTTGTTATTTAACGATAAAAAAAAGCTCAACCTTTAGTTTCACTTTTACTTTAAGTTTAATTACCTTGCTTCTCCAGTGATATTTAACATGTGGCCTGTCTGTCCAAAATCACACAGCCTTCTAGCCAAAATGTCCCCAATGACGCATCTTTACAGTGCATGTATGTGTCACAACCCCATTCATTCCTATGGATGAGCCATATTCCAAAGATACTCCAGCCGTCCGGCAGAAAATGGCTAACTATGAAGAATGAATGATACCATGGTATGCATGCTTACTATGAAAACAAGCTGTTTGGAACATTCTAGCTAGAAAGGCGTTCTGGCACCTAGCAGGACCACACAGAGATCACTGGACGGGAAATGGGAGAATACAGTATGAGTTCACCATAAGTGTACTTGTACTTTAAATATGAAGTAATGTTTTTTCTATGTGTACTACAGACTTTTTGTCTTTAGCGCTTCACAATGAAATTCAGGGCAAAGCAACTTAAATCTTTCTGCAACACCTCGAAGCTTACACATGACTTTCCTTCACTCATGACATCCAAACTGAATGACAGAGGATTGAAAGGAAGGAAAGTATTTTCTGATGGGGAGCTAATTTAAAGTGAATCTGTTTTGTCCAGCTTGTGCAAATCATAGATTCACATACAGTGACCGCTATTGTAAAAAGTATTGTATTCTGGTAACTGTATGTAGTGAATATGTGCAATAAATTTGTTCAGTATACAGGTTACTTTTCGGTTGTGATTTATAAACTTTTTTTTTTCATAATTTGCCTTAAACCCTTCACTGTCACTTTTGATGGACAGTTTGTCATGATCCTGAAGCTGGCCATACATGGATCAAAATTTAGTTGCTTCAGCAGGAACCAACTGAATTTCAACTCATGTGTGGCCACTCTCGTTGAACAGACCAATCCATTTCTGTTCAACCTCCCTGTTGGTATATTTTCACTCAATCAGTTCCCCAGGCAATAGGTCGCAGCACGAATCTTTACTTTGACAGAGGGGAGGATTCCTGCATCCTCATTGAATGTGTAGAAGGGGCAATTGGTGACATTTTTTTTTCCATTCAACCTGCTGACTGAATGAAAAAACTGACCCATGTATGGCAAGTTTTACACCATGCAAACTTCTGTGCAGCCTGCACCTTAGTATTTCACCTGCCCACGACCTTCAGGAGAATTGCCCGTTAGGCTTAGACTAGCCATATAAAAAACAGAGGACGGCGCCTTTGTCTGAGTTTGCTGCTGGACAGCTGGATGTCTCACCTGGATCTTATTACACCACACGATGAGTCTTTTCCACTATTAATCTTGTATGTGCAATTTATCTATTGTTCACCAATAAATTGTCCATACTGCACTTAGAGGCGCTGTAGCAATTGTACGTACAAATATAGACGCAAACCTTCATTTTGGTAAAGACCCTCCATCTTGTATCATTTCTCACTCCAAATCAGCTCACCCCTCCCTCTCTGTTGAGTGACACGTGGTCCTTGTGTGCTGGGTTCAGGAGTGCACAGGACACAGCTGGATATCCTTCATGGTTGTGAACCCAATTAGTTGATTCCAGTGTGTCTGGCAAACTCTTGCTCTGTAGCTGATCGTAAAGCTATAAACCCGTCAGTCACTGGACTTCAAATGCATTCTGAAATAGCAGTAAAACCTGCATCCCATGCGAAAACACTTTTTCATACAATTTCGTAATTTCTCGCAGGTAATACATACCGTAAAAAAAGACATATATTCCGAGAAGTCACTTTAATACAAGTCACCTGATAACTTACACCCCCAGTTAAAGTCTACATGAGAGTAGAAAGCCATATAGTTCTAGCTGAAATAGTAAGATATGGCATATTTGATGTCTGGACGTTCAGGATATCATTCTGCATATTAATCTACTAGTAGCTAGGCTGCTACATGTACCTAGGGAAGGTTATTGACCATGGTATAACTTGGGAGGAATTTGGTCATAGCATGAGTTCCCCGCCTAAACACCCCTCCCCAAATGAGGCGATTGGTTCTCTGCTTTAAGGAGACACCCTGCTGAGTTCCTAGAAAAGAGGTTGTCAGGCTTGGAGAAGTAAGATGAAGAATTCTCCCTTTTTAATATCAGGAACCAACTTGGGAGAACGGTATCCTTTTGTTCAGGACCTTGATCTGCTTAAACCAAGGCTGACGGCAAGTATTCTACCTCTCTAAACTTCTTTCTGTTATCTCTCTGTTGTGGCATTGCTCTCTGTAGTTATATATATATATATATATATATATATATATATATATATATATATATATATATATATATATATATTGGCTACATCTTTTTCTATAAATATTTTATTTGCACTGTTTTGACCTTTTTAGTAATAAATCCTATTATCTGAAAAGTGTTGAACTGTTTATAAAGCTCTTTAATGCAAACTAAGAATCCCTGTCTCTGAAGAGCGCTACTGAGTGTTTTTAAACTTCTGCATACATCTGCCTACAGTGACAGTGTGTATACAGACGCTTATTCAAACATCATAGTGTTACTGCTAAGATTGGCGAGTTTCCTCCTACTTTGTACAAAAAGGTGGTGGTGGCGGCAGTGTGAAGGGTTAATTGCGTAATTAACCTGACTCAGTAACAATTGCTCTCAGGCTGAGGCACCTAGTTTGTGGTCCAGTGAGCTGGAAAATCTTTGTGTGGGGTGCAGCTGAACATTGCATTGTTACGCACGTGACAGCACGGTTTTAGATTGGCTAGTCCATCGGTCACAAGTTGGTGAGACGGGCTGGGGGTCTGACGCCGCGTCTGTCACAGGCGCCTTCCTCTGTTTTTTTTATGTTTACTGCATTAGAGCCTTGCTTCCACTCTAAGAAGAGCTGCCTCAGTGTTACTGCTCCCATCCATCCATCCATCCATCCATCCCTGATATCCTTCTGGCACCTTTATCCTACAGCTACAGAGGTTGGGCTCCAACAAGCGCGCCCTATATAATATACATGTTCTAGACTAGCCATATGCACATAGATTTTTTTATACAGCTTGTGATCCCCGCCCCCCCATACACACACACAAGCTATTTTGTCTCCATTTCTCTTGTATCTCCAAGACCAGAAGTGAAGTGAGGAGTTAAATCCTCATGAAGCAAACAAAAAAAAAACAAACAAACTGACTATCCAGGCCCATTTAAGCTTCAGTGGTGTAGTAACACTCATCAATACACGGCTCAATGTGTTGTGGTGCTATTAACTGTGAATGGCACCACAAAGTACCGTGCAGTAGTGGGCAGTGTACTGGCACTGCAGCCCATGCTACACTTTGTGATGTGCTGCGTCCCGTAAAAGGGTTACATGCATTTTTGTCTGCCATGTGGTGCATTAGCAGCTCATTCAAATACACATTGTAGATATTCTTTAAAGGGAACTGTCATGGTAGAAATACAGGTGCCAAGTAATTTTAAGTGTACATTTTTGTACAGCTGTTATGCTCATCCTTCAGTATGCAGCCAGCAAAGTGTCATGAGACTTGATATTCATATACTTGTTCCGGATTACCATGTAGTGGTAATAGCGGCTCCTGTATTTATATCCTGACAGATTCCTGCTAAATGCAGTTTAAAATAAAAACCTACAAGATATTCCATTTATTCTGTTACTTGTCAGGCACATAATATTTTATGTATGAAGACAGTTTTAGAAGATAAACACTCTAGTCCCCATTTAGTCTGTAAGTTTAGTTTTGTGTTAGGCAGTGTGAAGAAAACGCCTCATTAGTGTTGCTTTGATACCTTTTTCTGTCATTGTCACATGGAATCGGGATAAACAAAACTCTCTTATTAGGCTTAGAAATCTGAGATAAGGATCCAATGTTTTGTTCATCAGCTTCTCATAAAAGGCAGGTTAGCAAGGCCAATAACTACTGATATGGAATTCAATAGGGTCAGAAGTACTGAGTGCTCCCAGGTTAGTGGATTTGTGTGAATCCAATTTTATGCACATAACTATTTGATCTATGGATACCGAAAATTGTAAGTCCACCCAATACTAATAATGGTCAAGCTCCATGTACACTGCAGCTGATAAACTCACGGAGGAGTTTAGGAGCTGTTCAGCGTTTTTTCCAGCCGCCCCTGAACTCTCCCTAATGTTTTCCTTTGTGTCCATGTACATTATGTCGTTTATAGTCGTTTTTTTTAACACACCAAGCTTGCGTTCAGGAGTAGATTTTATCAGCTTTTCAAACTCCAAATGCTTGTAAACGCGGCTAACCGCGTCTATAAGCATTTGCGTTTGGAAAAATTTTTTAACTCTTCCGTTTCCAGATGCTGTTCAGAGCCTTTTTTCATCATGAAAAATGCACGCAAAGCGTTTTCCTGGTACTCAAATGGACCTGGTACACCATACTTTGAGGTTTCACATGAAAGAAAATATGTTAAACACTGCTGCAATAATTTCTGCACAGAAATGAGCTGGCACACATCCAAGCACCACAAAAAAAAAAAATAACTAATCTCAACAAATACTGCACTCTCTGCTTCTGCTCTCTCTATTTCTCTCAAAATGTCTGAACTAGTTAATTTTTTACTGTTTTTCAGTGCATTCTGGGCATTTTGGAAGGTCTCCTGAGGTTATTTTTAAAAAACGCTTCTAAACACAAACGCTCATAAACACGTTATACAAACTCAGCTAAATAGACGTTTTTTAACCTATGTTTTCCAGCAGCCAGTTTCCATCATTCAGATGGAAGATCATGATTCCATCATTCATTAAGTAGATCATGGAGGGCTGAATTGTTCACTGGTGGCCTATATTTTTATGGGACTCTCCTTAGGCGAACTATTCATTTCTGCCTCTTCTTGTACTCCAGATGTAGAACTGTCTGAATCCCGCAGGCTTGGACATGTGTGTAGTTGATCCCATAGCCTACTTCGTTGCCATCTCCTGGGGCTAGAGATGCTCAGACAGCATAGAGATTTATGGGGAGTGACTATGCACTTGTCCTTTTTAAGAGTTTGTAGTATTCAATCAATATTTAGGTTCTAGAACTTTTGATGCAGTGTTATCATAAATATTTTTTTTTTCATTTTTAAATGGTTATAACCATTGTCTTCTTTGGGATTGCTGTTTGTCCAGTAATCTCTCCATTCTTGAGGTGTTCTAACCATTCAGTCTTATCTCTGGGGTTGCAGTTTGTCCAGTAATCTCTTCCTCTGTTAGTAGAAGTCCTCCTAAGTGATGGATAGAATTGGTATTGCTGTGTAATGTAAACCCCTTCTTGAGGCTGTAGTAACTAGGTGATGCTAGTTGGCTGATAGCCACCCAAAAATGTACATTTTGGTCACACTCCTTAATTCTGGGATCATTGGCTTTATTCTATCCATTGTAATACCAAATGGGTTTCATTGGGAGCTGCTTCTTGGGAGCATGTTTGTAGACTTTCCTTGTGTACTTTGTGGTTGCTTATTCAATGTCAACATTCAAATTGCACTTACCCATTGTTACCTACCTGTGACTGCCAAAATACTGTATGTCTGTCAATAGAGCAACAACTTGCCCAGTGTGTAAATGGTTTCATTTTTAAATGGTTATAACCATTGTCTTCTTTGGGATTGCTGTTTGTCCAGTAATCTCTCCATTCTTAAGGTGTTCTAACCATTCAGTCTTATCTCTGGGATTGCAGTTTGTCCAGTAATCTCTTCCTCTGTTAGTAGAAGTCCTCCTAAGTGATGGCTGACAGGCTGCCTGGTCTCCTACTGGTGCTAGCAGCGACTTGTCAACCCGTCAAGTAACAAATCTGCTCTCTGTATTTTCAGAAAGAAAGCTCCTTCAGCAACTGCAAATAGAAGGCACCTCCAGGTACAACTGTACACTATCTCTGCTCACCTGTAGAGTGTCCTGTGATGCAGGGGCACCTCCCATGTGCTGATTGCCAACTTTTCTAATGACCGGGGCAGAGGCAGCATTCGAGAATTTCAGTCTTGCATTATAACACACCTCAGGTTTTAGAGTTTCAAGACACTACATGTGAGCACAAGTGGCATGTAGGCTCCTAGATTTTGGTTAAGAGCTAGTTCACACCGCATGTGTTCCATTGCCTTTTTTTTCCTGCATCCAAAACACATAGAGGGCTGGTTCACACCAGATGCAGTCCAGTACAGTTTTTTTTCCTACATAAAATATGCATGCACAGTGTTTTCCATGTATTCCAGTGGCCCTAGTTCACACCAGTGCAGTTAGTTCCAGTCAGTTTCTGGTGCAGAAAAAAAAAGTAGAACATGCTGCTTTTTTATGAACAGAACTGTAGTGGAACACTGCAAAATACTTCAAAAACACACCAAAATGGAGTGTGGTGTGACCTGTAAGCAAGAATGCATCTTGAACGCATCCAGAGTGTGCTTCTGTGGTGTGAACTGGCCCAAAAGTAGGTTACTTGGTTTTTAACGGCATAGTTCACAGCAGTTCTTGCAGTTCGAGAAAAAAAAAGTAGAAATGCTGCATTTTTCCTGCACAGAACTTTACTGGAACATGGTAAAACGCATCAAAAACGCAACAGACCCCAGTACAGTGAAAAAAATAAAGAAATATAATCTGCAATGCATTTGGAAATGCCTCAAAAGCACATAAAAAAAGCTACAAAAATACACTGGAATGCATAAAAAGTGTGCATGCAGAAGCACATTCTGAATGGATCTGGAGTGTGTTCTTGTGGTGTGAACTAGCCCTAAAAGTCCAACAGGAAAAGTAAGAGCACCTGGTTGAGCATAGACACAGAAGAACTACCCTGGGACTTTTTTTTATTATTATTAATATTATTTTACAAAACGTTTATCGCTCCAACAATTTGCACAGCACTTTACAATATAAAGGGAGACAGTACAGCTACAATACAATCAAAACAAGAGGATTAAGAGGTCCTTCTCATTTTAAAGGAACTAGAGATAACCTCAAAAGAGAAATAGAATAACATTTTCAATGTATATTAATATCTCACTAAAATGTCAAGACTAAAAGGAAAGGGTTGGTACAGATTTTAACATCATGTCAGTGCACATACAAATCGTCCAAAAGATTTCCAACGTGATTCAAACTTGTGGGGGAATCACTACTACTAATATTAAATCTCAATGTAGTAATCTCTTGGATGATTACCATATCTCTATACTTGGTCAGACACCTGGTTCTGTAATCATTTATACATCAGGGGCCATGATCCCTGATGACAGTAGTGTGCAACCACCATTGCTAGCCATTTAGTGCTTGCTTGAGACATTAAGATACTGTTAGGGTAGTTATATTATATGGGATTGACCCAGTATACACTATATATTACATAACAATTTTGTGGTTCTGGAATGGTGTTATCCACGTTGTCCCCTGTGATGCCCACAGTTTGCCATGGAGGGTCAGGTTTTTGCATATATTGAAGGCACAGTCAACATGTTTTAATTTGGCTGTTCTGTCTTCATACTGCGACATTAATTGTGAGTGTGCTATGATGAGCAATGCTTCATAGTTATAATGCATTTGAACATTTTGGTAATTGTTCATATTTTATAGACTGCAACTCTTCAGTCCTCCTGAAGATGTGGACTTTTATGGTGATAAACGCGTGGAGAATTTCTATCACAACCCCATCCCTAGACAGTATTAAAGTGTGAACCACTGGGAAATTATGAATTATTTTCATCGTTTATGCAGAGGGGTAGTATTTGTACATTTGCTGGTGTTATAATGTGGAAAGCTCTGCCAGCCCTTTCCTTGTTCTTGAAGTTTTAATGAGATATTAATGAATACTGAAATTATATTTAATTTTTCTTCTGATATCTATGTTACCTTAAAGTCCCAGCGCAGTTCCCCTCTTTTGTGTCTGTTTTAATTCCAAGTCATGATGGTCTTCCCAGTGATGGATAGAATTGGTATTGCTGTGGAATGTATGTTAAACACTGCTGCAATAATTTCTGCACAGAAATGAGCTGGGACACATCCAAGCACCACAAAAAAAAAACTAATCTCAACAAATACTGCTCTCTCTGCTTCTGCTCTCTCTATTTCTCTCAAAATGTCTGATTTAGTTAATTTGTTACTGTTTTTCAGTGCATTCTGGGGATTTTGGAAGGTCTCCTGAGGTTATCTTTAAAAAACGCTTCTAAACACAAACGCGCATAAACGCGGTAGGCAAACTCGGCTAAACAGACGTTTTTTAACCTATGTTTTCCAGCAGTCAGTTTCCATCATTCAGAAGTGTCCCGTGTACATGGAGCCTAAGTAGATCATGGAGGGCTGAATTGTTCACTGGTGGCTTATATTTTTATAGGACTTTTCTTAGGTGAATTATTCTTTTCTGCCTCTTCTTGTACTCCAGATGTAGAACTGTCTGAATCCCGCAGACTTGGACACATGTGTGCAGTTGATCCCCAAACCTACTTCGTTGCCATCTCCTGGGGCTGGAGATGCTCAGACAGCATTTATGGGGAGTGACTATGCACTTGTCCTTTTTAAGAGTTTGTAGTATTCAATCAATATTTGGGTTCTAGAACCTTTGATGCAGTGTTATCATAAATATTTTTTTTCATTTTTAAATGGTTATAACCATTGTCTTCTTTGGGATTGCTGTTTGTCCAGTAATCTCTCCATTCTTGAGGTGTTCTAACCATTCAGTCTTATCTCTGGGGTTGCAGTTTGTCCAGTAATCTCTTCCTCTGTTAGTAGAAGTCCTCCTAAGTGATGGATAGAATTGGTATTGCTGTGTAATGTAAACCCCTTCTTGAGGCTGTAGTAACTAGGTGATGCTAGTTGGCTGATAGCCACCCAAAAATGTACATTTTGGTCACACTCCTTAATTCTGGGATCATTGGCTTTATTCTATCCATTGTAATACCAAATGGGTTTCATTGGAAGCTGCTTCTCGGGAGCATATTTGTAGACTTTCCTTGTGTACTTTGTGGTTGCTTATTCAATGTCAACATTCAAATTGCACTTACCCATTGTTACCTACCTGTGACTGCCAAAATACTGTATGTCTGTCAATAGAGCAACAACTTGCCCAGTGTGTAAAGGGGTCACTACTGGTCATGTGTTTATACAGCCATTGTGCGTCATTACTTCTATTAGGTTCCATAACCACACTTTTCATTCTTTTCATTGCTAACCAGGTCTTCTCTTACTGTGCATCTTCAGTTGTGTAGTTCCAGCGCCCACTTCACCATGTGGTGTAATTGACTGGTAATCATTAATGAGCTGCATACCATGGCACTAATGAAGTCAGTCCCCAGCTACTTTAACTCGCTCCCTAATTCCGACTTCTTCACATGAATATATATACTTTGTGTTGCTGTGGAGGGGAGGGGGGTGGGTTCTTGTATGTGCTTTAGATGGATTGCATTTTAAATCCCTTATTTTTTCTATGAGTTTACAGTAATTCATTGCTTACTTCCCTGATGAAACATATGGTAGCTGAGTCACTGGCGGTTTTTCCTTTGAAATCTTTGTGCATTTCTTTTATACCTAAAATATTTGAAATATTTGTTTTAATGGTGCTGTTTTGCGGACTTCAAGGGGCCATTTGTGACTGAAAAATCTGCCATCTGTTTGAATTTGAATTCAGAGAGGACTAGTCGTGACAGGGTTTATGCAAGAATCTGAAATCCATAAAGCCAATAACGTGTTTTTTTTTTTTTTTGGTGGTGGTGGTGTGGGGGGGGGGGGGGGGGGGGGTTGATGTACTGTTGGATAAAGTAGGGAAGGCCAAAATTCCCGTAAGTTGTTTGCTCTTAATTAACTTAAAGAGAGCCTGTTTGGATAAAAGTTGTTTAATCTAATACTTTTTTCAGGTCAGTGACTCAAAAGGTATTTGAGCTGTAGGCAGCCAGGCAACTAATATTTCCAGACATATGGCAGCAATGATGGCTTTCATATATCTGAAGGTTAATTCAAATGGGAGGCATCACATGTCATCTCTTACTCCTTCAAACACATGACTCTGAGTTCTGCTCACAGAAGTAGATATAAGACAAGGTATAGTGGTGCTCAGAGAGTCCAGCTTATGGGGAAAATCATACTATGGGGTCATAGTGTCCTAAAGGCAATCAGTTCATAGTCCTTATGCATAGGCTATGGAACAATCCAAGAAGAGAAAGCAGCCAGTTTGTCAGAACTTATATGTCATGAGGCAAGAAGAGAAGATACAGCAGCACTTTCTGAGCTTCATATTAAAATCAGATCAGGTTTAGTAAAAGAGAGGTTATTTCAACAACTCACAAAAAAAGACTTGTAAAAGTCACATCACTAGTGGGCCATGTCCCGAAGCTCGTGTGGTCTGGACCACTGATGGTGGTGTGCATCCAAGGCTGTGCCGTTGCACTGGGTAGACAGGCAAACCAAAGTCACTGGGTTTACATCGCTAGCAGTGGTGATGGAACCGGAGAAGAGGCTTGTTGGCGGCATGCATTCAGAGCATGCATTCTTTTTTCTCAGGCCATGATCACTTGATCACGGGCCCCTCCCTTGTCACTGGGTTTGATTGAAAGCAGCAGGAGCCAATGGCTCCCAGTGCCCCAGCATGGCCAGTGAGACCCGGAAGTGAGGGGAGTGAATAGCTGGAGACATGCACAGTGAAGGATCGAATGATGGCTCAGATAAGTAAAAGGGGGGGATGAGGGGGGATTCTGATGCGTAATAATTTTTTACCTTAATGCAAAGAATGTTTTAGGGTAAAACATGGTTAGGCTTTATAACCACTTTAAGATCTGTAAAGTGGTACTAAATACTGGGTGGTATCTTTCTATGCCCCTCTGTCCCAAACATTCGCTTGCAGTCCTTTGTCTCCACTGGGCTGAGGACAATCTGCGCCACTTTCCTGATCTTTTGGTTTGTAGAGGAGGGTATTGAGGGCAGTGGAGCGATAAGCTTCTGCTGCTGTCATTCAGATTACTGGAAGGAGGGGCATGGCTTATCAAGTGATATGTGTGCCTATGGATGCAGACATCACTTGACAGGAGTGCCCATGCATGGGTATCTCCTTAGCAGCTGATTACCTAAGGAGATACATGCAGAACAGGCAGGTGGGGGTAGGGGCAGCAACTTGGAGACTGGCCACAAGAGAGGAACAGAAATAATTTTTAAAGAGGAAGAAACACACAAGCTAAAGCAAGTAATATCACTTTAGGCAATAGCCATACCTTTTGCAATTGATGTACATGCATGATGGATTACTATCCTGTTAAAGCAGAACTACATCCAGAAAGAACAGGAAAATAAAAATAGCCCATTATAGGATAAAATAATAGAAAAAATGTTTGCAATATTCACCATAATATTCATTCATGCAAATAAGATTCATTTATGCAATATTTGCCATAAGATTCATTCGTCCATAGATTTTATGATTTTTTTTCTGCCATTAGATGTTCTTATATCCATCATTCAACTCACTTGTCCTGGACCTTCCCCACCCTGTGATTTGATAGTGAAATGAGAAGCAGCACAAAGATGAACTCATCTCTATATTGTGATTTCTCCTCCTCCTCAGCATGCTTCTTGTCAACTGATTGGCTGCTTGTGCTGCTTCTTTTCACACTCCAGCCCTGCTGTAAAGGGACTGTAACAGACTAATGAAGGCACTTATTCATGTACTTATACTTCTGGCATTTAAAAAAATACATTTAATGGTGTAGTCATGATTACAGAGTTGCATTATTTTGATCTTTTTACATCTGCCGGAGTTCAGCTTTAAATGACCAAATATTTTGGCAGTGATCTGGTTAGGTGTTCACATCTGGCAGGTTTTACACAATCCTCTATCTCTTGTTCTTGACTCTCTTATCACATCAGACTCTTGTCTTGTCTTGCCCCCTTTCACCTGTTACAACATTCCATTTCTTTTCTCATACTGAGCGGCTGTAAATTCCAGCTCTGCTTTATGTTTATAGTCCTGTTGATTCCGCCAGGAGCACTCTGCAAAAAACAATTTTCAGCTTTCCCATCCCTCACCTCAGCTCTTCATGATGTGAAAAATCTCATTGTCTTGTCTCACCATGGGGGTTTTGCGCTATTTATTTTTACAGCTAAATTCCAGTTTTTGTTTTGGCTCCAGACAACCAGGAAGGATGTAAATTCTGTTGTGCTTAGTGTGATTTGGGGAAGCTGGCACCTCAGAACTGACGATAACACATTGCTGTGAGGTAGTTACTGACAGGAACTCTATTGTGTCTTGTTAACCCTTGGACGTCAAGGCCTAGACTGGATGAGGCACTAGGGTTGTTTTAGCTAGAAAAGAACAGCAGTTCTGTATAGTAATGGACCAATGCACTATTCTGCTAGCCTTAGAAGCGCAGAATGGCAGTTGAGTTTATTAAAGTATCAAAAGGTGAGAAAAACTTAATTAGAAAAAAAAAACTGTTCACAAAACCAGGATGAAATACAACAGGACCTTCTAAGGAGAAGATATTTCTTTTTTCTTATCCTATCGTCTGCATTCGTCTCCGTGCATCCTCATGGATGCCAGATTCGGAGCAGCATCTGTGTCCATGTAGCAACTACGTCCCAACTGACATCAATGCGACTACCTGCAAGGGAATACATGGAACACCTGTTCATACCCATGTAAACATGGCCCTTCACAGGCATACACTTTAGTAGACCCTGTGGGTGTGCAGCCTTAAGCTGGCCATACACGAATAGAAATTCAGTCGATTCAGCAGGGACTGTCTGAATTTCAATCAGTGTGTTGCTGTCCACAGTCAACAGAAGTCAGGTGCTTGGTCAACTTCTGAAGAAAGTTGATCTGTGTCCTCTACCCTCTCTCAAAGAACTTCAATGGGAAAATGCAGTGTGCTTTCGAGATCCCTTTGTGACGCTTCTGAGATCATTCAGATTCCATTGCAGGTGTATTTGATCTGCTTCAGCTGCCTTTACATTCCAATAGATTTGTATTAGGAGAGAAGCCGTTCTGACGTAAACAAAAACCTATCGCCACTGACCCCAAGGCCAATATTGCTAGTGTAATACTACCCCCTTAGGAGTTGCTGAACATTTGGGTCCCCCTATATTCCTGCAGGACCAGGCAACACGCATTTTCCACAGACATTCCAGAGACAGTGGACAGCCCTTGAACTTGTTTTTTTAAGTTTTATTAGGGAAATTGAACTTGGATGGGGTAAGGGTTGTATGGGATGCCCAATGGAACTGCAAACCGAGAACAACTCCTTGGCAACTATATACAAGTCTTACAACTCTTCTGGGAGAGCTCTCCAGTCTCTCCTGGTTTACCACCCCAAACCCCAGATAAATCATCTTCTTTACCCAGCTGCCTGGAGGAATCCCTGGGCAAGGGGATCCAGTGCCTGCCACTTTAAGTTAAACAGTCAAAAGGTAAGGCGCTAGTCACGTTTGCCACCTGAATGCTCCTTTCCCTTTAGCTAGCCCAGGGGGTGTAGGATTACTCACTCAGTCTCCTTTCTGTGAGCTGGTTTAGGTAGGTGGCTGCATTCAGGCCTTCTGCTGGGCTGGCTCTTTTCCTGGCTCCACAGGTAGTCCTCCATCCGGGGACTGGTGAGGCTGAGTGATCCTCCTGTCCAGGACCCAGCCTGTAGGTAGGCCCTTTCCCACTGGGCCCCCTCCTAGGCTTCTGCATCTCTTCCACCCGAACTCTCCTGCTGCTGAGCAGGCACAGTCATACTTGAGGTTGTTCTGACCCCATGCCAAGCCTCCTGTCTGTATTTTTCAAGATCCCCTAAGTATGCAGATCAGCCCCTCCTCATCCCTTTCCACTGATTCTAAAATTTTCTCCAAGATTCTAGAGCAGGGGCAGATATCAAAGAACTGATCAGCAGAACCTCTCAGCTCTGATCCAAATTTGACCCTTCTGACTATTCCGAGGCTACTGCTCAGCCTTTCTAACTTGACAATCAGCAAATAGCTCCCGTTGGCTATCTAGAGGGGCACTATATTAGTTCTTGCTTATGGTTTTTTCTTTTTCTTTTCTTTTTTTTTTACCATCCATTTATCTCCGCTGATGAAGCAAATAAGAATGCAGGTTACCCACCACTCGTGATTGCTACCTCCATTGGTTGTAATGAGAGGTAAGCCAACGTTATTATAATTAAATTGTGCAGGATTATTATTATGGCGCCACTCAAGGTATGTGAACATGTGATAAACTTGATGTCCAATAAAGGTAATAGTCTCTTTCTCTCAATCTTAAGGTGCCAAAAAAAAAAAATGGATTCTTAAATTTTCACCGCGTGCTCATAAGATATAAGTGGATTGCTCACTCACCAGACATTTATGACCTCGGTTACGGTGGTCAAAATGCGCTTGTTTGGACAGATATATCCAAGAATCAGCCCCTGGGTGTCTTATGGTATCCTCCTTTTCATCCACAGACCACAGGCGTTGTGTCAGCAGGGGGGATACTAATGGTTATACAGCAAACCACACGATGTACAAATACTTCAGTACCGGCTCTCTTTACTCTTGGTAGAATGTATGCCAGTCAAACCAAAAGTTGAGCCATTCTAATTGTAGCATTAATTAAAAAATATTTCAAAAGCACAGATACAAAATTTACACTCACATAGAATGGTGCTATATGAGCCAGCACCAGCATGTACAGCTTTGGAATAGAAAAAAATTGCCGACGTGCATTCTAAGCCTCAATTTCTCTTGGCCGAATGTGACGTCATCGGAACCCTGAAGTGGTGGAATCACGCTTCGACGTACGTTTTGCCAGTTGGCGTCATCAGGAAGTCCTATTGTTATGAAAGTAAGTATATATTGTTTTGTTTTTTTTAATTCATTAAAGTGTATTTTTTCCCAAAAAATTGCATTTGAAAAACCCTTGCGAAATATCATGTGCCATTCAATTCTCTAGGGTTTTGCTAAAAAAAAAAATATCAAATGTTTGGGGGTTATAAGTAATTTTCTAGCAAAAAGTACTGATTTTAAATTTGGGAACAAAAGGTGCCAGAAAATGCTTGGTCTTCAAGTGGATAAATATATATATTTTTTTAGCATAATATTTTTTTCTAAATAATTCAGATCGATACATTTCTATTCTTTTGAGTCAGCAGATGGCACACTCTTCTCTCTTTCACATTTTTAGCTATTTTGAATATTAGCCTGGCTGAAAGACGCCGCTGGTTTACAGAACTCAGCTAGTCAGTGGAGAAGTGACTAATTTGGTATTTGAAGGGCGAGTTAGAGGTTTTATTCAGACAAACTGAGCCACAAACAAATCATGATTTTAAATGTCTCATTATCCTACCCATAATGCTGTATAAATTCTTAATAAAAAAAAAAAATTTATGCAAAGTGTGCGAAAGAGAGAACCTGAAAACAGATGCATTTAAAATGACAACTAAAATAAAAATGACCAAAATTTATTTATGACTAACATCAACAGTGAGCTGGGAAATATATTTCCTGCATTTGCAGTACTGTAAAAGCTTGCTCTTCTGATGTACACCCCTCAAACTTTCCTCTGTAAAAATTCCAGTTTATTTGGAAAGCAGCAAGTGAATGTCTGTCTAATTCAGATGAAAGCTAATGGTGTTTAAAGCCCCATCACCTGCGTGATCCTGTAATTGCTTTAATCTTTATCTTATTTTTCCTGTTGCGATGAGGCGGATTAGCGAGCGTTAGTGCAGATTCTAGGATTTGTGACAGTGCAGTTTTCTGTTTGCAAGTACTGTACTTTGGAGCTCAAGGAAAATGGGGTCCTGTGTTACCCAGATGCATTTGGTTGGTTGCTCTGCTCCACTCATAAGTGGTATGTGCAATTAAAGGTGCACTAATCCTGCTTTATAAATATTATATGTTATGGTATCATGGGTGTGTTACTTCAAATAGACTGAGGCTTGTATTTTTCCAACCATAAACTATATTATTATAGATGTCACTTTTAATGTACATCCTGTAGGAGTGGCAGCATTTCCTGTGATTATAGAGAATATATAAACTCTATGTAGGTGCTTATAATGTTTGGAATATTTCCACACATCTGTGATGCTTCTATGTTAAAGTGTAATTGAAACCTCAGTACATTTGAATTAGTAATGGCGTTGTGTAGTGTGTACTAGGTAATTTATTTTTCTTTTGAGTTTATAAAAGTTCTAATTAAATGACAATTGTATGTCAGTGGTGATTCATTCATATTTTGTGTGTTTGTTTATGGGGTTGACATCTAGAAGCTTAATTGCTTGTTTAGTATTTATTTGTCCTTCCAAGATATGTTTACATTGAAGGCTTGGTCATAATATCTGCCTAGAAAGGCAGGCAGGGAGATATGTTCCCATACTTCCGTGAGTCATCAGAGCAGCAATACCCAATGGGATCGCAACCCAGTAGAAGAGTGGCACAAAAGACAATGCTGCAAATCCATTATTCTGACTATGCATGTGGCGCTTTGATTGTGTGATCAAATGTTTGATTATTTTTTTGCTGAAATCACAAAGCAATCAAATATATAAAAAATATGAAGGTGCAGCGCTAAAATAAGTAAAAAAAATATATTATAACAAGTAAAACAGTCAAGTGCACCATATAAGTGCAGATATAATGACTAATAATAAATGGTGTATAAAATATATTGTGATAATGATGTCCGTATGATTACAAGACAAAGCAACCACAGGTGATAATCATCAAATAAGTGAGGTAGATATAATAAATACAATATTAATAATGTAGTCCGTTATATATATATTAGTGTCCGTAGGTGCAGCAATCGTAGGTGCAAGATAAACCGTGGTAATAATCAAGTGAGGGAATCCACCACCTCTGTCAGATGTAAACTCGCCAGAAAGCTACTGGTAAATAGCATGTATGTATATCACGTCTGAAGACCCAGAGACAGCCAGGGAATCTAACGGGGAATCTAACACAAACTGCTCCGTCACAGCTAAAGCTTCAAAATGGACCCTTTCCAAGATGGCCGCCGCTCTTTCGGCAGCGGCGGCATGACGTTGGCAAGTGTGGCTCCACCCAACGTGTTTCGTGCGCATGCAAGTCTTCAGGGGTATGCCCACTGCCTTATTTATTTACTCATTGCCTATATACTATATATAATCAAATATATAAAATGGTGGTTTTAATTAACCAAAAGACAATGCAGTTGAAACGACACTATCGAATGAGTCGCAAATCCGACTCCTCACCATGGGATTGCTGTATATTTTTTGTATTTCAGCTCAACTGCAATTCTCCTAAAATGTTTTTCTTCAGTAAACTTTGTTGGAGATGTGATTCCACCTCGATCTACAGACACCATTAAGCTAGTTGACAGTGTTTCCCAAATGATCGGTCTATAGGCAAACTAAGACTAAACTTCCATGCATTTATAATTGCAACAATTTTCTGGACGTCCTCAGTGGACATGTCCAGTAGGCCTTTTGATGCTTGTGTATACCAGCCATGTGACAAATTTCTTGTGGATTTTAAACCTGGTTGGAAATGTCATCTTTAGTTTTTCCTTTCTACTGTAGGGTTGGATTGTAGTAGACCACAATGAATATGTTTTTTCCCCACTTTTCTAAACCTTTTAACTTGTACTTGAAAATTTTGTGCCTGCAGGGTTAACTGTGATTATGTGTAGTAAGAGTTGAATCAGCTCCTCTGGATTGTTCTTGTTTGCATTTGGAGAGAAGCCGGATTTGTCAGCCTGTTAGGGGATAGCAGTGTGTGTCAGAGACCGAGCAGCTCCACAACATCACGCCAATTGCTTCACAACATCACGCCGAACATCTGCATCGTATTTTTAACTCCTTCAGTGTCCAGTGCACTGCATGCTCCTTCTCCTCGAATGTCCTTGTACAACTTTGTGTCCTCACAAGCTCTGGCTGGCAGCTCTCCATCTAATTCTACAGGAAGGTTTACACAAATGTTCTTGTTTCAGAACAGCTGAGCAAAGCTTTTTTTTTTTTTTTTTTCTCACCCTCCGCGGAGTCTACTTTGGTCCTGTTTTGTTGCTTACCCATTAGCAGTTTACACTGGATAAGACGCATAAGTGCATCCAGCACCTGTGTGACTTTGCAGTTGGCCTCCAAGTGCCATATCAATGGTGAGGGACCACCAGGGGTGAAAAGTATTAGCTGCCAGATGAGTAGTGTAGGTCATGGTGTGAATGGTGCATGGCACTTTCATTTTAAGGTGCTGCAGTGTAAAGCAAAACAAATGCTCTGCTTGTTTGCTTGTAAGAGCTGTTGCACTCAGGCCTGGTACTTAATAGGGTCTTCAAGAACCTATACCAGCACCCTGTTTAAAGCCTGTTTGAATGAGGCCCTAAAGAGACTGCCTTAAAAAACAAAAATTAAACTGCTGTGGCTTAAGTCACTTAGTAGTGCCTGTACATTCTGCATATCTACAGAAGCCTCTAAAACAGTGGCCACTAAATGGCGGACCGCGGTCCAAAACCGGACCGAGGGACAGTCCCGTCCGGACTGCAGCCACACCACCACCGCCAGGTGCCCTCCCTCGGGCCCCCCGCCCAGCCACTGAGGCCATCCCCACAGTGGGCGGCGTGCGAGGGCTGCAGATTGGGACCGAGGGGTGGGAGCTGCCCAAGTTACCATGGCAACAAGTGGGCCGGCCACGCCTCAAGCCACGGAGAGCAGAATTCCCCACACACCAACAACCCGGGCACTCCCCAGCTCCCGCCCCCAGTCCCAACCCGCAGACCCCCACACCCCGCCCACCGCGAGGACGAAACCGGCGGCCAGGCAGGAGGACCCAGACAGGACACCCAGCAGCAGTGGCACGACTGAGGTCTGGACAGGACCCCCCACACCTAGGCCACCTTGAGAACAACACAGATGGCGGGCTGAAGGCCCAGGAGAGGACATTCCAGAAGGATTAATGTCTTTGCCCTGCCTAAGGTACCAGGGGAAGGCTTGCATTAAAAAGGGCTTTGTGTTGTGTTAGGGGCGCTGTGTTGTGTTAACTACTTACCCTCCAGAGGATTTACCCCCTTTCCTGACCAGGCCATTTTTTGCATTATGGCGCTGTTTCTTTGACAATTGCGCGGTCATGCAATGCTGCATCCAAATGAAATTTATGTCCTTTTTTTTCCCCACGAATTGAGCTTTCTTTCGTTGGTATTTGATCGCCTGTGCGGTTTTAATTTTTTTGCGCTATAAAAATAAAAGACCGACAATTTTGAGAAAAAAAACTATATTTTTGACATTTTGCTATTAAATATTTACAGTAAAAAAATTTAGAAATCAAATTTCCTCATAAATTTAGGCCAAAATGTATTCTGCTACATGTCTTTGCTAGAAAGAATCCCAATACGTGTAAATTAATTAGTTTGTGTGAAAGTTATAGCATTTACAAATGGCGGTAAATATAATGGGATTTTTTTTACTAGTAATGGCGGTGATCAGCGACTTATAGCGAGACTGTGGCAGACATTCTGACACTGGGGGGAACTGACTTGGTGTTACTGACATCCCCAGTGACACCAATACAGTGATTAGTGCTAAAAAAAAACCCCAAAGAAAACACTGACACTGTACTAATGGCACTGGGCAGGAAGGGGTTAACATGAGGGGTGATCAAAGGGTTAATTGTGTGCTGGTAGTTTTTTACTAGGGGGTGGGATGTAATCACTGTAATCACACTGCTGTGGATGGCTGTGCTGTCCTAGCTTTTCTTAATTTTCCTATAGTTCTTTAAAGTTGCCAGCAATTTAAGTAATATCCAGAATTTGTATTCTGTCTCATCACACATGGAACAACTAAATGCCCAAATGTGATTAACACTGGAAAATACTATTTTTTTAACTGCTACTTCCTAATGACTTATGAAGTTAGGTAGTACAGTGAAAATATTAGAGAGTTCTAAATTTCCTCTTTTTAAAACAATATCCAATGCTAACCATTTCTATCAACTTTCCTGGTAATTAGATAGGATATCAGAATGCCCTTCCACCACATTACGCTAAGGCTAGGTTCACACCTAAGCATTTTGCGGTGCATTTTGCAGAAATGCACTACAGTACATTTAACATGATTTCCTATGGGACATGTTCACATCTCCATGTTTTCATCCAGTGTGTTTTTTGGAAAGGGTCAGGTACATTTTTAAACGCAAAATGTTGCGTTTTGGTTCAATAGCCTTCAATGGAGCCGCTGCAGAAATGCATGTAGTGCGTTTTTGATTTGTTTTAATTTGCCCAGCAACAAGTTGGCAAAAAAAAAAGCAAAACGCATAAAAAAATGCATGTGCAAAAACCACTTAATGCATGGCAAAAAGCACTGCAGAAACAGATCAAATGTGAGCTGCATAGGTGTGCACCTAGCCTGATTGAGGACCCATCTTCCAGAGAGCAGAATAGGAGTTCCTTTGTACTGTGGAAGCAGAACATTCAGATTGGTCAGCAAAGATTGTAAGATGGTAGAACAAAAACACAGTTTTCTATTTGTATTCTTTCAAATAGGCTTGTTAGAGGTTAGAAGACCCAATGATATGTAAGAGATTTCCCCCACAGAATCGGTTTTTGGTCTTGTATATTGTATTCGATCTATTACATAGTAAATAACCCCCTGTGAGTCTAAATTGACCAAAAACTAGAGAGTGCAAAATCTGGTGTAATTCTACATAGAAACTAGTCAGCTTCCAGGTTTTATTGGCAAAGCTTAACTCTCGGCGGCTTGGACTTGGCATCGATGGGCCGCATATTTGTGTACACAATGTAAACAAAATAGGTGCCGAGTGCGTGAGCTCTGCACGCTCCCCGCACATTTACTGGCGCCTGATGGAAAGGTCCTGATCACTACTTGTGGTCGGGAGCTTTCTGATCATCTGACCTCCAATCACAGCAGTCACATGACCCTAAACCCCGCCTCCTGGCTTCACAAACCCCTTAAAGGTTTGGGAGGCGCCAAGCTGTTAATTGAAAAAGCTAAAGTTAGAAGCTGATTGGCTTCCATGCACAGCTGAACCAGAGTCTGAGTGCACCAGTTTTAGTAAATATACCCCATAGTGATTAGCAGAGTTAAAAACCCCTAACAATACTAATAAATACTACATTTTGCACACAAAGAAGTTGGCATTAAAGGTACCGACTTAAATAAACATCAGGGACATTTTCAGGAGAATTTCTCAACATTGATGCTGTTAGCTGTAACTGTAACTGTAGGAATTTTTATTTCAGTTTAGTTGGAGGTTTTAAAAAAAAAAAAATCTTCGGAATAAAAAGAAACCAACTTGATCATTTGATTTTTTCAATAATGTTCACTACTCCTGGATTGGTTGTACAAAAAAAAGTGGTTATGTCCTAAATTGCCCCCTTCTTTATCTGCATGAATGTGGTGTGGAATTATTTGATATTTTGGAGTGTAAAAAAAATCTATACAGTGAATAGCTATATAAAATGTATAGAATAGCATTCCATGTTTTTTTAGGGTTTCAGACTTTTTCAATTGCTTTAAAACCCCAAACTGAAATCCTTAGCCATGGTGCCATCAGTAGAAAATATTTTCAATTATTTTGTGACTTCCTAGTTTAGTCTTCAAAAATAAACAATGGGAAACTTTTGTTTAACATGGCAAGATAAAGAATTAACTCCTGCACTACCTCAATGTGACTATGTAATGAACAATAATGTATAGAGCTGCTGCTAGCATCAAAAATTGTGTTCCCACAACATAAACATAAATAAAATAAACTTAATGCTGCACTGCTAATGTAAAATATACCAAATCATCAAACAATTGAATATGAAAACATCAACTATACATAAAACATGCATAAATCATAAAAATAAAATGTCCATAGAAGCAAATCCATGTGGATATAGCTTTACATCAACTTCCTTGACAACTCCATAGGATTTCTCATGTACTCATGTAACCAACACCATCTCTGAAAGTGCTGCAAAACATGCAGATTGTGCCACCTCCGTGCTCACAGAACTCTCTCCTTAGGACAATTGGAATGCACTTAAGATAATAAATAAATTGGGGTTCCTCCACTCTCCTGGTCATCCACCGTTTTAGAGCCACTGGGCGCCCTCTTTCCTTTCCCTTGATCTCCGAACCAGAGAAAAGAATGGTCCCTTTAAGGGTCGCTTAGGATCAACTCTCTGGACCCAATCAGATCGCTCCCAGTGGTGGCAGATCTCAGACAGACTTGTAGCTCCGATCATCGCTCTGCACACTGAGCGCACCTGACACTCTCTGCTGCTGTCAGATGTCAGCCACTCTTCCTAGAGGAGCAGAGAATGGCTGACATCTGACAGCAGCGGAGAGTGTCAGGTTTGCTCAGTGTGTGAAGTGATGATCGGAGCTACAAGTCTGTCAGAGATCTGCCTCCACTAGGAGTGTTCTGACTGGGTCCAGAGATTTTATCCAAAGTGACCCTTAAAGGGACCGTTTTTTTCTCTGGTTCGGAGATCAAGGGAAAGGAAAGAGGGTATCCAGTGATTCTAAAATGGTGGATCACCAGGAGAGTGGAAGCACCCCTATTTGTTTATCTTAAAGTGGTACTTAACCCACAACAGTAAAGTCAGTCTGAATATTCAGTAAAGCATGCTTGTTATATTCACTGTGGAACCTAAGGGGTTAATCCTTTGCATTGTGTAAAAAGACTGTTTGATCCTGACTTCTCTGCCCCTCTTGTTGAAATGATCACCTGATACAGACTGAATCTGTAGTCACATGCACATGCTCAGTTTGATGTGTATTGCTAGAGAGGTTTTTATTTCTTGGGAGAGTGCATGTGATTAGCACAGAGCCAATCAGCGCTGTCCAGACAGAGGCCAGGGGTTTTGCATCCTCCTAGAGCAGAAATAAAACTCTTCCTACAAACTTTAACCAGTGCTCTGCTGAAGTCACAAGACTGCTCTAACTGCTTATGAGAAAAGGTATTTAACAGTTTATATTTACTAAAATAATTGCATTTCCATGTTCTGTGTACTATGGGAGACCAGATATAGTGAATGCAGGGTCCGGGGAGACCAGATATAGTGAATGCAGGGTCCTGGGTTTAGTAACACTTTAAGCGCATTCCAATTGTATTAAGCTGAGAGTTCTGTGAGCACGGAGGTGGCACAATCTGCATGTTTTGCAGCACTTTAACCACTTGCCGTCCGCCTGCTGTGTATAAACGGCAGGACGGTGGCACTCCAGGGACGGGTTGCCGTTCATAAATGGCACCCGTATGTTCTAGCTGTGCGCGCTCCCTGGGAGCGCGCAGCACCTCAATCTGGTGCCCGCTGTGTCCTCCTGACACAGTGGAACACTGATCGTCAGATGGCACCTCTGTGCGAGGTCCAGATCATGTGATCACTCGTTGGCCAATCAGTGATCACATGCAGAGTAGTAAGCAAAATGTCACTTGGGACATCATTGCTTACTACGTGTGAAATCTGTGAATGATCACAGAAGTCACATAGTATAAAGCTATTCACAACAGCCTTGTACCATGTGACCGATCACAGCTCACACAGTAGTTCTCAATGGCTGCAAGAATGCAGCTAGAGAGAAGGAAAAATTATTGCATTTACAGCCTTTATGGGTGTAAAAGCAATCAGTGTAATAAAAAAAAAAAAAATCTTCATCACCCCCCACAAGTAGTACAGTGTAACCATGGTGACACTGTACTGCTAGGGTGACAGTATGTAAAAAAACAACAACAAATAATATATAAAAAAAAAGAAAAGTAAAAAAAAAAGTTTGAAAATGATAATTTTTGGTTATAAACTAATTTGGGTTTTTTTTTTACTAAAAAGATAACGGAATAAATTTTGGCCAAGATTTATGATGAAATACTATTTATTTGCAAAATTTTATAAAAAAAAACACTTTTTGTTAAAAAATGTTTGGACTTTTTCATTTACATAGCAAAAAAAATAAAAATCCCAGTGGTGAATAAATACCACCAAAATAAAGCTTTATATGTCTCAAAAAAATGCTAAAAAATTCATATGGGTACAATGTTGCATGACCGCGCAATTGTCATTCAAAGTGTGATAATGCTGAAAGCTGAAAATTGGCCTGGACAGGAAAGGGGGTGAAAGTGTCCGGACTGGAAGTGGTTAAGAGATGGTGTTGGTTATATGAACACATGAGAAATCCTATGGAGTTGTGAAGGAAGTTGATGGAAAGCTATATCCACGATTCACCGTTCTAATTTATGTTTGCATGGACTTGTTTCTATGGACATTTCATTTGTATGATTTATGCACGTTTTATGTATATTTGATGTTTTCATATTTATTTGTTTGATATTTTGGTATGCACATTTTACAATAGCAGCGCAGCGTTAAGTTTATTCTGTTTCTTTGTTTGACATGTCCCCTCTGCTGGAGTGCAAACTATGAGATAAATAGACAGCCTATTGCTCTGTTGCTTTTGTGAATCTAAAAGCTCAATCATTGTTCCACACATGCTGTTTGAGCATGAGCAGTACACTACCTGGAGGGCAGTGTGTATGTCTAATCAGATCCTGTCAGCAATTAAAAAAATTGAATGTAAAAGTGCAGAAATGTTGAATATTAGAAATGCTTGTTTTCAGTGTTTTCCTTACTTGAAAAGTGTCATTGAATTAGCATTGAGTGCTTCAGAAGAGTCTGTTTTCTAGCATAACCCCTCCTTTCTTGCAGTCATTAGCCCTCTCCGTGTTTGGGAGTATTTAACTACTTTTTGTGCTGGCCCAGCTCCTTCACTCTTCACCTTCCTTCATAGCCTTCTATGTAGCTGCCAGGGGAAGAACGAAGACTATTGCTATAGAGCAGGTTTGTCAAACTTTCATTGCGGGGCCACATCAGCATTATGGTTTCCCTCAAAGGGCTGGTTGTATCTGTAAGACTAGATATTCAGAGCACCCTCTCCCCTTACATCAAATGTTAAGAGACCCCTCGCCATCAGAAGTCAAGAGTCCCCCACCCTCCCTTAGATCACAGTGCACCCCCCATACATTGTGCTGCTGCAAAGAAGCTGGGGGTGGAGCTGGGAAACAAAAAAGTGCAGGGTCTGGAGGAGGATCACAGGAGGGCTGGAGTCAGGAAAGATGGAGACGAGGGGGTGCTGTGGCTGCACAGAGAGGCGCAGGATCTGTAGGAGTTTAGTTGTCCTCTTTGCTGCCAACTGCTGAGATGAGTTGGGTGCCGCAGCTGCAGGAGATGTGCAAGGGCCACATGAACTAGCCTGGTGGACCAGATTCGGCCTGCAGGGCTCGTTTTTGACACAAGTGCTATAGAGTGTCAACTCTTGAGTCCGGTGTCATGGCAGCTTGCAGGAGATGTCTCAGGGGTTTAAGATGACTAAGCAAAGGAGGCGATTACAGGTAAGTAACGTGCCTGAAGTACAATAGATGCATATATAATCTTATGAGAAGACTTTTGTTAAAATGAATGGTCTGGTGACAGGGTCTCTTTTAGCATTAAATCCTTTTGCCTCTATAATACAACTCCTTGATTACATGCTGGCTTTATTGCCAAGCACCCCTCACGTCAATCGGATTATATCCTTTTGAGCTTCATTTAAATTTTGTGTTTGTGTATTTTTTTTTTTGGTTATGCGCTGTGTTCCCTAATAAATATACTTATGATGGTGTTACAAAGATCATGCTCACACTAAGCCCTTTGATCACATACCCTCCAGACAGATAAATTCCTGGCAGATGTACAGTGACAGCAGAAAAATTGCTCTTTCACTCTCTTGATTACATATCTGCCATGAATTCCTATGGGGCAGCATTTTCAGGGAGTTTGTTTTCAGAGCACAGATCTCCCAGGGCCTGTGCTAGTGAAGTTCATTGTATCAAATATTGAATTTTTACTGTTTCTAGAAAAATTACTTAAGCAGTATCTCAAACTTTAGATTATCTGGTACTATTAGCTCATTCTTTGTCTTGTCCAAGGCTGAGATGACATGAACGTGAGCTAACTGAAGAACAAAAGGCACAGCTGTCGTTGCTGTAGCATCAGTAGGCATGTTTTCATGTTTAAAATACACTTATCTCAAATCTTGACAATTCATGCTGAACATATGATGGAAAAGTAAAGGTTAAACATAAAAAAACATGTGTCAAAGCAATGAGTTGATCCACACAGGCAGCTGAATGTATTGATAATATCTATGTGCCACATGCCTCAGGTTGGACCCAAGAGCACTAAGGGTTACACTAAGCTATGAAATGTCAACGATGATTGTAGTTTTTATAAAGTTTGAGGATTAAAAATGTAATAACTTACGTGATCTGCAGCATATATACAGTGGGGATCGAAAGTTTGGGCACCCCAGCTAAAAATTTGTATTAATGTGCATAAAGAAGCCAAGGAAAGATGGAAAAATCTCCAAAAGTCATCAAATTACAGATTAGACATTCTTATAATATGTCAACAAAAGTTAGATTTTATTTCCATCATTTACACTTTCAAAATAACAGAAAACAAAAAAATGGCGTCTGCAAAAGTTTGGGCACCCTGCAGAGTTAATATCTTGTACTGCCCCCTTTGGTAAGTATCACAGCTTGTAAATTCAATAAAATTTCAGCAAATTTTGGATGGTAACTTGATACCATCTGTGAAAAAGCTGAAGTTAAAGAGAGGATGGCTTCTACAAATGGATAATGATCCTAAACACACCTCGAAATCCACGGGGGATTACATCAAGAGGCGTAAACTGAAGGTTTTACCATGGCCTTCACAATCTCCTGACCTCAACGTAATTGAAAATCTATGGATAGACCTTAAAAGAGCAGTGCGTGACAGACAGCCCAGAAATCTCAAAGAACTGGAAGACTTTTGTAAGGAAGAATGGGCAAAGATACCTCAAACAAGAATTGAAAGACTCTTGGCTGGCTACAAAAAGCGTTTACAAGCTGTGATACTTGCCAAAGGGGGCAGTACAAGATATTAACTCTGCAGGGTGCCCAAACTTTTGCAGACGCCATTTTTTTGTTTTCTGTTATTTTGAAAGTGTAAATGATGGAAATAAAATCTAACTTTTGTTGACATATTATAAGAATGTCTAATCTGTATTTGATGCATTTTGGAGATTTTTCCATCTTTCATTGGCTTCTTTATGCACATTAATACAAATTTTTAGCTGGGGTGCCCAAACATTCGATCCCCACTGTAATTATACATAAGTGCCTGCATGGTTCTCCTGTATGTATGTCAAATGGTCACTGTGTGTTTCCTGCAACAGCCTCACTTCTAGATGGGGGTTAGGCCCATTTACAGCTAGAGGACCACACGTTTTTTCAGTGGGCTGTCCTGCTTGTGGCAAGTAGCTCATGGAGTATTTTTCCATGGTACTGTTTGCATAGTTATTACCGTGTGTGCGTCATAACACGTTTACTTCCTGCGTTTGGGGTGCCATCAACAATTAATGACACTGCAAGCGTGACGCATGTCTTGCATTTTCCAGAAACGCTTTTTTCTGCGCACATTCTCTGAATACACAGATCTCTTGGGGGCAAACTTTCACAGGACTAAAATACAGGGACGGTAATGTTCAGTCAGACAAATATCTTTTATGGAAGAATTTTGTTAAAGGATAAGTTCACCTTTGGAACATGTTACATGTTCCACCCATTTTTAGGGTGGAACATGTAACATGTTCCCATAGCTGCAGCCGCGCCCCCTGTACTCCCTCCCTCTGACAGATAGTACGGTGAAACTTCTCCCTGTACTATCTGTCATATTTGAAAACAGCGCGGCCGTGCAGGGCTCCGCCCACATGGCCGCTTCTCTCATTCACAGTGTTCTGTGATTGAATGCCTACAAGTTCCAACCTCCTTAAGCGGCTGTTGGCTTGTAGTTTTCAATGAACTACCATGGTGCTGTGGAGCGCCATGGTAGTTCATTGAAGCTTCCTGTCAGTATGTCTGCTACATCCTGTACGGCAAGCAGATATTCTGACAGGTCTGCAGGAGACCTGCATGGCATCATCAATCTACTGATCGCTGGTGCAATGCTTTCCAGGCTTCTTTGGACAAAAATAATAAATGCACTTTTTTTTACCTTCAAAAAAAGTCCATTAATTATTTTTGTCCAAAAGGTGAACTTATCCTTTAAGTTGCCCATATATTGTGCATGGAGCATACATACAGAGGGAGATTCGTCTATCTGGTTTCTGTAGTGTGGATGGTGGATTCTCTATGGCCAGCTTAAATTTACCATCCATAACCAATAAGAGTACCACCCTTGGTATGTGTTCACAACTTTGGATGATGTTGCCCTATAAAACTGGCTGCATGTTTAATGTATATCTGAAAGAACTGTGTTGCTGGCAGCATCAAGTCACATTCTTCTTTACACGAGGTAGACAAAAGGGAAGCTATGGTTACTATAAAAAGGAAAGCTCTGGTTGCTATAAAATGGGCAGAGCTGGTTGCTAAATTTACGCAGCACTTTACATATATGTTGTACATTCACATCAGTCCCTAACCCTCAAGGGTCGTACAATCTAAGGTCCTTAACTTAGATTCACACATACACATACTAGGGACAATTTAGACAGGATCCAATTAACCTACCAGCATGTCTTTGGCGTGTGTGAGGAAACCGGAGTACCCAGAGGAAACCCACGCAGGCACAGGGAGAACATGCAAACTCCATACAGGAAGTGCCATGGTTGGGATTCAAACCACCAACCCTAGTACTGCCAGGCGGATGTGCTAACCATTTAGCCACTGTGCTGCCCATGAATGGGAAGATCTGGTTGCTATGGGACACATAGGTCTTTGTCTATACATTATTATATATGATTTCAACCCAATGCTTTCAAATCACATAGACCCCTAACAGGCCCCTATTAGGTAGGACACATGGAAGACATATGCTGAGTTTACAGGCACATCTGTGACACAATGAAGATCAATGTGCTAGGTCTCCAGAACACAGACCTGTATATCCAGCTGCACAGGGATAAGGCCAGGTTTATTGATGAGGTGCCATTTCCTGAGTTGTCGTGTGCAGAAGGTGATGTGGGAATTGTCCCAGACTGATCCAGTCTACATTGCTGCGTCTTGTGTGTGATCGTGTAACTCTAGACATTACCTCCCCAAACTGTGAGTTTACTTTGGGTCTCTGATATAATCTGCTATCCTCTGGATTGAAGGAACTAGAGTGAGACGAGTTTCCTGACTACTAAGGATAACAGGACAATGTGACCTATCAGAGTACACTTGTAAGCTGTAACACAAGGACTGTCGCCACTGACTGCTTGAGAATGCTAGTTACCTGGCTGTCATGCTTACCTCTTGACTTCAGTACATTGAAGTTGCCTTTATCTCTTTTCGGCTGATTGATCTGAAATTTTTTAACCCTCCTGTGGGATTACAAAAGTTTCTGACAGGTTTTCGTTATCCGCATGCCTATGGTGCAATTTTTACATTTTAGCTTGAACTATCTTTACACTGCCCAAAAAGTATGTTTTCTGAAAGTTGAGACACGAGAGAATCAAGTGATGGTAGTTCTAACTTTTTAAATGTATTTAATATTTGTGTTGCTATTTATCAAATGCATATTTTCAGGAATAAAAACCATTAAAATGTATTTTAGTGCAAACAGGCACAATATTATACCCACATTTTTGGTAAAATATAGAAAATGGTTTGTGTTGAGTAAATGGATACCAACACGTCAAACCTTAAAATTGCGCACATCTGTGAAATTGCAAAAAACTACTGTACCCAACATAGGCCACACTTTTTTTTTTTTTTTACAATTTTTCAGGTTTAGAGTTAACTATGAAGTATGGCCCAAGATTTGTTGCTCTCAGTCAAACCTTCACGACAATACTTTGCATGTGTTGTGCAACTGATGTTTACAAACATGTGCTTGCCCTACACTGCATGTTGATGTGGAGAGTGTATAGGTGTGCTTAAAATAAAAGAAGATATATTATTACTATTATTTTTTTTTCTTCTCTTTATTCATCTTTTGTTATTTTGTTAATAAACAAAAGTACAAATCAAAGCCTATTAAGTGCAAAAAGCACTAAATCAAGTACATGGTAATCTAAACATTAATGGTAAAAAAAAAAAAGGCTCACCAACATTTATCAATGCAGAAACTGTACTGAGTGGGCCAATTCCACCAGAAGAGTAGTATACCAAATACAGAAACAAAACATCCATGGCACAATATAGATCACACAGTAGTGTCACTTGAGGGAGTTGTTGCAGAAGAATCCACCCGTATATCCCAAATTTTAGAGCACTTTTTGGGGCAACCCCTAGACTCGTAGGTGTATTTGTACAATGGGATACTTGAATTGACCAGATTTTTCTGGAAATCAAGTGTGGGCACCATTGGTGCCTTCCACTTAAGTAATATGGCTTTGTGGGCATAGAGTAATAATAAACCTATCAATGTTGTCATCTCTCTGATCATGGGTAATAAATGGACAAGACCCAAAATGCAGACGTCTACCATTAGTGGTGCAGATATCTGTGTCCATTTAAGAATACACTCAAATACAACATTCCAAAAGGACTGGACCACGAGGCTGGGAGGGTAGGGTAGATCCTATGCAACGTCTGCGGAGTAATATAGATTCTATGTAGAATCTTGAATTGAATCAACCTATCCTTTATAGAGATTAGTTGTTGCATAGGATATTCCCAAATTTCCTCCCAGTCCTCAGAATCCATATCTGGAGCATCTACAGTCAAACTAGCCAACAGCCTCTCCAGGCCTACCTGGAGTTGGATGGAGAGCTTTATACACATTAGACAAGGGTTTCTTAAGGGAGTCATCCCACAGTAGGTCCTCTAAGGCTGATTCCTCAAAAACAATCTGGTGATTATGAAACTGCATCTGAAAGTAATAATTGTAGATAATAGAATAGATAACTATTAGGCAAGAAAAATTGTGGGTTGAAGGGCTCCAAGGTCAGGAAAAGTAAAGAATTCAGCAATATTAGGATTATACCATAGGGGCATGGACCATTTGTGGGAGCTATTAGGAGTTTGAAGGCACCAAGGTCTAATATGTGCTTTCATAGAGTATGTGATAGAAAGTGGCACTTTAACACCTCTATAAAGCAAATTACAGAGTTCCTCATATGACCCCAAGAAGCCCGCTTCCAGCACTACAGTAGCATTGGTCTCATCTGACAGCAATCAATTATGGGCATGAGTAAACAGAGCAGCAATATAGTACATATAAAGGTCCGGACAAGCCAGTCGTCTCTGGAGCACTTTCACTCTGAATTTAGGGTGTGAGGAGCCCCATAGGAAGGAGAGCAGAACTGTTTCAAATTGTTTAAAATATTTACATGGTATCCACACCGGGGCATGCTGCAAGACATATAGGAAGGAAGGGAGCAATTTAATTTTAATAATCTTTCCAATCAGTGACAGGGGGAGATGCATCCAGGCTTTTAGCCAATGTTTAGCCGCTTGAAGTAGAGGAATAAAGTTGAAAGCTAAATTTGGTGACCTTAGGCGAGATCACAGTGCTCAGATATTGGACAGTGGAGGCCCACTTCTAAGATAGAGAGGGATCCGCGCCCCATGACACCTACTCTCAATTGGAAGAATAAGGGACTTTTCCCAGTTGTCCTTTAGTCCTGACAGTGGAAAATATGATGGCATTAGGTCCAAAGCAGCTTTCAGGGAAAGCCCAGGATCATTTAAAAATAAAACCAAATAATTGGCATACAAGGCCACCTTTTCAATTATACACCCAGTTTGGATACCCACTATATCCGTGGAGATTCTAATGGCCTGAGTGATTGGCTCCTTCATGAGGGCAAACAATGTTGGGAATAAGGGACTGCCTTGCCTCATCTCCCTCCCTACCTAAAGAATCAGATAGGATTTTGCCCAATTTAATTTGCACATTTGGTGCATGACATTGTATCTCAACCCATCTGCGTACCTCTGGGACAAATCCCATAACCTCCAGGACTGCCGCCATATAACAGAAGAAAATGCTTTTTCTAGATCTAAAAACACCAGGACACTAGTAGATAGCCTCCAGACCGTCCTTGGTTGTTGGAGTCGGTGTTTCAGGAGCCAATGACCCAGAGGTCTCCATGCCAGGGTCTGCTAGTAGCATCCGCAGCTGCTCCACCAAGATGGCGACCAGCCACATCTCAGAAGAGGATGGTGGCTGTTTTACTCTGGGCCAGTTTCTGTGACTGGCTTCCCGATGGCATCAGAATATGTGGCGGGAGACGCCGGACACAGCAGAGTGAAGCAGCCATAATCCCTGGTGAAGGACTATCAGCATGGTGAGGGATCAGATGTAGGATTACCGGAGCTCTGTCCAGAAGCGCCCGCCGTGGCTCACATACGGTCACACCCCTAAAAATATTTTTAGTTTACATAACTTATATTATAACATTTTTTTCTTTTTACCGTTATTACTATCAAAAGGGGGATAACAAGCCCCCTATGTGATAGCATTTGGCAGGTCCTCTTTATAGAGACGTCAGGGGTTTATTAGACCCCCAGTGTCTTCCCTGCCCTCCAATGTACCTAATCAAGCACCACACATTCAGAACCCTATAAAAATTATGAGGCTGTTCTAGAGCCACCCAGATCACTTTTTTCTGAAAGTCCTCACCTACTGTTATGTCAGTACCAAGCTCATAGCTGCAGCAGCTAGCTTTAACCCTTTGTCTACCTTGGTAGACAAGTTGTTAGAGTCCTGCTCCAGCTATAGCCAAGAAGCCATGGACCCCATTCCTCAGGGAAATGGCTCCATTTACAATACTGACAACCTCTGTACTGTCCCCCACAGGCTTAAGGGATCCTATATTGGTCCTTCTTCAGCCAGAATGACACTAGGCATAATGGAGGGCCTAAACACCCCCCCACGCACATAGACTAACAGGTGAATGATGCAGAAACTGGTGCCACTTCAGCAATGCTAGGTTCACACATGAGCTTAAAGTGAACTTTTAAAGCATTTGTTATGCACAATTGTACACGTTTTTCGAGCTTGAGCATTTTTGTTTTAGCCAATGGTTAGTTAGGTGGAGAGGCGAGATATAGTGCAAAAAGAGCATGCACTCTGCTCTAAAAAAGCTAATTTACTTTTTGAGCTTCAAGGGACACTCTTCAAGTGACACTTGGTTGTGAATAGACACCATAGGATACAGTGGGAATCCTCAAGATAAGCATTGAAGTGCTTCTAGAAGAGCTCAGGTGTGAACTGAACTTTAGATTGGTGCTGTTCTCTCTGCAGCATTTAGGATCAACCCACTGCTGGAAGAAGAGGGTGTAGGGGACCCTGTAATGTCACTGGAGCAAAGGAACATGGGAAGCATATGTATAAAGGGCTTTTTACTTCTAGGAGTGTGGGTGCTCTGTTGGGGTGAGAAAGGTATCCAAACCCAAAGTTTGGTTTGAAAGACTGAAAAAGCTTTGACTATGATCACAAAACTACAGTAATGCTCTAATGGAAGACAGACCTTTGAACCTGATCTTGGCTGTTGGTTGGATTTTTATCAAATTTGCGGAAAGATCTTTCTTCCTTGACAAGCAAGCACATTCATTATTTATGACATCGTTTTGTACCAGCACACAGTCTGCATGCTAATTTTATTTTAGAGGAATGGGGACTGGGACTAACATTTCTAACAGCTTTTGAATCTACAATGCCCAATAAACTATCCAATAGTCATGTCTTTCTGCCAAAATTGGGCAAGAGGGGTCTAATGTCTCTGGTAAGCCTTGACTCCATTTGTTGTTTCTTCCCCAGACTTGGATTGCTCAGCATGTGCTAATGTGTGGGACTTTTATGAGTTATCTCCTATTGTGGTTTTATGTAAATATCTCTTCTATAATAACAAATGTTTGCTATAACTGCCTGTAGTTTGGCAGTACAAACCAGTGTGACAGGCCAGAGATATATCCTATGATAAAGCCGGTCTTTGTTTGCCCAGTTGTCTTTTGTTTGTGCAGTCTAATGTTGTACATGTCACATTTGTACATCCCGAGGGCTTGTTCATACTCTGTGCAGTGAACTGCGTTTTTCTGCTCTAGATCAGCATGGATCGCTGCAAGGGCACCTAGAAAACATTGATTTTCTATGTGTCCTGTCCACACCACAACGTTGTGTTCATTTGCTTTGTGTTTAAAATGCAACCAGTCTGCATTTTACGCAAAGCGGGTAAGCGCACCTGAAAGTAAAGATATGAAAATTGTTGGCGTTTTGACCCTTCTTGGGACCTTCACAACAGATGACATGAAATTGCATTCCAACGTGCATAATAATGCAGTACAATGCCCATGAACATGTAAGTTAAATGCACATAAAGACATGCAATTTTTAATGTGTTGTGGTGAGTGTGGTGGGAAAGGACCCCTAAAGCCCATCTCTGCAGGAAAGGGAAAATGCTTCCTTGCAGTGGGGCTTCCCCCACACTGCAAGGGTTAAATACTTATTTAGGACTGGGGGGCAGCTAAAAAGAACTTTTACAATAGCCTATACAGGTACATGGAACATTTTACCATGCAGGCTAGCACAGTGGGATGTACAATGCACATTTCAGCGCATCACACTGCTTTTCTTTTTCAACTTTATTTGAAATGTATGACCCACTTCATGAGCCACACATTCATGTCCCTGTAAAGCAGTGGTGTCCGATGTAAAAAGGGAGATCACTGCTTGTTGTGTAAAGGAGTCCCTACATACCTAATCCCCCGCAGCAAGTGCTCTCCTCTACTCCCCTACACTCCGGTAAGGGACTGTCCCTTTGCATCCTCACATCCAGTGCAGGGCTATGGGCTCTGCAATGGACATGAAAATTTCTAGAGGACATCCACTGCCAGAATGCAACGGTTTAGACCTTGCAGGAAGCAGTTTTGCAGTCGCCTAAACCTAAACAAGTATGTAACCTTTGGGGCAGTTCCCCATGCAGGGGGGCATTTTACTTTCTCCAGAGTTCCTCTTTAAATAATTATACTGTAAAGCGTACCTCCAAGTTACCGGTACCGGCCTGCTGCCTCCATAACCTTTCAAGCACCTCGGAACACTGAAACCCAGAGTGTATTTATTGCCAAATACCAGCTCACTTCAAGGTTACAGACTGTGGCCCTCCCATCCCATCAAATTGGCCAGAAGTAAGGCATACAACCCCACAGCTGATCAGCTGATGAACAGGAAGCTGGTCTACATCTTTACATCACAGAGCACCCCAGGTTTTGGATGTGCTATTGAGAGGGGTAACAGGAGGGCTAAAACTGCATTTCAGCCTAATTTTTTTTTTTTTACCACTCTCCGGCCTAAAGTGTAAATGAGCCCTTGTGAGATTGCTGAAGGCAAAAGTTAAAACATGAGTTACACTTTCCTGAAGCCATTTTTGCACGGTACACACAGCTGTCTACACCTTTCATATATTGGACTGTAACATAAATGGAGTATAGAATAGAGGATGTTGAAAAATATTGTAGTCTGAAGAGATAAAGGAGTTGTTCTAGGATTGGGTTACATACCACCTGCTTCTTCTAGGTTTATCTCTCTCAGAAAGATTCAGCACACATTATGTAAAACATGTTTTTTTTTTATCTTCAATATTCCTTATTTACTTTTGAAATGTACTGGTATTCTTTGACAAAATTACAAGCTACTATGATGTGCTCAGTCTGTCTCAGTTACGGTATTTTAATAACGAGCAACATTTTTCATTGAAGGTGAAATCATTGCCTCTACTTTTACAGGATCCAGCTATTACAGATGCGGTTTCGGTCTGATGTTATAACATGCCCACTTGTACCACTCACTGTATTTTATAGCACTTGAGCTTTCAAGTTCATTTCAAAGGCCTCCAGCTCTATCTGATAATGCAACTAACACATCCTGACAGGGGCAGGCGGGCTGTGATGAGCCTGGGGCTCCTTGTCTGTGTATCCTATTTGCCTTGTTTGGTATAATGAGCTAGAGGATTTAACATGTTTCCAAAACCCCAACACTGGGTCTAGCACAAGGCAGTTTTATGTGTTGTATCTATAAAATGATAAAGCCTTCCCTGGGATGAATTATATTGAGACGTCTGCTCTGACAGTAGGCATAGTGAAGTCTTCTTTTTATTGGCTGCCTGTATCTGTTGTTTTGAATATATCCGTGCGTTTATCTAGCAGATTGATAATTCTGTGATTGATTGCTTATGTGTTCTGTTCTCATTTCAGACTTTTGGCAGGAATACAGAAATATGTGTTTAGATATTTTATTAAAGATGGTCTGTGTCATTTCTAATTTAGATGATTGGCAATGCCAGTGGTTACCATTTGCCTGTGGTGAGAAATCCTGTGTCTGTGTAATTAGGGTAATGACAACTTTCAGGTTATAATTTGAAGAAATTAATATAAGACTTTAATGAGTCTGACAGCTATTAAAGAGAACCTGTCGCCAACTTAAAATATTTCAGCTTAAAGCCCCAAACAATTAAGTGTTTGAATACTTACTTGCAGTGTTTCTTTCCATAAAGTGGTTGTAAACCCTTACATATACCCAGTGAAGTGACTGGCCTCAGGTGATACACAGAGATGAAACAAATCCTCCTATGTAAGTTGTACCTGTCTATCTGCAGCAGTATTTCTCCTACAGTTATTTAAAGTACATAATTTACACAGGATCTCTCAGCTCTGAAAAGCAGGAGGCAGGAAGGTGAAGCTACACTCAGTGAGGACAGCTTTGGGAGCTGATTGGATAGAAGGGACACACCCCCTCCACATAGCTTACAGGAACAGAGCTGAGGTTGTCAATCTGCTGAAGGTTCCTCCCCTGTCACCATTTTTCCCTTGGTGTCAGGAAAACTTGTCAGAAATGATTCATGCAGATAGCAGAGCTATGAAACAGCAGACAGAAATGACACTTGGTGCTCTTAAAGTGGTAGTAAACTAAAAAAAAAAAAGTTTTCCCTTGCAAGACAAAGGCATAACGTGCAATATTCATCGCAGATATTAATTTTACCTACAGGTATGCTTTATTATAAGCTTGCCTGTAGGTAAAAAAAAAAATGTTCACTTCCACTTTGAGACTAGTACACACTATAGAGGGATATGCTTTGTTAATTTTTCATGTCTGAGGTTTACAACCACATTAATTTTATTCTCTTGCAATGTGGTTTTGAACTTGCCAAAAGATTTGACTATTCCAGGAGGAGTCAATTTTGTAGCAGAGCCCCTACCTCTTGGCACTTCATAACTCTTTCCCTTTCTGGGAGTGTCAATTTACTGCCTTTGCTGGCCCAGATCCTCTGTCCCTCTCTTTATCTCCCTGCATAATCTTTTTTTATGTAGATGCTTTGGGAAAATCGAAGGGGAATACTATTGAGTGCTGACATAACATCCACGATGGCAGCGCCCAGTAGCAATATAAGAGAAATTAATCCTGCCCTATGGTACCTAAGCAAATATAATATGTAGCTGCCATTACCCCAATTATACCGCAAAAAGGATATAACCAAATATAAATTAAATGATATAAACTTGGGTCTGGCGCCACAAAACACTAGCCCCGGTTGTAGTAAAAAGATATTATGTATATATCAATTATGTGAACCAACATGAAACACTATTCAAACTACTACAATACCCCTCCCTTCCACTATCAGTGCTTTAATATCTTAATAAATATACCAAATAAAAGTGCTGTATTTTTTAAATTGCCATGGATCCGATCAATACAAATACAATATAAACCATAAAGCATAGATTTTCTATAGCTCTATATTATACACCTCCCCCTTATTCAATACATAAATATACAGTACATGTAGACAAAGTCCAATAAAGTGCCGAGTGGAGCTACCAGTAGCAGTCTCAGTGCTTTTAGATGTTTATGCAAAGGAGGCTTTTACATTACATTTTACATTTAAATAAAAAAGACATGAAATACATTAAATGCACATATAATATTATGAGAAGAGTGTTAGTCAATTTTTAGCCTGGAGACAAGGTCTCTGTACAATTCTGCAGTTATCAGGAAGCACAAGGTGCCTGATATTGCACTTTCTAGCCATATAACCTTCATATTTACGCTTTTCCAAAATGATTGTCACTTTGTAACCAAGCACTTGACGTTTCCTTATTTGAGGACTAGAGCCTGTCCAGCGAGAGTGTCCTTACTGGCCACTAAGGCATTCTCCTGGCATTGGACATCAGAAGGGCAGTTGCCAGGGCTTAGTCCCAAAGTAAGGAATGTCCAATGCTTAGTAACAAAGTAAAAGCTGTTTTAATGGTGCACACAGAGAAGGGGAATTTATACTAGGAATTTATCTTAGCCATTTTACATTACCTAAAGTAATAATCCAGTCTCAAATGGATACATTTTGACACCTTTGCCATAAATGTTTGCCCTTTCTTTTGAGCTGCATTGGGCAGCATTGCCCAACACAGTCCCAACAGATGTAAAAGTCAATTAACTGTATGTTCTGTTGTTTCCGTTTATTTATTTCAGGTACTTATATAGCGCCGTCAATTTACGCAGCACTTTACACATATATTGTACATTCACATCAGTCCCTAACCCTCAAGGGGCGTACAATCTGAGGTCACTAACTTACATTCAAGGGCCAATTTAGACAGGATCCAATTAACCTACCAGCATGTCTTTGGAGTGTGGGAGGAAACCGGAGTACCCAGAGGAAACCCACGCAGGCACAGGGAGAACATGCAAACTCCAGGCAGGAGGTGCTGTGGCTGGGATTCGAACCAACGACCCTAGTACTGCCAGGTGGAAGTGCTTATGATTTAACCACTGTGCTGCCCATTTAGACCACAGGTGTCAAACTGGAGGCCCTGCAGCTATTGCCAAACTACAAGTCCCATGAGGCATTGCAAGATTGATAGTTTGGAGTTGACTCCGAAAAGGCAGAGGCATGATGGAACTTCTAGTTTCACAACAGCTGGAGGGCCGTCAGTTTGACACCCCTGGTTTAGATCAATGCTGGAAAAAAGCTGGAAATGTTGTACATAGTAATGGGTGCATAGCATTGAGTGAAATATTTTGTGACATTTCAATAAAGTTTAAAACACATTATTACAGATTGCATCCAAATTCAAGTGAAATGGCTTTGATGTTTGCACATCTTTATAAATGGGGAGAATGTTCAAATTAATTATTACTCTGAAAATATTAAGTATCTTTTGGGTCTTTTAAGTATGAGTTGGTGTTTGTTCATTTAATTTACAGGTCAGGACATTAAAGTAGAAGTTTAGACTATACCTCACCCCACCTTCCTTCCCATTACCCTTCATACATTTACTGTAAATTGCAATTTCTGACATTTTCTTTGTGGTCATGTGACTGTAAATCTCTGTGTAATGTGTGACTGTTGAAATAACTCTTTCCTTCTGACAACACCTGCAGTGGAATTCAGCCCTTCACAATGCATAGAGGAGATGGATTTTTGGGTTCACGTGACTGTACAGTATGGAAAAACAAGGAGAGATGTATTTAAACTTTGATTTATGCTGAAATATATGAAGGGTAAAGGAAGGTAGGAGAAAAAAATGAAAAGGTGAACTTATACCCTCCCCACTGTACTTCACTTGGGTGATGAGCTGTCTTTGCCCATGCAGCCTAAATAGCAGTCCAGGGATTTGAAATCCCCACCCTTCTTCCTGCAGCTTTCTGGGACGGATCAAGGCGGTGCTGGCGCTGACCAGTTTGAATCGCTCTGATCCATCCCAGAAGCACTGCAGAAAGAAGATTAAAAAAAGAGCAAGGATTTCAAGTCTCCAAACCACTGCACCAGCTACATGGGCAAAGGCAGCTCCCCACCCACAGAGGTAAGTACAGCAGGGGGTAGGGAGAGTGTAATGTGTTGGTGCAGTGTTTCATTTTTTCTGAAACTCTTTAAGTGCTGTCTTCATAAAGCAGTGGTTGATTCACTGGCTGTGAATCAATCATTTAAAGCACACACAGTTGGGAATATTCACATGCAGTAAATGTTTGGTGAAAGTCAGATTAACTGCTTTATAAATATGAACCTAGGTTTAACATGAACACTCTTAAATTATGAAATGTGATATAATAATATATATTGGTAAGTACTGTCCTTGTAACCAGGGGTGGACTGACAATTCATGGAGCCAATAGGGGATCATGGGGACCCTGTGTCCTCATCAACACCCAAAAAAGCCTATGAAAAAGCCGATGAAAGGTGCCAGGGGCATCTCATGGGGCCCCCTACTGACCCTGGGCCCTCGGGTAGTGCCCGAGTGCTTGAATGGTCAGTCCGCCCCTGCTTGTAACCAATAATGAGATTTGAAATAGGTTGCGAAGATGGGCCTCTGGTACTTTTCTCCTTTTCGGGATATCTGGACAGCAAGTGCGCTGTGTTTTAAACTATTACTTCCTTCTGTGCTAGCTTTTTAAATGTTTTTTTCCAGTGATCTCCTGAAATGTATATTTATCCACACATATTAAAAGTTTTTTTTTACATAAATAGCAATTATGAGAATAAACATCTTGTGCTGTTTTTTTTTCATTTAGGTGTGTTGTAGTTTTATTAAATCCCCGAAAGAACAAACAGCATCATATCCTGAACAGTTCCAGGTGAGTGTTGCACTATATGTAAATCCTTCTACTGATTAGTGGCCGACTGTCTGCAGATCTGATCCTTTGCACAAGTCGAATCCATCACAAATCATTCTTTGATCCACCATAACATGATTCTGATCACATTTAGTCAGAAATAATTCAATAATATGCCCCTGTAATTTATTGAATTACATTGCATTGTAATTCAATTAATTGTATGTTTTTATACATGAGGCTTGTGTACATTGGGTTTTATTTGAGTCCTGGGCTGAAAGTCTTCGCATTCAAGCCTAAGTTTAGGTAAACGTTTTTCTTTTAAATCTGCAAGGGATGGTATTTACATTTTAAAGGATATGTTCACCTGTAGTAACATGTTCTATGTTGCACCTGTATTTAGGATTTCACATTTTACTATGTAGCACGTGTCTACACCCCCATTACACCCCATGAGAGAGGGCAAGGATTCCTATCCCTGCACCCGCTGTCAGATTGTGAGAACACAGTTGTGCTAGGCTCCACCCACATAGCCACCTCATTCATTCACAGAGTTCAGTAAATGAATTAAATAAAAGTTGCGTCTGCTATCGCGCAGAAGACTTGTAGTTCTCAATGAACTACAAGGGTACTCATCATCGCCCTTGTACTTCACGTACAGTTCCAGCAGCTGAATAACTTGTCTGCCCATATGAAGGTACTTCATCTAGGGTTGATCACTCACATGTGATTGCAGCATGAGTAATTACATGCGAGGTGGTTGTGATTAGCTGCAAGAGCTGGCAACCTCCCATTGCTTTTATTGGGGCTGCCACAGCTAATTGTGGGAACCCCCACTGAGGTTCTCCTAAATAATCCCATTCAGGGTGCATTCGCAAGTGTGAATGCACCATTAAGGCTTGGTTGAAATTCCCCAAACTGGGATACAGATACCAGTAAAGCCAGCAACAATGGAGGCACAGACAGCACTAAACACCAAAGTGTTAACAAACAAACAGAAAAAAAAAAACAAAGAATTTTGGCTGGAATTCTTAATAGATATTTATATTTTAATATTCAGCCCTGTGTAGAATGCATTTGTTCATTTATTCAGACTTGCTGGTTTGTGTAATGTTCCCTGCACTGTAACCTATGCATTCACATTCAGTACATTTGTCACAATTGGCACTCTGTTTGTGTACAATTTTTTCTGGTCATTTGATCCTTTTCCTATTCCAGCCTGGCTAGTCTTGCTATTTTGTGCTGTCTCCCTCTCGGAGTTCCAGCTCTATTAATGGCTCCTTTAGTCAATAATTGACCTGGAGGACTCCTATTTTCTCCCTCACACTTCTGGGTGATGAGAGGGCTTCTAAACAGCAGAGCCTGGAACTAAATTGTCCTTGACACGGAGCATGAAGGACGAACTTTCGGTTCCCTTGCTGTAAGATTAGGAACATAGTATTTGTGGATGTTTGCCCTGGTTACTTAAGATTCTTGTAGCTTTTAGATCCATAAATCCAAAAATACTAATGGCATTTGATTGAATCTCCTTTTGGCAGGATGGGGATTGATTGACCCCTGTATTAGTTAAAGATTTGTCCTCCACAAATTGCAGAGTGTATAGTTAGACCCTTAATATTACAGAAGTTTGGAAAATGTAAAGTTGGTTTTACAGATATGATGTCAATGATAAGCTTTAGATTGTAGCCTAAATGTTTTCTTTAAAAGTGGTTGTCGTCATTGTGTCTCATTCTCCCTGTTGTGTTGTCAATCTTTTTATTATAGAACAGGAGATGTTGTAACACACAAAGGTGGGTGGAAACACCTATAACTACTAGGTGGCCAGAAACAGATTCTGGAACCACCTTCCCAGATCCCATCTTGAGATTAGGTAGCGTAACCAACCAAAGCATAGTAATAAAACTACTGTACCACAGTCCAGATTGTTGAGAAGTTGATTCACATTTAATGCGTGTTAACATGCTTTATGACACGCATTGATGTGCAATGGAAAGCCCATTACAACGCATATTAAAAAACAAAGCAATGCATATCATATGGCAGTGACATTTATTTTGATGTGTTTCTGTTGGTTTCTAAGGAAAAGACATAAGGGGGAAAAAAACAAACCTAAATGCCAAACTGTAATGGGCTCTACTTGTTTCTGAGCTGCTAACATTAACAAAACTGCCGTTGTCTAGTAACTGCTAGTCTATGCTGGTTTATGCACCTCTAGAAATAAAGCCTAAAATAATGCCAAATGTATCAGCGCTGAGCAAACTGTTGGCGCTTTATAAATACTGTATAATAATAATGTATTGGTGGCAGGTCATGTTCCATTGCTGACCACTTGATAAGCTGTTGCAAAATGAGTTGGTTTCACCATAAACCGTGGTTAACCAGATTTCCACCTTTAACAGACTTGTGTGCCCACAGATTCAATGGTTTTATGCCACCAAGCTGCGAAGTAAAACAACAAGAAGCGCACCAACCTTGTGCATTACCTCAGTAACGAAAATTTATTAAATGAAGGAAAGGTACTCACAAACAGCGAATAAAAATAGGCATGTAAGTCCACCCAGGGACTTCAAAGGTAAGAGGCCAGCGCGAATCCCATCATGGGTATAGGTACTCAGTCCACCTGACGCGTTTCGAAGGTCATGCCTTCTTCCTCAGAGCAAGGCATGACCTTCGAAACGCGTCAGCTGGACTGAGTACCTATACCCATGATGGGATTCGCGCTGGCCTCTTACCTTTGAAGTCCCTGGGTGGACTTACATGCCTATTTTTATTCGCTGTTTGTGAATACCTTTCCTTCATTTAATAAATTTTCGTTACTGAGGTAATGCACAAGGTTGGTGCGCTTCTTGTTGTTTTACTTCGCAGTTTGTTCGGGCTTCCCCAGCCTTGGTTTGGAGCTGCACGACCTTGGATACTCCGGTGGTTGCTTCTCTGGAGGTTTAATTCCATCTACTCGCCACCGGCCTGGGTCCCGGAGCGCAGGAGAAATCTTTTTCGGTTTATGCCACCAAGAGTTGTGTCCTTCAGTGTGGGCATAAGGAAATAATAGTGGACTAATGCTGGGGGGTGATTGTGTCTGTATAGGTAACATGCAGGTTTTCTACTCTGTGTATGTTTCTTTGAATGCTGTACAACTTAACCTGTATTTCAGATTTTTTTTTTTTTAAATTTTATAACTCGATTTGTGTATGCATATATTTCAGGAAAACAATCACTGCACTAGCATTTTCTCCAGATGGAAAGTTCTTGGTCACAGGAGAGGTATGTGTTTTGTAGTGTGAATCGAGAGATTCCTTTAGTTAATTAATCATGTTTAAAGTAGTGATGAGCTTGAACGTACCTAGGTTCGGTCCAAGCAGGCTTCGAGTGTCGAATCTGAACTCCATTGAAGTCAATGGTAGCCAAATGTTAAACAGTAATGACAGTTTTCTTGGCTATGATAGGGGTTGTAAAACAAATGGTACGGGGTGCTGGACACTGCCCTGGAGAATGTGTGCCAAAGCAATAAAAAAGTTTAAAAACTGTTTGGCAGGGTGAAGCAATTTTACTAATGCTTAAAGCAAAACCTTATAAATGCAAAATTGCATGAAATACCATGCCCAAGGAAGCCCTTAACCTGCCTGTGAAGTGCTGCATGTATGCGATGTATAAGTGTTTAAATTGCCAGCAAAATTACAGCTTCCAGTAACTTTACTTCTGTTTGTGAATAAAATGGCCAGGGATTACATTCATTTATGCTAGACCCTTATGAGGGTCTGATATAGATGTTAATGAGGGACCACCTAACAAACAAAAAATGTATGGGGCTTGTGTTTTAAGGGGATATGCCATGTGAATATAAGACCAAAAAAAAATATGAGACCCCTCCAAAAATGCACTCCAGATCTTTGAGTATGCAGCCTGGTAGGCCAGGAAAGGGGAGTAGGAAGTAAGCATTTAGCCCCGCCACCCAAACCATGTAGAATTAGGATAAATAGGTAAATGACTTAAAAGATAAGTTCACCTTTTGTAACATGCTACACCCATTTTCAGCATGTAACATGTTACAAATGCACGGGACCCCACTCCCCCCTGATCCCCTGTTGTGACAGCTAGCGGGGGGATCTTCTCCCGCCCGCTGTCGCAATCTGAAAAAACTCTGTCCACATGGCCACGTGTTCTGTGAATTGGAAAACTACAAGTCCCAACAGCCTTTGTGGCTGTCGATTTATAGTTGTCAATACTGCCTGCCCATATTGGAGGTACGGGCAGACAGGTACACAGACAGTCTGCAGGACTGTGGCACTATACGCACGATCTGCTGATTGTGGGTACAAGGCTTTACAGGCTCCTAACAAAAAGTAAATGCATATTATTTTACCTGCACAAAAGAAAACAAATGTGCCTTTTATTTTTTTTCTTTTTGGAAAAGTGATCTTATCCTTTACCAATAAAGAGCAAAATAGGGGAAACACATATTTCATTAATAGATGTATTTATACATTTAACCACTTTAAATAAAACATGAATAGATCCCTTCTGGTTTCATGTGAGAAAGAAGTCCATTTTGCATGCAATATAAAAGGTGTCAAGCCTTGCTTGTGTAAATTAGTTGCATTTTGTCCAGCTTCCCACATTGAAGAAACACCATTCTGCCCTCTAAAATTTGCAATTGCTTCCAATACATGTGGGTCAATCCTCCCGAAACAAAAGCACTGAAGCCATCTGCGTCTAGATGCTTGATTGAGCAGTGGAGTCATTTAGGGACACCGTGGCATGACTAAAATAGACAATTATCCTGGTGTCATTAGAAAACCACAGCTCTGCTGCCCAAAGGCAACACCTTCTCCTTTTTGGAGGAAGATGCAGGGTAGAATACCTACTAGTCGCACCCCTGGGCAAAAATCAGCATGTTTGGTAAAAGGTAGGCAATGTGAGTAGTCCTGGTTCAGCTCACATCAACATTCCCTGTTTGTTCTGTCCTCCATAATTAGACTGCACAGATGTTGGCAGTTTTTTCTTTCCATTTTGTTGTTGCCTGGTTTTCTGCAGGACATCTATTTATAGTCCATCCCAGATGTTGGGCTTTTTTTCATCTGTATAGACATGTGTCCATTCTGACAAGCCAATAAACCTTCACGAAATTCCCCAGTACTTATAGAGCATTAAGTGGAAGCTATATCTGCTTCCAGTGGTCATCCACAAATTGCAGCTGGCCTCTTCAGTTTCCTGTCTCCACTTCTGTATTCAGTTTTTCCTCATCAAAAACATTTTAAGTTGGTGTCCAGGGGATGTGATGTATGCTGGAAGTGATCAGTAGATTGTTGGGGCTGGGTACTGGAAACTGGCACAACCAGAATGTAAACTGGAACCCTTGCCCAAAGCAACCATTTAAAATTCTTGTTTGAAAGATGACTCATGATTGGTTTCCATGGACAAAAAAATTAAATTTTCTTCAACTTCCTTTTTTCTTTTTAATGTCCGCTATACTGAAATTACTTTTTCATCCAGGGAAAGATCTGTTTTCTGCTTTTTTGGTTGTTCAGTTTATTTAACTAATATTAAAAGTGATGCCATTTAGTGTGTGTGTGTTGTGATATTGTTTAGCTCAGTGGTAGAAGCATATTAGTAAGTCCATTCCACTCTGAGCTGTGTTTTAGAGCTTGTTTGCCCAATTTTATTAAAATCAAACTTCATCACAAAAACAGTTGCCCATGCAGTGGTTCAACCATCAAAAACAGGTAACAGAAAATGCTAAACCTTCTGATTCCCTCTTCAGCTGCACTACTGCTTAGTCCTGAACCTTGAGGGAAAGAAAAGGTAAGTCTCCTCAGTGGGAAAAAGTCAGGATAAAATGCTGACAGGGGTTTACATAATTCCCTACTCCAAAGCTGAAAAGACGTTTTGGCTTTAGATACGATTTTACCCCGGTTCACATCTATGCGGCCATGCGGGCTGCGTTTTACGCGGACACGAGAGCTTATTCATTTGAATGGACTCCCGTGCCCGTGACACGCAGGGAAAGAAGTCCCTGCACTTCTTTGGAGAACGCAGCCCGCACAGTAACCCTGGTTCCCAGTACGGTTGCAGTTTTCTGGTGCAGACGGCATGCCATTAGAACTAATGGCACCCGCTCGTGGGTCCGCATTTCTCTGTGCGGGTGGTGCAGCTGCACAGATTTTCATGCGGATCCGCAGTGGCACCACCCGCACAGATGTGAAGCTAGGGTTAAGGCTCACAAAGCTTTCTGATCACCCTGGAAGCCTTAAAACACAGGGCACTCTGTTAATGCAGATCTTGACCAGCCCCCTCCTGTACCTCAATATACAGTGGATTTAAAAAATCTACAAATCCCTGTTAAAATGTCAGGTTTCTGTGATGTAAAAAAATAAGACAAAGATAAATAATTTCAGAACTTTTTCCACTTTTAAACACTTGCTCTCCTGAGGATTTACTCCCCTTCCTGACCAGGCCATTTTTTGTGTTCCTTTAACTGACAATTTTGCGGTCATGCAACGCTGCACCCAAATGAAATTTACGCCCTTGTTTTCTCACAAATTGAGCTTTCTTTTGGTGGTATTTGATCACCTGTGCGGTTTTTATTTTTTGCGCTATAAAAAAAAGCGACAATTTTGAGAAAAAAATATTTTTGACTTTTTGCTATTAAACATATCCAGTAAAAAAATTTTAAAAATCAAATTTCGTCATAAATTTAGGTCAAAATGTATTCTGCTACGTCTTTGCTAAAAAAAAAAATCCTAATACTGTACGTGTAAATTAATTGGTTTACATGAAAGTTATAGCGTTTACAAATGGCAGTATATTTTTTTTTTTCAACTAGTAATGGTGACTTATAGCGGGACTGCGGCGGACATTTTGACACTGGGGGCAACTGACTTGATGTCCTTGACATCCCCAGTGACACCAAAACAGTGATCAATGCTAAAAAAAAAAGCACTGACACTATACTAATGGCACTGGGCAAGAAGGGGTTAATATGAGGGGCAATCAAAGGGTTAACCATGTGCTGGGTGTGTTTTACTATGGGGCGATGTCTGTGTGCTTCACTGTAAGCACACTGCTTTGGATGGCTGTGCTGTGCACCTGCTGGGACCTGGTGATTGACAGCCGCTGTCGCAAATGGCAGGACGGTTAGGGTGCGCACGCGCTCCTTACCCGGAAATGCAAAATCACGTATATACACGTGATATTGCATACCCGTTCCGCCCTGTAGCAGTATGGCATATCTTGACTTGCCAATATTTGCCCACTCTTCCTTGCAAAAATACTCCAAATCTGTCAGATTGCAAGGGCATCTCCTGTGCACAGCCCTCTTCAGATCACCCCACAGATTTTCGATTGGATTCAGGTCTGGGCTCTGGCTGTGCCATTCCAAAACTTTAATCTTCTTCTGGTGAAGCCATTCCTTTGTTGATTTGGTTGTATGCTTTGGGTCGTTTTAATGCTGAAAGATGAAGTTTCTCTTCATGTTCAGCTTTCTAGCAGAAGACTGAAGGTTTTGTGCCAATATTGACTGGTATTTGGAACTGTTCATAATTCCCTCTACCTTGGTGATGTGCAGTGTTGTTTTTGCTCCAAACATATCTTTTGGAATTATGGCCAAAAAGTTCAACCTTGGTTTCATCAGACCATAACACATTTTCCCACATGCTTTTGGGAGACTTCAGATGTGTTTTTTGCAAAATTTAGCCAGGTTTGGATGTTTTTCTTCGTAAGAAAAGGTTTCCATCTTGCCTTACCCCATGGCCCAGACATATGAAGAATACGGAAGATTGTTGTCACATGTACCACACAGCCAGTACTTGCCAGATATTCCTGCAGTTTTGGTGCTGTAGACCAGTTTTAGTCTCGTCTTTTTATCAGTTTTGGAGGGACGTCCAGTTCTTGGTAATGTCACTGTTGCGCCATATTTTCTCCACTTGATGATGACTGCCTTCGCTGTATCCCATGGTATATCTAATGCCTTGGAAATTTTTTTGTACCCTTCTCCTGACTAATACCTTTTAACAGTGAGATCCCTCTGATGCTTTGGAAGCTCTTTGCGGACAGTGGCTTTTGCTGTAGGATGTGACTAAGAAAATGCCAGGAAAGACCTATTAGAACAGCTGAACTTTATTTGGGGTTAACCAGAGGCACATTAAATGATGGCGGATGTGTACTGACTCCTATTTAACATGATTTTGAATGGGATTTGCTTAATTCTGAACACAGCTACATCCCCAGTTATAAGAGGGTGTGCACATATATGCAACCTTAAATTACATTAAAGGTGGAAAGAGTTCTGAATTTTTTTACATCAGAAAAACCAGACATTTTAATAGGTGTGTGTAGACTTTTTATATCCACTGTATACCCTTAACTGTGAGATACAGTAAGAAGTTGACCCGGTCATTTGGCTAAAGCTTGCCTATTGTTGCAGCCTGGCTTTTGGGCCCCATGGACACTCCACAAGATTTATGAACATGCATGCAAGTTTCTGTTTTATATATTTTCTGCCTGTTTCCCCTTTAAACATGACCACAGGGTCACTTTAAGTGCATCACTCATGTGAGGTTGTGGTAAGCTTACTGCAGGCTCACTACTTTTGTCCTTTTGTAAAGACTGTGCTAGCTTGAGGCTTGGTGCCTGCCTGTTTCTGGCTTCAACACTGACTTTGAATAAGTATGTTGAATAGAAAGTCAGAATGAAGTCAGAAATCCTGATCTGGATCCTTAATTTATGAGCCTCAATGTTAAAGCTATTGGATCTGTTTGACCACCAGGCAACTAGTATTTTCATAAATAGAATTGCCATGGCAGTCTTCAGGTTATTTCAGCGTTGAGCTCTGTTTCCTTGCAAATTACCATTCTGATACTGCTGAAGTGAATCAGAATTGTAACGGTCATGTGACTCTTCATTCAAATATGAGCTGCTTTGTGGAGCTAATAGTTGCCATAGTGGGGATACACTAAGATATGCTAAATCATGTTATACTTATTTTTTTTCAACAGATTAGGGTGCTTTCACACAGCTATGTCTGCTCCTGTCAGCTGGGAATCCATGAACAAATTGGAGCTGAAGGAGACAGATGACACTTTTGTGACACCTTTGCCCATGATGGCTCTATGAGCGGCTGGGTATACATTGATGCACATCCATGTACATCAGGCTGCCTCCAATCTGTGACATTTAGGTCTAGGGAAACTAACAAGAAAATGGTCCTTTTCCATTTTTTTTCCCTGCATGGACTTTGAGATGCACATCCATTTACCGGTACTTTCCTCTGCCCATAGACCTGCAAAACAGATAGGTGAACCTTATTGGAAAGCCCATGTTAAAGGGGCTTTAAGCTTTTTATTAAAGAACTCTCCTCCAGGCCAAAAATTTGTTATCGGCTCATAACCTGCTGAGACTTTTTATAAGCATACCCATAAATGGTGTTCAATTTTGTATTCATATGAAACATCTACTTTTTCTACCACTTTTTGTATTTATAAATATTCTAGTACTGCCTGATATTCTTTCATCTGTGTTTTTGCATATCTTAGTGGTACATGTTTGTTTATGATATGTTGCATTTTACCCTACATTTTAATGTATTTTTTATGTCGGTAGGAAAATCTTTTTCTTAGTTTGTTCCAACTTTCCTTGTAGAGTGGACACATGCCAGCAGTACGGGTCTGGGATGTGGCTGAAAGGACACAGGTGGCAGAACTTCAAGAACACAAATATGGGGTGGCCTGTGTGGCTTTCTCTCCTAGCTCCAAATACATTGTATCTGTGGGATACCAGCATGACATGATTGTCAATGTGTGGTCATGGAAGGTGAGTCTTGGTTTCACTCTGTTTTTGAGCATGTTCTGAAATTTGATTGCCATATAAATACACAGCAGTGTCATGATTTTTTTCCCTGTTTTGTTCTTTTCATTTTATCTGTGTTAGCTTTTCCACTTCTCCACTCTTGCCCATAGAAAAAGATCACTGTCAGTTGGGAGTGTGTATTCAGTTTTTAAAGAAACCACAGACTGCTTTTCCATCAGTGTTATCAGGCTTTATAAACCATATTGGCACACATTTAAAGCAACCTTAACGGAAGGGTACCTATGCTGTAGCACACCACTATGCACCTATGCGTTGTGATGATCTGCATTGTTAAAAATAGGATAGATATCTATTTTGAGCATTGAGAATTCACTTAAAATGAATGGCTGCTTAACTTGCTGTACTTCAACACATGAAAATCCATGTTAATGCATACATATTCTCTTTAGTCAATCTGTAAAGGGGTCCACCTTTTTACTTAATCAGATATAGCAAGAAGAGGAAGTGATTAAAGGGTATCCCTTTCATATGTATTATTGAGGCTGGCTCAGCTGATCATCTGCTTTATTTGTCTTATCTGGGTGGTACAATGAAGGCAAACCAAGCGGTAAATCTGTTGTGGACAGCAGTCTGCTTTTCCCATTTGTTTCAGAGTTGGCAGTAATGCCGCTGTGAGCCTTGTAACAGTTTGTCAGATTCTGGCAATTGTAAGGTTAGAAGAAGGAAATAATATGATTGGTTTATTAAGGTTTGTCATTTTGCTTCCAGACACTTTTTGTACATGAGACTTGGTATGCCTGATTTTTATTTCTTTTGTTTCTACATTGCATCATTGTAGGGAAGTCATCCAACTGCCATTTAAGGGGTTAGAGAGTTTTGTATTCCTCTTACTGTGAGAATAGCTTCGCTGAATATACCAGGAATTGTATGTTTAGACACACTGGGACAGATGTAACAAAGTACTGGGTCTTTCTATCTGCATTCCACTGCAAAGCACCACTTTTGACATAAAGGCATGAATTGAGTATGATTTAACCTTACATAACCTCAATCTTCTTGTACAATCCATTCACACTTGTCACCCTTTCTTAAGGTGGGAATACACGATTAGAAAATTGACCGATCGGTCATCCGACGACCGAGAGGCGTTTGTTCGTTGGTCGAAATCGTGGCCCACATTAACAAATCTAAAAAAATTGTTCGTCGGGCAATACGTAGTGTTGACGTCTTCCGTACAATTGGAAGCAATGCGGTGTGCGTGTGACCTTGTAGCCACTTCCTTCTGGCCAGAACGAGCGATATAGATATACACAACAATTAACAGCAATGAGTACATCATAGTTTATTACATTACGTATATACATTAATAGTGATACATACAAATATAATATGCAGAATTCTGGTTTCGTTATCTCATTAGGCCAATCTACTTTTAACATTTGGATTTTTCGTTCGTGTTTACAAAGATTCCTTGGACATAAACATCCGGGATATCTTCTGTTTCTGCTCATGCGTGATAGCGCTTGATAGATTTTTTTGTACGACCGTCATACCACTGCATAGAAAATCGGTTGTTCGTTTGCGGAACGACAAAAAGTTTCAGTGTTGTTCAACCGGATTTTTCCGTTCATAATATCGTTATCAGTTAAAACATCCTGCTCATCAACGAAGAGAAAATTGTTCAATCAGTGGTTCTGCAAAATTTTTCGTACAATTTTCTTATCGTGTGTACAGGGCATTACAGTATATAATGTTAGGCCTCATTCACATGGCTGATTAAAACCGTGGTGCAGTAAGTTTCAGCGTAGATCTTTGGCTGATACCAGAGGTGTGCATGCACAACAAGCACTAAAAGATGATGCGCCCTGGAAGTAGTCAGTTTAGGGGAGATTTACTAAAACTGGTGCAGCTGTGCATGATAGCCAATCATCTTCTAATGTCAGCTTGTTCAATTACTGTAAGCTTTGGTGATAAAACCCGGAAGCTGATTGGTTTCTATACAGAGCTGCACCAGATTTTGCACTCTACAGCTTTAGTAAATAACCCCCTTTGTGTCTAGGGCCGCTCATCTATCTTTAACCTCACATAACCAGATGTATGGTTACGTGTAGACAGTGGTGGCACCTGTTAGGGATCCGGGTATGACCAGAAATGTGTGGACTGACACAGGGAAACACAGGCTCCAGGTATAGTATAAACAATACAATTTATCAAAGACTAAACAATACATAAACGCAGTGCAAGACTAAACATAAACACAGTGCAACCAAACCTCCAACAGATAACAATAAGAACAATACTAAACGTAGTCGGGCAGGCCGGGTTGGTAGCAAACGGGCAGGCAAGGTACAAGGAGCAGGCGGAAGAGTAGTCAGGAATAGCCGAGGTCAGGACAGGCAGAGTTCATGCAGAGTCAGGATTAAAGCAGAATCAGGATCAGGCAGGAAGCAGACAGGATGCAGGTACAGGGGCTCATGGGAAACATACACCAAGGCCCTGATCACAGGCCTGGCCATTCCTTAAATACACCTGCTGTAATCAGCCTCAGGTGATGGCTCATTGCAGGAGTGAGCCTCTGGTTGCTGAGAGCACCCGCTGGCCAGCCCTGATACTGCAGCCTACAAGGCAGGTGAGTCCCACCACCACTGGCAAGTCCATTCCTGACAGCACCTTTAAGCCTGTCTTGAAAACGATTCTAAAGGCTTATTTTTTTTAAAGAAAAAATACCAAATATGTCTATACCTACTGCTGTGTGCAGAAATTTTGCACAGAGCAGCCCAGATCCTCATCTGCTTCTGGCCCCTCCCTCCTGTCGGGTGCCCCCACAGCAAGCAGCTTGCTATGGGGGCACCCATTGCTCCGTGTGTCCATTCACACACACAGGCGCAGCTCAGCCCCGCCCCTCTCTTCTCATTGGCTCACTAGCTGTGATTGACACTTTCTAGCTGTGATCCCACTTTCTCTTCTCTCTTCTCACTGGCTGAGACAGAAATCCCAGGATCGCTAAGACTGCGGTGCACATTGCTGGATCGAGAGGGGGCTTAAATGAGTATTTAGGGGGAGCTGGAGGGGCATGCTTTACAGAGAAGGTTTTTTACCTTCATGAACCACAGCCCTAATCATTTGTATGCATGAGGCCTTACTGATGCCTTTTAAGTAGAAATCCCACCCATTCTTAGGTCACATCTATTCAATGCAGATGTAATTGTTGATCCATATTGTTTTTGTGTTGCATGTTAAGCAGGTCACTTTATAAGCATGATAAATGAACAAAAACAAAAATATTATGCAGTTTTGTACATTTATAATCACTGTTCTAAATGATGACTCTCTCACATAATGGGGTTGGTTTGATAAAGGGTAATGAACTGTTTACTTTGCAAATAAATTTTTCCTAGAGTTTAGAGAATGAGATGAAGCTCTTCTAACTTGCATCATTCAATCACGTGCAAGCAAAAATGCTTTTTCCTAGTACATGATTGGGTATTCTTTGCAAAGTGCAAAAAATAGAAACTTTTTACTCTATCAGGGCAAGCAGTCTCCCTGCTGTGAGAATACAGTACTGCAGTAGGGAAAATTCCACTGATTGTTAAAAAGAAAATGCATCTGTGCCCAGCTTAAAGAGATACTAAAGGTTAATTTTTTTTTTTTTGTAAAATAACAAACATGTCTATACTTACCTGCTGCTGTGTGCAGAGGTTTTGCACAGAGCAACCTGGATCCTCCTCTTCTCGAGTCCCCAGCAGGCTCTCCTGGCTCCTCCTTTCTGTTGGGTGCCCCCATAGCAAGCAGCTTGCTGTGGGGGCACCCATCACACACAGAGCCGCATTTTGGCCCTGCCCCCAATTCAAAAGAAGTGGAGGGGAAAAATATTTAATGGAGTATAAATATCACAAATATACAAGTCTATGATGGATAATGGCGCTGGTGCATATTGTAACCGGCTTGCTGTCTCAGCCAATGAGGCGGCAGAGATCCGGGACACTCAAGGCTGTTGTGCACATTGCTGGATCTTGATGGGGCTAAGGTAAGTATTGAGGGGGCTGGGGGCACTGCTGCATACAGAAGATTTTTTACCTTCATGCACAGAATGCATGAAGGTAAAAAAACCTTGAGCCTTTACAACCACTTTAACTTTACTGTAGATGCACTATGATATGAAGTGTGCATTGTAGTGATGTGTCCACTGTAATCTACTGCTTTTTTAAATCAAGATATAGTTCTGGCATAGTGACCACCCTTTTGACATGAATAAATAACATTCCTGACCTGGGCAGTCTAGGTCACATGGTCTGATTGCCTGTCTTTACTGCACTGAGTCTGTTCTCAATCAGCAGAGAGATAAGAGGATCAATAGGATTAGATTGCCTGATGTGCAGATGTAATTATTAACCAGATACACTAGACCTCTTTGATCTGATGAGTAACCAAAGTATAATGTACATTAGCACACATTGATAACATTGCTAAATTGCTCTTTTTTCCTAGTAAAAAAAAAGTGCTACAAAAAAGGTTAGCTGTTAAAAATCACATTGCCTGTTTGGAAGGACACTTGGCTTCTGTTACTACATAAGGGCCATATAAGACAAGGGGGCAGCATATCTAAAAAGATTTGGTAACACAAGATGCTAGCGTAATACAACTGCAGAATACATTGCTGATGCAGATGAATGCGGAGTCAGAATGTTAGCTCTGTGTAGGGACACTGTGGTTGTCATTTTTTTTGTTTCAGCCTAATGGCATGCTTGTATGAATTACAGTAAGTACAAAAATCTGTAAGATGTTCCTGCCTTGCCAGGTTAAAGGTTGATTTATAAGCATCTCAAATCTTCTGGGAAAAGTCATGAATTTATTTAACCAGATTGCTACAGTTAAAAACTAATCAATGCAAAAAGGCCTTGCAGCTCCTTTTACAGTTCAATCTGAACTAATAAATGAGAGCCCACATTCCTGGGAGAAGAGAGATATGCCTTCTCTTTGGAAACTGCTATTTATAGATCCTTATGTTCTCAGTCTGTTGATCATAGCTGTTTTCATTCTTGAATTTTGTATAGGTATGTTTTAGATCAGGGGTGTCAAACTGGCGGCCCTCCAGCTGTTGCGAAACTACAAGTCCCATCATGCCTCTGCCTTTCGGAGTCATGCTTGTAACTGTCAATCTTGCAATGCCTCATGGGACTTGTGGTTTTGCAACAGCTGGAGGGCCGCCAGTTTGACACTGGTGATTTAGATGATCCGAGCTCAGGTTGTTGAACACTATGCACACATTGGGGTTTGTTTACTAAAACTGGTTCACTCAGAATCTCGTGCACTTCTGCATAGAAACCAATCAGCTTACAGGTTTTACTGCAAAAGCTTAATCAAACAAGCTGAGTTTAGAAGCTGATTGGCTACCATGCACAGGTGTACGAGTTTCTGAGCATGCCAGCTTTAGTAAATAAACCACATTGTTGAGCTGAGTTTTCAGAAAGTCGCAGACTGTGGAAGATCTGTTTTCAGAACTAGTATAATAATTCTGAGGGGTCTTTTAAAGAATAAATACGTGTGTTTTTGTAATTAGGCTTCCTAATTCTGCATTCCACTTGACAATCAAATCTGCATAGATGGCCAAAAGTATGTTATTTCCATTCAAGGGTTCTGTTAATGCTACAGGAAAAGAAATCCATTTTCCACAATTCTGATCTTTCCACCTTGTGGCAACAGTTTGGGGAAGTTCCTTTTCTGTACCAGCATAATTGCGACCCTGTACAAATGGAACCAGGTCTTTATAAAGTTGGTTGTAAGATTGGTGTGGATGAACTTGAGTGGCCTGTACAGAACCCTGACCTCAACCCTGTTGAACACCTTTAGAATGAATCAGAATGGCAAATGTGAGATGGTATTCTCTTCCAACATCTGCACCTGATCCCACAAATGCTTTTTTGCCTTTTTGAACACAAATTCCCAAACTCACTTCAAAATCTTCTTGAAAATATTCCTAGTCGTACAAAAACTGTTACAACTGCAAAGGGGGGCTACCTCCACATAATGCCTATGCTATGAATATACATTTTTTTATTAGGTTAAAAACCACGTGTCCATTCATAGGGTCAGCACAGTGGCTTAGCGGTTAGCAATTCTGTCTTGCAGCACTAGGATCATTTGTTCAGATTTCAACCACAGCACTACCTGCAAAGAGTTTGCATTCTCTCCCTGTGCTTGTGTAGGAATTTTGTGCGAACTTTGGTTTCCTACTACACTCCAAAGACATGATACTGTCTAAATTGATCCTAGTATATGTATACATGTGAGATAGGGACCTTAGATTGTAAGCTCTTTGAGGGCAGACCCTATAAATACCTATAATATGTACATCCTTCATGGCTATGTCTTCTTATTGTCTTTTCATAACTTCTAAAATGCAGTTTTGTTAAAATGTCTGACTTTTTGTTCTGCAGAAAAATGTGGTGGTGGCAGCCAACAAGGTCTCTAGTAAAGTAACGGCAGTTTCATTCTCGGAAGATAGCAGTTACTTTGTCACTGCTGGAAACAGACATGTCAAGTTCTGGTATCTGGATGAGGCAAAATCATCAAAGGTGAGTTGAGAAGTATGCCAGGACTGAATTGGAGACTATGAAAGCAAGAGTGAAAACAGCACTCTTTCAGGACAGCTTGTTCGAAATTAATCTGTATTTGGCCTCATTAGTAGAAAGAACTCAATATGCATTTCTTTATCAGTTTACATGTTAGTATATGCTATATAGTTACATAGTTAGTCTGGCTGAAATAAGACAAAAGTCCATCCAGTTCAACCATTAAAAAAGTTGTAATCCTATACCCACAGTTGATCCAGAGGAAGGCAAAACCCCCCCAGCAAAGCGTGACCCAATTTGCTCCTGCAGGGGAAAAAATTCCTTCCTGATCCCCCCGAGAGGCAATCGGATATTCCCTGGATCAACTTTACCTATAAATGTTATATCCAGTTATATTCTGTGTATCTAAGAGAAAATCCAGGCCTTGTTTAAAGCAATCCACTGAACCTTTCCGTGTTTGGAGATTAAATTTCTTTTCCTCCAGACGTAAAGCGTGCCCCCTTGTCCTCTGTGATGACCTCAGGGTGAACAGCTCTACACCAAGTTCACTATATGAACCACTGATGTGTTTATGCATGTTGATCATATCACCCCTTAATCGCCTCTTCTCAAGAGAGAATAAATTCAGTTCCTCTAATCTTTCCTCATAGCTGAGCTCCTCCATGCCTCTTATCAGTTTGGTTGCCCTTCTCTGTACTTTCTCCAGTTCCCCATTGTTCTTTTTGTGAATTGGTGCCCAAAACTGAACTGCATATTCCAGATGAGGTCTTACTAATGATTTGTACAGACCTAGATGACGAACGCAGTGCCTGGTCCCCTGCCCTTTTCACCAGCTCATGACAAAGGAACAGTCAATCTCACACTGCGCTGTCACTTGCGTAACAATTCCACTCTCAGTTGCACCCTGCACAAAGATTTTCCAGCTTACCAGACCACAATCTATGTGCCAGCAGCCTGAGAGCGATTGTCACTGACTTAGGTTAATTATTCAATTAACTCTTTAAACTGCCACCACCGCCTTTTTACCACTATGATTTTAGCATAAACATCTGCAACACACACTGTCACCATAGACAGGTATATTCAGAGGATTATTATCAGTAGCACTCTTCAAGACACAAGGATTCTTTAGTTTGCATTAAAAGCTTTAGAGATAGTTTTACCACTTTTCAAAATATTGTTTATGAAATCAAATGATGGAAAAAATAAAATATTTACAGAAAAGGAAGTTACAAAGACTTAAAGAGAACAATAACGCAACAGAGAAATAAAAGGAGATAGAAATGAAGAATACTTGCAAAGTCCTGGTTTTAGCAGAGTCCAATTGTTCAAGAAAAAATGTTGCCGTTGCTCTCAAGTCCGTTAAGATGTTCCTTGGTTGATGTTAAATGAGAACTTCCTTTCCAGGTCCTGTCATCCCCTTTTTTTGTGATATAAAAGGGGTGTCGCCAGAGAACAACTGACCAATCTTCCGGTTTAAGGATGGGTGCTGTGCACGTTTATGACCAAGTCCCAACTATAGTTTCATAAACTTCCAATATTTGCAGGTGGTATTCTAGAAAAGTGTTTATCAACCTTTTTCCAGTTGGGGCGCCCTTGAAAAGTATTTTTAGTCAAGAGGCACCCCTGTCCAAGGCTTTGTGATGCGGAATGCACGCAAAATCGCACTCATTCCTGATACGCAGACAAATGCTCTGCTCTTTAGGGGTACCCCATACATTGGCAAACGCAGGGTGTTTTTGTTGTGGTGCAATTTTGAAACTAAGGTCAGGGACGACTTTCCCTACATTTCTGCGGGTAAAGCAGCCCATTGAAATGAATGGGCTGCCCTACACACAGCCACACAGATGTGAACCCAAGGGCCTGTTCACCTGTGAGGTTGCAGGGTGGTAAAACCAAGCAATTGAGCTGCTTTTACCACCCCCATCTACTCCCCTTTTAGCTGCAGAAACAGCAGCTGGGGGTATACACATGCTGTTGCCGCAGCTGGAAGTATACCTCCAGGTGAATGGAGTTGAACTACAACCACCCTGCAACTGTGTGCTCATTGTGGTGTGGTGATTGATGCTGGGGTTAAACCAGGTGGTGAGGAGGCAACATATTGCCTCTTCACCACATGTCAAATGCCTCTGAAAAGCGATGTGAGCATGGATTGCTTTTCAGAGGAGCAGCAGTCCTTGCTGCTATTAGGAACAAGTCCTAAAAAAGCAGTTCTGATAGTAAAGGAATAGTGGGTCGAGATTAAAAGTAAAATACATATACACACAGATAAAAACAACCAAACACATACAAACACATGTACACACACATACATGTACATACATACATACATACAGAAACACACACACACAGATGCATACACATGTGCACACACACACATGTACACGTACCCACACACAGGCACATGTATACAGCATTATAAAAGTTACAGTACCTTAGCTTCCATCACACAGCCGGGTACTGCACTCTAGGGGGAAACAGAGAGCACAGAAGACACTCCCCTTCCCTTTGCTTTCACTTTGCTCAGCGGTCTTACGGCTCCCAGTGCCGAGGTACAGTGCGGCTGGGGATAAGGAGCTCGGACTCAGGTGACAGCCATTCTCCCCACGGCACCCCTGAAGACCTCCGGCAGCACCCCAGTTGAGAAAGGCTGTTCTAGAAACTGACAGAATATTATTCATAATTATATTTCATATCCAGGGATACCAAACACTGCGTACGTTTGTCACCCATGAGGCAGAGACTACCTTCTCTCCTTTTGTATGTGCTAGGGTAGTCATGTATGACCTTGATTTATTTGGTATGATATTCCCCATTCAAATATATACTTAATATTAATGTGTCCTGGACCTGTTGAATTCTGTGAATTGTATGTGGAATTGTTAAGTTGTGGAATAGACGTTTTTTGGTATGTTCTGCATTCCTAGAGTTTAATGGCCTTACATGTCATCTGTGACAGCCTTGACTGAGTTATTATTGTTTTACGATAGGTCAGAGGGAAGAGTTTTTCATGGTTCATGGAAACAGACATCCTGCCAAGACTAATTAGCTGTTTATCTTTGAGAAATAGTCAAAATGTACATTTAAAAATAAAACTTTCTGTTTATTATTTACATTTTGTAGTTTTTTTACACAGTAACTTGCATTTCCAGTTTAGTGAACCTTGTACCTATTGCGTAGTCAGTAACTTCTGAGCTGGATTCTGGGGTGCTTTAGGGAAAATATTTCATATATAATAATATAAATTTATTGCAATTATCATTATTCTTTCAGGTGAACTCAACCATTCCACTGTTGGGGCGTTCTGGCTTGTTGGGTGAGCTCAGGAACAACTTCTTCACAGATGTTGCATGTGGAAAAGGCAAAAAAGCAAGCAGTACCTTTTGTATAACATCCTCTGGCCTACTATGTGAATTCAATGACCGTCGATTGCTGGACAAGTGGGTGGAGCTCAGGGTGAGTGTGGTCAGTACTAGTGTTTGTATTAGAGAAGTACATCGGGTTCAAAGCCCAGATGAAGATTGTTCTACACCAGCACAACCCATCTTACTTGAAGGAGCTGGAGCAATTTTGCCTTAAAGTATGAGCAAAATCATAGTGGCTAGATATACTAAGTTAATAGAGACATACTGTACCCCAAGAGACTAGCAGCTGTACAGTAATTGCAGCAAATGTTGACTCTACAAATTTTGACCTTTTGGGGAAAGGGGGTTATTACTTATGCACATTCATGACTTCTGTTTTTTTGTGTTTTGATTGTTTGTGCAACTATAAAGTTTAGTTTGCACTTTCAAAGTCATAGACATTTTGTGTACATTACATAGTACAAAGCTGCAAGAATATATTTTAAATTCGGGTAGTAATATAACAAAACAGGGAAAAACAGAGTTGGGGTTTGTGATTACTTACGTATGGCACTGTATTACTTCCCTTGTCCAGAAAATCTTCTCCAGTTCCCCTAAAATGGTTTTCAGTTTGCTGCTGGGGCTTTGACTGGTGGCATGACTTTGGGCTAATGTCATAGAAGCTGCGGTTTCCCTAGAAATTGAATGGAAGCTCAGACGGGGCATTAAAAGAAACCTTTTTCAACAAGGGAGGCAATGGCAGACACATTTTGTGGTGGCAGTACTTGTAGTTTCAGACATTCAAAAAGGATGGCACGTGTTAAATGTAAACTGTAATGTCTAAAATGCGATAGTTTGTTGTGAATTCATAAATTTTATATCTGTCACCATTGGCAATCTTGCCTACATGCATGATTTGTGAATGCTAACCGTTCCTGTTACATGGTTTTTCATTCATATGTTTAAATTTCTTCACCTTCTACCAAACAGACCACTATAGCCAGCTGCATATTGGTGAGCCAGGACTATATTTTCTGTGGCTGTGCAGATGGAACAGTTCGAATCTTCAACCCAAGTAACTTACACTTTCTCAGCACTATGCCAAAGCCACACTGTCTGGGTGTAGACATTGCTACCATCACTGAAGCCAGGTGAGCTCAAATGGAAAAGTGAATACATTTAAACAGATGTATCTTTTCAGTCTTTTCTCTAAGGCTCTGTTCACACCTGAGCATATATAGCTCGAAGCTCCAAATTGCTCACTATTTATTTTGGAGCTTTGAGATATCAAATGCTCAGTATTTAAAATCCCATGCATTTTAGTCAGAAAATGTATTATTTTTCAATAACAATCATAAAATAAAACATAGTTGTACCTTCCGCATAAAAAGAGATTTCACACCTAACATAAAAACCACTTAAAGTCTTTGTACACTTAAAAATTAAATTATAATAATCTATCTCTTTAAATATTTCAACTCCTATACATTTTTACTGATTTCGCTATCTAATATCTGGCTGATCCTGCCAGTTCCCCTTCTTCCTGGTTGAAAACTGATCACACTAAGCAGGTAAGCCTATCCATGCAATGGTATGGTCATCATGGCTCAATTTGGAGCCATACCCCTGCGCATCCCTACTCTCCATTGGTTTCAATCCCCAGCCTTGCTGTTAAACTGCACAAGTCAGCTGGGGATGGGGGGAAGTGATGTATGCAGCAGGGATTCTAGCTTGCGCTCCATTTCCCTGCAAATGCTTAGCCTTGTCAGCATACATCACTTCTGAAAGTGACACAAGCTCTTGCAGAACAGTCATGCCCCCTGGCCCCTCTATGATACGCAACAGCAATCCTGACCTTTATGAAAATGTTAAAGGTATCTAAAAGCAGATTTTTAGTTTTTATTTTTGTCTTTACAACAACTTTAACTGAAAGCAACACACATACCATAGAAAATGCAAAACACCAATCAGTCTATTCCAAAACTCCTCTAAGCATTCAAGAGCCATATGGATTGACTGAAAAAAGCTATATGGCTACATTGTGGAATGAGAGCAATTACTTCTATATTATTATTATTATACAGGATTTATATAGCGCCAAAAGTTTGCTCAGCGCTTTATAACGGGAGACAATACAGCAACAATACAGTTCAATACAAGAGGGATTTGAGGGCCTTGCTCCTTGGAGCTTACAATCTAGGATCATTTACCAGAAGGTAGCAATGTATACAGAACATTACCAAGATGGGAAATATCTTCCACAATATTAAGCGATCTCTGAAGGCACCTCCCCAGTTCCAAAATGCTCAGTAAACCAACTCCTGCAATAATATTTGCGGTTTTTATCACCCTCTGCCAGACATTTCTGCCATGGACTGCACTACAAAGAAATGGGATACGTTGCAACACTTTTAGTTGCAGCTTTATAGATGCTAATGAGGACCTGCTCTGAAAAGCCTGCTGTCCATAGCTTCCTCGTAAAGTACAGTCTTTGATGAGCCTTGCCCACCAGATGGAATATATGCCCTGTCCACGTCAAATCCTCCCTAATTAATGCGCTCAGAAAGCAGGACTCCTCTACCTTCTCAACCTTCATCCCATCAATCACCACTGGCTCATAGATAACTTCCTATACTTTTCTAAAATCAATATTAATTTCCTTAGTTTTCGCTTCATTTAACTGTAAGTTCTCTCTGCATCAAGCAACTAGATTTTCAATATCCTGGCAATATGCAGACTCGTCGCTGCCCTTTATTTTTCCTACTACCATGGTGTCATCTGCAAATTTTAACACAGAGTCCACCTGGAAGTGGGAGAAAAAAATCAAAAGTGTATAAAGTAAACAAAAAGGGGCTCAGCAGTTCCTTGTGGCAACCCTGTACTAAAGGATAGCTTTGATAAGTAACAGTTTCCAGCTTTTACCCTCTGCTGCCTATCAGCCAGAAAATCCAGGATCCAGTTACAAAACGTTGGGCTTAATCCCAAAGTGTTCAGCCTAACAGCAGGTTACTTTGGCAAAATTTATTCAACTCTGAACTAAAATCAATAAAAAGCATGCAGACATACCGTATTTTTCGCACCATAAGACGCACTTTTTTCCCCCCAAAAAAGGGGGGAAAATGTCAGTGCGTCTTATGGAGCGAATATGGAGCGGCCGGTCCGGTATTTCCACTGCCGCCGTGTTAGAATACCGGGCCAGCCGCTCAGCTCTACAGCGGGACCTTATAGAGATGACTGCTGACCTTTGGGCAGGGGGGGGAGCGGGTACCTGAATTTGACAGATACCCGCTCCCACTTCCGTGGAGTTGTTCTTTCATCTTACCCGTCATCCCTGTGCTGTCTGCAGTCTCTGGTCATCCCTGTACTGTGTCCGCAGTCTCTGGTCATCTCCTGTACTGTGTCCGCAGTCTCTGGTCATCTCCTGTACTGTGTCCGCAGTCTCTGGTCATCTCCTGTACTGTGTCCGCAGTCTCTGGTCATCCCCTGCACTGTGTCCGCAGTCTCTGGTCATCCCCTGCACTGTGTCCGCAGTCTCTGGTCATCTCCTGTACTGTGTCCGCAGTCTCTGGTCATCTCCTGTAGTGTGTCCGCAGTCTCTGGTCATCCCCTGTACTGTGTCTGCAGTCTCTGGTCATCCCTGTACTGTGTCCGCAGTCTCTGGTCATCCCTGTACTGTGTCCGCAGTCTCTGGTCATCCCCTGCACTGTGTCCGCAGTCTCTGGTCATCTCCTGTACTGTGTCCGCAGTCTCTGGTCATCCCCTGCACTGTGTCCGCAGTCTCTGGTCATCTCCTGCACTGTGTCTGCAGTCTCTGGTCATCCCCTGCACTGTGTCCGCAGTCTCTGGTCATCTCCTGTACTGTGTCCGCAGCCTCTGGTCATCTCCTGTAGTGTGTCCGCAGTCTCTGGTCATCCCCTGTACTGTGTCTGCAGTCTCTGGTCATCCCTGTACTGTGTCCGCAGTCTCTGGTCATCTCCTGCACTGTGTCCGCAGTCTCTGGTCATCTCCTGTACTGTGTCCGCAGTCTCTGGTCATCCCCTGCACTGTGTCCGCAGTCTCTGGTCATCTCCTGCACTGTGTCTGCAGTCTCTGGTCATCTCCTGCACTGTGTCCGCAGTCTCTGGTCATCTCCTGTACTGTGTCCGCAGTCTCTGGTCTTCTCCTGCACTGTGTCCGCAGTCTCTGGTCATCTCCTGTACTGTGTCCGCAGTCTCTGGTCATCCCCTGCACTGTGTCCGCAGTCTCTGGTCATCTCCTGCACTGTGTCCGCAGTCTCTGGTCATCTCCTGCACTGTGTCCGCAGTCTCTGGTCATCTCCTGCACTGTGTCCGCAGTCTCTGGTCATCTCCTGTACTGTGTCCGCAGTCTCTGGTCATCCCCTGAACTGTGTCCGCAGTCTCTGGTCATCTTCTGTACTGTGTCTGCAGTCTCTGGTCATCTCCTATACTATGTCCGCAGTCTCTGGTCATCTCCTGTACTATGTCTGCAGTCCATTAGTTCAGAATTTTTTTTTCCTGTTTTCTGCCTCTAAAACCTAGGTGCGTCTTATGGTCAGGTGCGTCTTATGGAGCGAAAAATACGGTAATTATTTTGTTTTCTAAATATGATAATGCAAGGCCAATGCAATGGCATCCTCCATAGATCTATTTTCCCTAAAATCAAACTGGTAGCTATCTAGCCCTGGGGGAATACAATGTTTAATATGATTTAAGATTCATTTCTCAAAAAATTTCATTACAATTGGAGTCAAGGCTACAAGGCGATAATTAAGGTAAGAAATACTGGACAGGACTGGAAAAATCGATGATTTTAAAGTAGTAGTAAACTCCCATTGGACACTTGTGCCTACAGGTAAGCTTATAATAGAACTTACCTGAAGGTACAAGGAATATCTCCCAAATTTGCATTTGTATGCACAGCATACTCCTGCCTTTCCTTCAGAGCTCTGTGCTGCTGCCAAGACTCCCGTGCACATGCGCAGGAGTGATGTCAATGCTGCCTTGACATTTAAACGACCAGAGCCAGTGAACCCGGAAGGAAAATCGAGTGAAGATGGAAACCTTGTCAGTGGTGACAATGCTGTTGGAGGGCTTCATTTCAAGGCAAATCTTTCAAAATGTGCTAGAATGTGATGCATATTAGCACATTATGCCTTTACCTTACAGGGAGAATATATTTATTTATTTTTTTTAGCTACGTTCACTACTGCTTTAAGCAAGAAGACACTATACCCTGCTCTAAAGACATTTACCAATTGAAAGGCACATTTCTGTACAAAAGTCCCTAAGATGTTATGAAGCCCTAATCCTCGATAAACCCAAATGCATGTCCTGAGCATCCTCTGATAATGTAGGGGACCTAGTGATTATATCATTATTTTGAGGATCCAAAAGGACATAAAACTGTTTAGTTTCTCTAAAGAAGTCTCTCATCACCCTATCCCAGCCTGTCTTTTTGATAATTTGTTGCTGACTGGATGGTGACTGTGCACATTTGAGCATTCAAGACACCTGCCTAAAGCTCCAAAAGCTACATGAGCTACTTTTGAAGTAGGTTTGGGCTCTCTTGTCCAATAGACTTCAATGGGAATGCTAGAAAATGCTCAAATTTATTTTTTTCAGGTTTATTTTAGGCATTTTTAGCATGTAAGAACTGATCTTCTCACCTAGTGTTTTCCATTGGCTAAAACTAAAATGCCAGAAGCTTGAATAGATATGTAATCGTTTGTAATTTGCTTCAAAAAGGCCTGAAATTTGCTCTGCTCAAGTGTGAATGCTGCCTAACTCAGCTCCTAACACTCTGGGAGTTTTGGGTGTTCCTGCTTTCCTTTTCATGTTCCAGCTTTTCATGTTAATCTCCACGTTATGGGATTAATACAAAAATCTAAATTTAGGAGATGTGCCCTTTGATACTGGCACAGAAGGTGCGCAGATCCCGGAACAGATATTAAACCAGTAGAGTCCTCAGAGATACAATATAAGAAGCTGTTATATGTTTAAACCCTCCAGCATCCAGAATCTGTTTTAGGTGATCTGACCTTTTAGTGGCTTTTAGTCTTGAATCTGTGCCTGTGCAGAAGAGCTGAGAGGAAGCTCCTAAATTAAAAATATCCAATTGTATTATATGTAACTGTACACTAGAGTTTACCCTGGTCTCAATATCTTCTGGCACTCAGTGATAAATGGATTTAAAGCTCAACAGTAGGGAAGGGTTAAAAACCTCTGACAGTCTTTAATTGGTGTCCCCTCTATGAGATTTATTTTACTCCCTGTTCTATTTTACCCACATCAAATGGGTAGTAAGTGAGAAAACATGTCCATGGCCATCACGACTCTACAGATGGCTCTTCTGGTTCAGCCAGGAAATCCTCATGGTCCAGGATAGCAGGTGTGCCTGAATAGGTTATAGTGATGGTAGTTTGGAAATTCTGATAAAATGGGAGCAGGAAGGATTACTCTGGTTAGGGGGACAATGAAGGCAACACTCTTGTGCTTCTGTGCTTTGCATTCAGGAACTCAGATCTTTTTTGTGGAACGGCAGGATTACAGACAGAATTAATAACTTGTAATATTTATTCCTTCATTGCTCTTGCAGTTTTTTGTTTTATAAAAATTCCAGTTACAAATTCATAATTATTGCACGTTGGGTTGAGAGATAGATTCTTAGAGTGGAGTTAACAAATGGGAGCAAAAAACTGTAAAATGCAAAATAAAAAGCTATGAGAAGAAAGGACATTGCTGTAAGCTCAAGTGATATGAACATTGGTTCACCCTTCAAGTTGGACTGCTGTGTATTGGTGACAGGGATGTGTATAACCTCATTCTTTGTTAGCAGTGCGGTTTCATAGGCCTTGAAGTTATAATATTCACTAGCCTTGCATTCTCTTTTTGTATTTACAATTCATTTGCATAGATTATAAATGCATTCGCTGGCTCAAACATGGAGCAGTGAATGGAATTCAGGCCAGTCATCCTTACTGTAGTTTTCTTAAGAACAGTCATTCTTTTGTCCATGTCTCTGCCTGTGGGTTTCTTCTCTCCTGACCCCCAGCCCACAGCTATATGGTTTGCCTTTCAATAGATCATGTGTTTCAGTCACTAGGCCTGTGGTGTTTTAATTATTCAGATGGCCTCTGTAATTCTGCTGGCTTGTCTTTCAGCTGCATATATGAGCAGAACATCTATACTATTTATTTATTTACTACAGGTTAATATTTAGTGCTGTCAATGTACATAGTGCTTTACATATGTATTGTACATTCACATCAGTCCCTATCCTCAAGGAGCGTACAATCTAAGGTTCTTAACTCACATTCTGTTGGATGCACTGTGTTTATTATAGTGACACAGTGGTTGCTGTTTATATGTTATTTGGGATTTGTGCCTAGAGCACTGTTTGGGGGGTTGGAGCACCTCTGTGTTTAGTCCCATTTTGGACTTTTGTTTTTTGTTCAGTGTTCTTGTCCTTGTATCACTATCACATCCGTTTTTAGGATCATTTTGGACACTATTGTTATTTATTGGTCCCAATTTGGACTTTTTTTGGCACTTTGTTGCACTAGTATTGTGTGAGTGTTATAGACACCTGTTTGCATTATCACGTATATGTTTTGTGTGTATTTATTATTAATTTGCATATTGATTTATTTATGATATATTAGTCCTTTTTTTGGACTTTATTTTTTTGCACATGTTGATGTAATTCACTTTACATTGTTATATACCATTGTCACTTTATACTTGTTATTATTAATAATAATGTTTCTTTTCTTATATTTAAGTTTTTGGGTTCATATGGTATTAGCGCCACATCAATTTTGTTGGTTTTTCAGGGACAACATGTTCACTTGCTGTCTTATATACAGTGGGGATCGAAAGTTTGTGCACCCCAGCTAAAAATTTGTATTAATGTGCATAAAGAAGCCAAGGAAAGATGGAAAAATCTCCAAAAGGCATCAAATTACAGATCAGACATTCTTATAATATGTCAACAAAAGTTAGATTTTATTTCCATCATTTACACTTTCAAAATAACAGAAAACAAAAAAATGGCGTCTGCAAAAGTTTGGGCACCCTGCAGAGTTAATATCTTGTACTGCCCCCTTTGGCAAGTATCACAGCTTGTAAACGCTTTTTGTAGCCAGCCAAGAGTCTTTCAATTCTTGTTTGAGGTATCTTTGCCCATTCTTCCTTACAAAAGTCTTCCAGTTCTTTGAGATTTCTGGGCTGTCTGTCACGCACTGCTCTTTTAAGGTCTATCCATAGATTTTCAATTATGTTGAGGTCAGGAGATTGTGAAGGCCATGGCAAAACCTTCAGTTTACGCCTCTTGATGTAATCCCCCATGGATTTTGAGGTGGGTTTAGGATCATTATCCATTTGTAGAAGCCATCCTCTCTTTAACTTCAGCTTTTTCACAGATGGCATCAAGTTACCATCCAAAATTTGCTGAAATTTTATTGAATCCATTTTTCCTTCTACTCGTGAGATGTTCCCTGTGCCACTGGCTGCAACACAACCCCAAAGCATGATTGATCCAACTCCATGCTTAACAGTTGGACAGAGGTTCTTTTCATTAAATTCTGTGCCCCTTCTTCTCCAAACGTACCTTTGCTCATTCCGGCCAAAAAGTTCAATTTTAACCTCATCGGTCCACAGAACTTGTTTCCAAAATGCATCAGGCTTGTCTATATGTTCATTTGCAAAGTTCAAACGATGATTTTTGTGGTGAGGACATAGAAGAGGTTTTCTTCTGATGACTCTTCCATGAAGACCATATTTGTACAAGTATCTCTTTATAGTGGAATAGTGTACCACAACTCCAGTGTCTGCCAGATCTTTCTGGAGGGATCGTGCAGTCAAACATGGGTTTTGAATTGTTTTTCTCACAATCCTGTGAACTGTTCTGCCTGATATTTTTCTTGGTCTTCCAGATCTTGCTTTAACTTCCACTGTTCCTGATGACTGCCCCTTTCTTAATTATATTCCAAACAGAGGATATTGACATCTGAAAACGCTTTGCTATCTTCTTATAGCCTTCTCCAGCTTTGTGAGCGTCAACTATTTTCAGTTTCAGTTTTCTAGACAACTGCTTAGAAGAACCCATGGTGCTGATTGTTGGGGCAAGGTCAGATGAGTCTGGGCATTTAAAACCTTTGAGATTGACATCACCTGGTCTTCCCAGACGATTATTGAGAACAATCCATGACACTGGCAGGTCTCAGCTTGGCAAAGGGGGCAGTGCATGCTATACATTCTGCAGGGTGCCCAAACTTTTGCAGACGCCATTTTTTCGTTTTCTGTTTTTTTGAAAGTGTAAATGATGGAAATAAAATCTAACTTTTGTTGACATATTATAAGAATGTCTAATCTGTAATTTGATGCCTTTTGGAGATTTTTCCATCTTTCCTTGGCTTCTTTATGCACATTAATACAAATTTTTAGCTGGGGTGCCCAAACTTTCGATCCCCACTGTATTCCACCCACTTTCAGATGCCACTGTAACGTGATAATCAATGTTATCCACTTAACCTGTCAGTGGTCATAATGTTATGTCTGATCAGTGTGTGTATGTATATGTGTATATATTATATTTGTAAGCGTTGTGGTATCTTAGAACTCTTAGATCTCTTGCGAGTATGCAGTTAGATGTTTTTTTTTCTTGTAGTCCCACATATGTGCATTGAATTCATTAACTTAAAAGGTTTTTTCTTATTTGTCAAGTGCCTATAAGGTGATAACAGTAATTGGACCACATAAACTTGCCAACTGCTTCTAAGTAGAAAGATGCAGCACTGTGATAATATATAGAAACCCTAATTAATTGCCTTATTGTTTTCTACTTTCTAGCCGCCTCTTCTCCGGTGCTACAGATGCCAAGTACCCAGACACTGTGGGAATGACCTTTGACCCCACCAACCAGTGGCTGTCTTGTGTGTATAATGACCACAGTCTGTATGTATGGGATATTAAAGACTTGAAGAAAGTGGGAAAAGTCTACTCAGCCTTATACCATTCTTCTTGTGTGTGGAGCGTTGAGGTATTTATCATGTTTATTTCTGTCCATTACTTCTAGGGCATCAAAAAGGAAAACGTAGCTCTATTTTGTATTGCATTTTTGCTGTAAGTCAGATAAAACAGAATGTCCACATTTATGATTAGATTTTTTTTTTTTTTTAAGAGTCTGTAACATACCAACTTTTATAGCAGTGTAAACATAATTGTAGTTTACAATGTAGCAGCTGATGTAAGGAAAGCGTTGAATAACGTAAACAATAGTATGAGTTCTCATTCATTTAATATTCTTAAAATAGATCTAAACTCCATTGTTATACTATCATATAAGCCATCACTTTTCACATGTATCCACACACGCAGCATCTGCAAACGGTTAGGGACGGATGTCTGAGCCAGGATCCATCTTTCATTGTCCAGGGTCGCCCTTCCATCCTCAACTGCATGTAGCATCTGGTTCCTCTCAGCCTGTCAATACTTTATACTAGGGATGCCCCAAAATTCCTGCAGCCGAAAATAACCCTATCACCATTTTGCCGATGGGAAAAGTGAGCCAATACAAGTGCCGATAATTGTGTCCCTCAGGCATTTGGCTGCTAGCAGCTGTCCTCTGGGTAGTGCATGAAGGGAGTAGTTGCGGCTGTCACATCCTGGCTCCACCCTGCCCTGTTCTCACTTGAGGAGGATTTTCTGAGAAAGCTTGGAAATCTACCCTTCCTATGTTATGGGATCCTGTAAGCTAGGAGGAACTCAGAGTCCATATAGCAAAATATGAGGAACGCTTTTCCTGTTACACCTCTGTGGCATCTTGTGTGCCTCTAATTTGGTTCTGGGCATGTGTTTCCTTTCTCAAATATTGTGTGACACAGTTGGGGAAAAAGAAAGCATGTGGTTTGGGAAGAGCTCTGATTTGAGACCAAACAGAGTCAGAGGGGGCAGTGGGTGAAAGATTCCAGGGTGCATGTGCTCATATGACATGTGTGCCTGACTGAGGAAGGGGGCTGATAGAATGTGACACCCCTCTACTAGAGAGAGACATGGGAGAACTGTGGCTCAAATACAGATCGCTGAATCGAGATGGGACTCAGGTAAGTATAGGGGGGGGAGCTTCACTCAGAAGGTTTTTTACCTTAATGCATAGAATGCATTAAAGTAAAAAACCTTCTGCCTTTAGAACAACTTTAAGACTGATAGGGGGGCTGGGGACAAAGAAAGCTACAATATAGTTTTAACCACACTAATGGTGCAATGTAGGGTACTTTATTTATGTTTGGACGTATACTTTTGTACGCATCAACCTCTTTCTTTGTGTGAGGCAAATCCTGAGATTAAGAAGCATGTCTGCTTAAGTGGGCATGGAATGTCTTTATTTGCATCCTGCTGACAGAAAAGAGAGAGGCTACTTTCACACTGAGGAGTTTTTCAAGCGTTTTTGCGTTAAAAAGAGTGCCTGAAAATCTCAAGAAAACTGCTTCCCTATGTATGTGAATGTATATCTATGTATGTTTTCACACTGAGGCGTTGCGCTTGCAGTGCGGTGTAAATACTCCTGCTTGCAGCATCTTTGGGGCATGTTTGGGGAGTTAAAAAAACAAAAAAACAAAAACGCCTCTTCCCATTTCCTCTGAGAAGCGGTTTTGGTGCAGATTTAAGTCACGTGTCCTTTAAAAAACGCGGTAAAAACGCCTATGCGGTTTTGTGGCAGATTAGTGTGAAAGTAGCCTAATCATGATCTGCTGTGTTTTAGGATTAAGGATTTTTACACTTTATGCTCCATTTGTTTATAGCTGATGACATCTGCTTCCTCATCAGCAAAAAAGAGCTAAAACTCAGGAAATGCTGACCCTCTTATTGTTGAACAGGTTTAGAGGTTAAGCGGGTTTTCTACTTTTACACACCAATATAAAGTTTTCTCAACCTGCACAAAAAAAAAACCAAGGTTTTCAACCCTCTCTGATCATCACATCCTCCAAGAGTGGTTAAACAAATCTAGTGCCATGCATGCAGTATTTAGAGGTGCCTGGAAGGTCTTGAATACGTCTGTCAAGCACCCCCCTTTGACATCAGTGTTTGTGTAGACTATGTTCAGCCTGTATGTTAGCTGCTCCTTTGCAAGCAAAGTGTCCAAAATGTTAATTAAGTTATATTTAATCATTTAAGGAAAATTGTCATTTTGAAACAAAATTCATTTTTGTTAGGCTGGAATTGTCCATTGTCGATTCAGTACGGCTGTAGAAAGCTTAAAATTTTCATAACATTTTTGTTAGAGTGTTGGATTTAAAAACGACTTCTTCTAGGATAAAGGGCTACACATAGAGCTTCTGCAGCTGTCAATTAATGGTGTCTCTTTTAGTTCTTTATTCTATTCCCTGTGCTAGAAACAGTACCTAGCTTTGTTTCCTCTAAATAACGCCAAGTACTGATGCTAAGCCTTGGCTGAATCCATATATAAGCATTGAGTGCCATAACAAACCAATGCAAGACACTTTACCAAAGTCAGAGCAGACATACACATACAACTTTTCCAGTTGGGGTATTTAATTAATTTACAGAGGTCCGATCTATAAAGTTTTCTTCCAGCAGAGGTCCAGAACGCATGTATGTGCGAAGACTCAGACTCAGATCCTTCCCATCACAGCCCTCCCTTATATTACAATCTTGTTTTTACATCAGTGTATTCAGTCCCCTGCACATCACAGTTCCCCAAGTCACATAACAGTTTTTTCTTCAGAGTAGTGTTTTCAGGCCCCTTCACATCACTCCTACCCCTTAACATAAGTGTACCGTATCCCTTTTACATAACATACCCCCTTTGTTCACAGTAGTGTCCTCAACCCCTTTTCAAATCACCCCCCCCAGTACTATCCTCTGCCCCTTTTCACAGCAACACACACACACTCCACACACATACACACATAGCACTGCACCCCTTCACATTACCCCCCATGGCACTGCCTCCCCCAAGGGCATCTGCTCTTCACATCGACACCCCTCCACAGTACTGTCCTCTGCCGCCATCACATCAACCCTCCACACACACATGCAGCACTGCCCACCCTCACATCACCTGCCCCCACAGCACTGACTGTCCCTCCTCACATCACCCCCCCCCCCCCTCAAAGCACATCTACTCTTCACATTGACCCCCACAGTGCCGTCCTCTGCCCCATTACATCAACCCCCCCCCCCCCACACACACCACCACTGCCTACCTTCACTTCACAAGTCCCCACCCTTTACACACAGTGGTGCGCTCTGCCCTCTTTACATTACCCCAACACAGCTCTGCCTCCCTTCACAGTCCCTCCACAGTACAGAGACAGCACAGAGGGTAGTAATGAGCTGTATGGGAGGCACAGCTCTGCATTGGATGGAGGGTGAGAGCGGGAGCTGCAAGAGTTAACTTTCCAGCTTAACCAGCAGGTGATTGGTTGCTAGGACAAAGGACAGACCTAACAACCAATCAATTTCTGGTTAAAATGAAAAGTTAACCGCTGGCAGCTCCTGCCCTTCATCCAATGCTTAGATGTGCCTCTTGACTTCGTTCTTTACTATGCTGCCTCCCGCTCTCCGCGCTGTCTTGAGAATGACAGCGGCAGTGGCTGGGGATAGTAGTTGCTTCTAAATGGCATGACCTCGGATCCGGACCATGGTCCATCATTTAGTGATGCCTGTTCTACAGTGTCATGCTCATACAGGAATACTTACAGTTTATGGATTCCTGGATTTGTTGCTTTAATTGTTTAACATATTTAATAAACTTCTATAGAATGTGTGTGGCTGTCTTAATTCAACAACTATTAAGAGACAGTGCTATTACACGATGTCTCTGCAAGCTGCCTCTAGTGGCTAAGTTGTAATACATTACAATTTCAAATTACCATACTTGGGAAAACTGGAGACAGAAGACTGGCAACAAATATGAGACATCACATCACACTGTTCAATTAATTCATATCCATGAAATAAAACTACAAACTCCTTAGGAGGTGGTACTTGGCATCAGTAAGAGTTGCACATTTGAAACCAGGATACCCTTCAACTTGTTTCCACAGATGCCCTATGGGTGACACATTCAGACACACATTTTAAGAGTTCATGCAGGTTGAGCCCTGGTTCACACTGCTGCGACTTCTCATGCCGTCCTAATTGCTGTGACTTAAAGTCGCAGCAACAAAAAAATAGTTCATGCACCAAATTGTTTTTTTGTTTTATCTTTGCTACTTTGGCTGCAATTTCACAGGGTTTTGTAAATTCAATATTTGTCACACTCTGTGTTATGATTTGTCAAAGTTGTAAAACTTATATAAAAGTTGCCTTGAAGTCACATCAAGTTGCAATGTAAAGTCACACAGGAAGTCGCATGACTTTGGAGTCACAGCAGTATGGACTGAGCTTAAAAAATGTTGGATGGGAGCATAACGATATACAGCACTGGGCACCACCGTCCACATGGAGCCTTTTTAGGGCCTTCAACTTTTATCTACTCTTCTACTTTTTTCACAAAGGTGTTTAAATCAAATAAAGTAAAAAAATGTACATCTAAGTTATCTTATGGGGTCAGTTTACATGTCAGCTGTGCTGCTTAGCAGTGGTTTTCTTTGAACCTGATTAAACACCTATTTCATTATTAATGTAACTCTTATTTATACAGACGTACCCTGAGATGAAGGATAGCAACCAAGCCTGGTTACCACCCAACTCTTTCATAACATGCTCCTCTGATAGTACCGTCCGTCTTTGGAATATGGAGACTTCAAACATCCATGGAACTGCACTACATCGAAATATACTCAGCAATGTAAGCAATCTCCCATCTTTGGTCAGACTTCAAAACTACATAGAGTCCCAGAATGTGTTTAAAATGGTTGGGTGTGTCCCCTTTCCTCAATTCAGGTCTCAAATTACACTCAGCTTCCTGCTGTATACTGTACAGTTTGGCATTAGACTCCTGCCTGCAAGAGCTGAGAAATAGCCTTAGACCAGTGTGTTTAAAAAGGCTATAAAGAAGAGAGACTACAGATAAACAGGTACCACTTATGTATGAAGAAAACATCAGAGGGCGCCAACTAAGTGCAGTATATAGGAAAAGTGGCAGCTCACTCACAAAGTGCATAAGGATAAGAGTATGTCATCTATCCAGTTCGTTTAGCTGTTGAGCCTCAGTGTGTCTTCAGAATCCAGGAAGCAGATGCTGCTGTCAGGAATTGTGTAAGACCAGAAACAAAACCAGAAATCCTGGTGCAAAAGGACTGTACAAGACTGGAAGTGTAGTCACACCTGGGAGGGCTTGAAAAAGGAGCGGTTATGCTCATGAACATGTAGTCACGTTCCCCACGTTGCAGCCCTCTCAGATGTAACAACACTTCCAGTCTTGTGCAGTCCATGCTCTTCAGGGTGGCTCCAGGATTTGCACTTTAGATTCTGGTGTCCTACACTGCTCATGACAGCGGCAACTGCTTCCTGGCATCTGAAGACACACGGAGGCTCAACCGCTAGCCTCACTGGGTGGAGGACATGCTCTCTTATCCTTATGCACCTTGTGAGTTGATACTTAATAAAGTCTTTTGCTTTATACGGCACTAAGGGCTTGTTCACAGTTGGCTAAATTTAATGGCATTTAATGAGCTTTAGTATGGGCATTCTACAAGCTGTAAAAATGCTCCCCAAATGCCCTATGCGCGGTTTTGAGGCATTTTATAGGCGTTTTACAAGTGTTAAAACCTCACTACAAACTCCTATAATAAACTCTTAATGGTATTGACCCCCCGCAAATGCCTGCCAGGCGTTTGAGGAGCCTATAATAAACTCTAATGGTATTGACGCCCCGCAAACGCCTGCCAGGCGCTTGAGGAGCATCACTATAGACTTGACTGGGAGGCGTTGAAATGCTTCAACTCCTCCTGACTCGACATGAGGCTTCAATTTTGATGCAACGTTGACACTTCATGTTTTGCTAATGTGAACAGCACTGTGTGCTATCAATAGTATCATTTCCATAGGAGTTTGAGGAGCATTAAAAACGCCCCTCAAATGCCTGCTCTCAAAGCTATTGTGAACTGAGCCTTAGTTGGCGCCCTCTGCTGTGTCCTTTATATATTGCAGAGATCATTTCAGTCTCATTGACGAGCTGCCATGGATATTTTTGCACTTTCTAGTACAATCCTACACCTCCACAAAACATTCACATGCATGATTATGTAGTAGCTTAGCTGTATCCCTACCCGTACCTTTTTTCGATTATTCTATGTATAAGGAATTCTTTCATCTCCGTGTATCACCTGACTTTAGTGGGTATATGTAAGGGCTTAAACCATTTTAATGTCCTGCTAATATACCTTAACCCTCGATTTTCAGGATCTGATGAAAATCATCCTGATAGATGATAACACGCAGGCCTTGCTGGACACTGATTGTAACACTGCTGGCCTGGCAGATAAAGTGGACTCTCAAATACTAGACACCAAGATTGGCATTCGTTCTGTGTGTGTGAGTCCCAACGGTCAACACTTGGCATCAGGGGACAGGACAGGTACTCTTAGGTAATGACATTAACATTTATTTATGGTGTCACTGTGCATAAATTTATATTGCACATTTAACATTTACATTTGTGCCATAGGGTACATGAGCTACAATCTCTGTCAGAGCTGTTGAAAGTAGAAGCCCATGACTCTGAGATTCTGTGTCTGGAGTACTCAAAGCCAGAGACCGGTAAGAATCTCCTGCATTTACATTCTCATAAATGACTGATTGTCTTGTACTGTAAATGTCTCTAAATGGGAAACTTCAAATTAATGCTGCAGTGAGTGTATACTACAGTTAGAAAAGCTAACGAATGACTTCTGTTGAACAGGAACAGCCACAGATGGATCAAAATTTGGCTAGTCCCTGGTTAACCTACCGATTTTTTAAATTTTTTTTTTTTGTTCCATCTATGACCAACTTTTGTTAGCTAACTTGAGTTATTAATGATGCAAGCTTTCAGGCTAACTCAGATCCCTTTGGCTTCTCTGTACAAAGGCCTGACTAAGGGATTGGACTTGCTCAGAAATCTTGTATCTTTTAATAACTCAAGTTAGCCAGTAAACGGTATTACTTAAAGTTCCAGTGAAGTTATTTTTTTTCTGTTCTTTTTTGGCTTAAAATAAAAAAGATGTTCTATCTACCTGCTCTGTCCAATGATGTTGCCCAGGGCAGGCTCTTTCCTTCCTCTTTGGAGGTCCCCTGCTGGCATTGTCATCTCCTTCTTCCGTGTGCCTCAGAAGCTGGCTGTTAGGTGGCACCCATGCACATACTCCCAAGCCACGCTGTGTGCATCCACGGATGGCCATGCCCCTGCTCCCTCCTCACAGGATTTGACAGAGAGCAATGGGATCCTATGGCTCCTGCTGCTGCATATATCTCCTGTGAGACCAGGTAGTGGCACTGCAGATGGGACCATGCTGGAGCGCTAGGAGGTGCCAAGTAAGTTTTCAGGAGGGTGGGGGGAAAAGTTAGTGGAGTTTTTTTCTTTACCTTAATGCAGAGAATGCATGAAGGCAGAAAAAAACAAAACAATACATAAATAAAAATTGTGCGTGTGTGTGTATATGTGTATATATATATTACAGCCACTTTATACCCCCCCCCCCCCCCAAAAAAAAAACCAAAAAACTTTCTGCACTCATCTTGGCAGATGTACTGAAATTGTTCAAACTACTCGTGAGTGTAAAAAGTCTTTTTGTTAACATGTATGACTCTGTGCTACATAAACATTTTCCAGCTTGTAGCAACAGGTTTTTAATAGTCTGCATGGTAATATGTCAGACCATCCAACATAACCCACTCCAGAAGTCACAAAACACTCTGGTTCTGATCAACTTTCTGCTTTTCTAATACACTTGACAGACAGCTTATCCTTTACAAAAGTTAATTGAATGAGCTAAGGAGGTTGTAAACACAAATGCGGAGAGATAATTAGCAAGAGTGTTCTGTAACTGCTGGAGAGGGTCATGTTGGAAGGTCTGATATGCATGTTTTAGTGTATTAGCTTTTGCTATGGTATTTCATTGTTACCCACTTGCTGTTTTATATTAACATCGTGGTATGCAAGGAGAAGGAAGGAGTCTCTGTTGATTACATACAGTATATGTTGCACCTTCACCTGCAGGAGAGCTTATTTTGAGTGTGATTCAGCTTTAAATTTTGTGCTTTACCTTGAGAATTTGACCATAAAAACATGTATCCTCATTTAATCCTTTTTTTTCCTGTTATCAGGATTAAACCTCTTGGCTTCCGCCAGCCGAGACAGACTTATCCATGTTTTAGATGCTTCTAAGGAATACAGCCTCCAGCAAACCTTGGATGATCATTCTTCATCGATCACTGCTGTGAAATTTGCTGGTAATTTCTCTGTTGATTCCTACAAAGTTCATTGTTCTCTGGAATATGATGGAACTATGTTGTTCATTGTCCACAGGATGTTCAGCTTTATGAATGTGTAACTAATGTCCTCTTTCTCTTTTATATGTTCTCTCTGGAGATTAAAGTGTTACTAAAGTCCTATTTTTTTAATTTTTTTTTAATAACAAACATGTTATTCTCACCTGCTCTCTACAACGGTATTGCACAGAGCAGCCCTGATCCTCCTCTTCCCAGGTCTCCCACTGGCGATCTTGGCTCCTCCTCTTCTTCATATGTCCCCATAGCAAATGACCGCTATGCTGGCACGCAGTATCCGCGTTCTCCCAAGCTGTTTGTCTATGGAGCTGCATAGAAATTAAAGACATTTTTTTACCTTAATGCAAGGAATGCATTAAAGTAAAAAAAACATTTTTAGCTTTAGTATCACTTTAAGACAAGCCATAAATGCCTCAGTTTTCTTCCCTGCAGCCACGGCTTGCAGGAAAGAAAATCGCTCAACTTCCCCATCAACACATTGAGTGTATTGTGTTCTGCTGGCAGAGGAGCTCTGCCGGCAGAACACAATGACCAATGCTGGCAGCTATAACCGCCAGCAGTAATAGCATGCAAACAATCTGACAGGCTGGTTGTACTGAAGTCGATCGATAGATCAACTTCATTACAACCGGCCAAGATTCCATCCATCTATGTCCCGCTTAAGGATCCTGAATGACTTCAAGATTTACTGCTTAACAGATTCAGTAAATTTTCTCCATTCCATCTTTCGTAAAAGGATTGTATAGTATCAGAGAATTGATGGAGGCTGCCATTGCTGAATTCTCCTTTTGAGAATGCTAGATGCCTGTTTGTCATACTGAAGCTCCTCAGTCCTGTCTGATAAGCTGACCTGAAACAAAGAGATTAGCATTTCTGACACTCATTTACAGCATGCTTGTTCCATGCATGTGATTCCAAATGACCAAAGTATCAGGCAAGTATAATTTTAACTAGGAGGTTGGTAATGATGGCTTCCATACTTCTCTCTCTTAAGCTTTAGCACTTTTAGGACTCTTTTTTTTTTTTTTTACCTTTGTGGTTGGGGATTGGTAAAAACAGGTGGCTGAGCCATGTCCGCCTGTCACAATAGAATGAGCAGATGTGTCTATGTCCTCATAGGCATAAATTGGCTGCCTGCACACAGAACCTGCTGGATAGGGACTAATAAACAAATGTCCCATTCACAGTGTACTGGCCTTAATGCCCGTGTGAATGAGCCCATAAACATTTCACTTTAACAATACACTGTCACCCTCTCCATTAAGGGCAGGTAACAATGTCTACAGAGGCCCCAATGACCCACTGATACTTTGTCAGCACTCCCTAACTGCTCCCCTTCCAGACCTCAGGTCTGTCAGCCAATCGCAGAGAGGCTGATGTCACTGCTCCCCATCATATCCAGCTCCTGGAATTTTAAAGCAGACTGTGTGGAAAGAGTAGCAGAATAGCAATGGCAAGGTGCACAGTATATAAGTGGTTTAGAAGGTGAGACCTTTTGCAAAAAACGTAATCCCGACCCTGAGTAGATAAAAAAAATGCAGATGGCCTTGCCTGCATGACATAGTTAATAGCGCGGCTTTATCCAGGCATGCGGAGAAACCGTTATACTTAACAACCCCCCCTCTTCCCCCATGGAGTGTGGGGGTGCAGAAGCTGTAAGGACTGGTCTTTCTGTGGAGAATCTGGTAAGTATATCTCTTTTTGTTGCTCCCCTAGACATAAACAAGCAATTATCCTTTGCAGTGCGGGCACAGCCCAACTGCAAGAGATAATATATTAGCCCAGAGTTGAGCTTTAATTTTTTTTTGATAACGTGGTGATGGGATGGAGCCTGTGTCAATGTTTTATTTAAGTTGGTGGGGGTGGGTTAAAACCTTTATTGTTGTCTATGCTGGAAATTCTTATTTCCAATCCCAGTGACAATGTTTTGAACAGGAATAGAAGTCTCCCAGACCGCAGCGTAGCTTCATAAGCAGCTCTTTTTTTTTTTTTTGATAACACCACGTTAAAATTGTGCTGCTGGCGCTCCTCTTTCTAATTCCATATAACTGCTGACATCTATATTTTCAGAAGCCTCAGCACAATGCAGTCAAATGTTTCAATGCTCAAGCTCTATTTTCTTTAATCTCCTGTTTGGAGATGTCACATGGCACAATATCCTATTATAAAACACTGCAGTCATACACAGGATCATGTAAAAAATTCTGCAAACTCAGGTTAATGTTAGTGGAACTTTTGATTGAAGCAATATTAGTTTCCTGGATAGTATCAGTTGCTCCCAGACTTTTATCACTGGTTTCCTGGCATTGCTTCTTAAAGCCTAATCTCATTGTACAGTGTAAGGGTGATTCTAATTTTTGTTTCACAAAACACTTATTAGGTTTTAAGGTAGCAGGCAATAGGAGGGTATGCAAGTGTGCAACATGAAGGGAGGAGCACAATGAGTACCCAACATTTTTAAAAAGATGTAGGTACAGAGGTAGGTTGCATACATTGTCGAAAGATGAGAAACTTCATATGTAAAATGGGAAATGGTTTAGCGCACAAAGCCGTTTGAAATTGCTCCTCATTGACATCATTGATTGCCTCTGCAGGGGAGGAAGAGCAATTTATCCATAATCTGGAGCATAAGGCCAGAGAAGAAGGGAGGTTACATGGGACCAGAAGGATGGGGGGGGAGAAAAGAGAGGCAGACAGGAGAATAGAAAGATTAGGGGACTTTCCTGAGAGAGAAGGAGGGAAAAAAACAGAACAAGGAGGGTTCCCGTGAGGCCCTACCAGGTTGATGCGACTGTTAGGCTATACATCGCTGACACCTAGAGCAAGGTGCAGTCTACATTCAGGTGGCTATTGTCAGTTATCCATGGGTCCCAGACCTTAAAGAATTTGGTATGGGCATTAGTAAGCATGTAAGTAAGTTTTTAGTGGACCATAGTCCACATGAGCCTTTGTTTTACTGAAAAAAAAAAATTGATAAACTGTTGTCGCCAGGCTCTGGCTAGCATCTGCAGGCTGCCAGGAAGGGTGATTCTAACTTTTGTTTATTATCACATTTGTTTGATTTTGGAGCTCCAAATTTGCAGCAGGTTGCAGATTTTTGCATTCCAGCTCCCGAGAAAATACATAATGTAGACAGAGTACCTCAATGCTTTATAATGTAACCTCCATGTCAGTTGCAAACCACTTTAAATGTTACTTTTCTAGCTAATGATGGCAAAGTACGGATGATCAGCTGTGGAGCCGATAAGAGCATTTATTTCCGTACTGCTGAACAGGTATGTGAATTCTGATGTATTTACACAAGTGCAGCAGTAACAAGTACAAAGAACTCATCCATGACCAAATGCAGTAAAAGGTCTATAAATCTGGTCCTAATATTAAACCAGACTCTCTGACTTTGTGATGAGTCATGTAAAGGCTAACTGTTTTTGTACATTAGCTGTTTTGTGGCTCTTTTAACAATGCTATTAAATACACTTTCAAATGTGTATTTTGTTTGTGGATGCAATAAAAATTTCTGGAAAGACATCCATCCAGCATGCCTCTTTCAGTACAGCATACATCGTAATATCCTCCAATCCATTGTTTATCCACTTTAGTCTTGGGTGCAGGTTTATCATATTTCCCGGTAGTATCACAGCTTTGCTAGGTAACACCTGTGACTATGGTATCACAATACGTTAAAACCCTTATGGCCAGATTGATGCTCCACAGCCCACAGGGAGTCACCGCTGCAAACCTCTGCCCAGTTGTTCACTGTCAGTCATTTGGATGCATGATATATAGCCCCTCTGTAGGAAAAATGGGATTTTCTTTAACGTTGAGTAGAAGAAGCAAGCAACTGCCTGGAGAGTTTTCAGTGGCAGTTATGCAGCTCCTTGTAGCTCACAGCATGTGGATCTTACTGGAGCACTGACATGTTGATAGAATACTGAAGCTAGCTATAGATGGATTGAAATTCAGTTGGCTCAGCACGGACGCAACTAATTTTGAACCGTCTATGGCTGTTCAGTTAGTGGGAAGTCAATCTAACTATAGACTTCTCACGAATGGGCTTGTCGGAAAATGTTTATTCAAACAGTGCTGCAGCCGATGCTAGCTGTTCAAGAAAAAAATTGACCCATTTATGCTTAGCTTTAGGCTGGCCATAGATGGTTCTTTTTCAAGCAAATAAAAAAATACTTTTCTGATCCACACATCGTTGTGACGTATTCGAACAGTGGGCCTCCCCCCACTGTCAGGATGTACTGATCAGTGGCTGCAAGCTTCTAATTAACAAAAGCTTTCCAACAGTTCTGTTTGACAGAAGTAAGTTGTTAGATCAGCATCTGATGAGAGGGAATGACCATAGATAGATCAAAATTTGGCCTGTCCCTGCTGAACTGGCCAAATTTCAATTTACCTATGGACAGCTTTAGAGAGTGCATGGAATTTGGGGGAGGTGGCGTTGTAGAGTTGTAGCTTGAAAGATGATAATAAGAAAGTAGTTCTACTTTGTTTCATATGTCTTTAGGAAAATCTTGTATTTTGTGCATTTTACAGCTTGGTAATGGTGTCTCTTATTTTCAGACCGGAGAAGGTACCATCCATTTTACCCGCACACACCACATAGTACGTAAAACAACCTTGTATGATATGGATGTAGATCCTGGCCTGAAGTATGCAGCCATTGGTTGTCAGGACAGAAATATCAGGTAGGTCTAATCTTTTAAATTTAGTTTTGTGTTTTCATATGCAGAATGTCTTGAAGATTAGATTAGGATTGTAAGGAAACTGCTTTCAGTGTTACAACTGCTAGATGAACCCCTTGTAGCCAAACTGTGTTGTCTTCATTGATCTGACATCAGTAAACTAAAAGCTGGCTGCTGTAGATTACTGCACTTTGTGCACTGTATTTTCTCTTGCTCCATTAAAATGAACATTTTTTTTATAACTTTGAGAATCCTAAACTACTTAATATCTTTTCTTTTCTGAGTGTCAATATTAAATGGTCCTATTGTGACCCTCTTGTTTTTCTCTTTTCTCTTCAGGATATTTAACATCAGCAGTGGGAAGCAGAAGAAGCTGTACAAGGGATCACAAAGTGAAGATGGGACTCTTATTAAAGTAAGTATATGGTCCCTGATATTACTTTCCATCAGATTATAAGGCAGATTTATACCTTTATGTTCATCATACCTTGGTAGTTCTCTTCATTCAGCAGATGAGTGCTGAAATCCATACAGGAACTAAAGCCTACACACCCAACTATTTAAAGTGGCTGTAAACCCTTACACATACCCAATGAAGTGACTTACCTGATACACAGAGATGAAACAAATCCTCCTACAGCTGTCTTTTCCCTACATCTATTCAAAGTACAGAATTTACACAGGATTGCTCAGCTCTGAAAAGCAGGGGGCGGGGAGCTGAATTTACATCAGTGAGGAGAAATCTGAGAGATGATTGGAGGAAAGGGACACCCCCCCTTCACACAGCACCATTTTTCTCTTGGTGGCAGGAAAACTTGTCAGGAGTGATTCATGCTGATATGAGAGGAACAAGGTAGCAGACAGAAATGACACTTGGTGCTCTGGTTTGAGACAAGTACACACTATTGAAGGATATGCTTTGTTTATATTTCATGTCTGAGGTTTACAGCCACTTTAATTTTAGTAGTGCTAGTCAAGTTGCTCTTATAATGCCCTGGTTAGGGTTCATTCAGACGGGGTATGCCTTTAGGCAGCAAGATTCTGCATACAGGCATTCATGACTGTCTGTAATATCCTGTTTTTCCACAATGTTTTTAAAATTTAGATTAGGCGTAGTCCTTTATTCAGTTATTCTCTTTTCACTGATTCTGGAAGGCTGCTGACTCAGCTTATGGTCCATTCTGAAAGTTGTTGTATTCCCTCCTTTATTATACAGATTTCCCAAACATCTTGTTAAGGCTTTTATAATATAGCTACTTATTATTGTGGAGAGATGAAATAAATTGTATAAAAATAAATTTTCATTATGAACTAACTCATTGGGTACCCATAACAAAAATGTTTGCATGTCCAAGTCCACTGTTGTCCCAGAATCCATATATAATGTTCCTGTCCAGGAATTGTATATGTACTAAGTATGAAAGAGTTAAGATTTTCCAGGACAGTCATAGATTTTTTGGCTCCCTGCTTAGTAGTAAATGCTAACCAGCATTATTTACTGCTGACATTAAAGCACAATCAGCAAACTGGACACAGATCCGCAGGGAATTTCAAGCTCTAGTAGTGATTTGTTATCATGTAAGCTGTACTTTGCATGTAGTGTGTATGTGTGCATCTTTTCCTTTGTCTCTTTATCTGTCTCCATCTTTCTCTATCTCTCAATCTCTCTCTCTCTCTCTCTCTGTCTCTTCATCTCTCTCTGTCTCTTCATCTCTCTCCATCTCTTCATCTCTCTTCATCTCTCTCTCTCATATGCTTTCTCCCTCTCTTCATCTCTCTCGTGCTCTCTCTCCCCCCATCCCCCCATATCTCTCTCCCCCCTCCCCATATCTTTCTCTCTCCCCCATCTCTCCCTCTCCCCCATCTTTCTCTCTCCCCCATTTTTCTCTCTCCCCCATCTCTCCTTCTCCCCCATCTCTCCTTCTCCCCCATCTTTCTCTCTCCCTCTCCCCCCATCTTTCTCTCTCCCTCTCCCGCACCATCTCTTTCTCCCTCTCCCCACCATCTCTTTCTCCCTCTCCCCACCATCTCCCTCTCCCCACCATCTCTCTCTCCCCACCATCTCTCTCCCTCTCCCCGCCATCTCTTTCTTTCTCCCCATCTCTCGCTCTCTCCCTCCCCCACCTCTCTCTCTCCCCCCTCTCTCTCCCTCTCCCCCCCTCTCCCCCCCCCTGTCCATCTCTCTCTCCCCCATCTTTCTCTCCCCCTGCCTTTTTCTCTCCCCCCCATCTTTCTCTCTCCCCATCTCTCTCCCTTCCCCCCTCTCTCTCCCTTCCCCCATCTCTCTCCCTTCCCCCTCCCCCTCTCCCCCCTCTCCCCCCCTCTCCCCCTCTCTCCCCCCCTCTCCCCCTCTCTCCCCCCCTCTCCCCCTCTCTCCCCCCTCCCCCTCTCCCCCTCCCCCTCTCCCTCCCCCCCTTCCCCCCTTCCTTCCCCCTCCCCCCCTTCCTTCCCCCTCTCCCCCCCTTCCTTCCCCCTCCCCCCCCCTTCCTTCCCCCTCTCCCCCCTCTTCCCCACCTCTTCCCCCCCCCCTCTTCCCCACCTCTTCCTTCCCCCCCCTCTCTCTCCCCCTCTCTCTCTTCCTCGCTCTCTTTATCCCTTCATCCATTTTGCTCTCCCTTCATCCGTCTCGCTTTCTCTCTCCCTTCATCCGTCTCGCTTCCTCTCTCCCTTCATCCATCTCGCTTTCTCTCTCCCTTCATCCGTCTCGCTTTCTCTCTCCCTTCAGCCGTCTCGCTTTCTCTCTCCCTTCATCCGTCTCGCTTTCTCTCTCCCTTCATCCGTCTCGCTTTCTCTCTCCCTTCATCCGTCTCACTTTCTCCCTCCCTCCCTCTATCCATCTCTCTCCCCCCCCTCTCTCTCTCTCTCTCCCTCCCTCCCTCTCCCTCTCTCTCCCTCTCTTCCCCTCTCTTCCCATCTCCTTCTCTATCCATCTTGCTCTCTGACATTTACAGTTAGCAGTCATAGCTTCTGTAATTATACCTAATTTTTTCACTTTAAGCTTACATTGGATCATGACCGAAGGAATAACCTGGCTGCCACTGACATGGTCAAGCTGGAATTTTGTGTTCCCTCAATATAGGGAAAAAATGACAGCTGTCTCATTGTGGTTGTATTGCTTTCTCTTTATTCGGCATAGTTAGAGCAGCCTTAATTTGACAGACTTTTTTTCCCCACAGCCCTTTTTGTTCTCTGCAGCAGATTTGTTTTATTTAGGTCACAATCGGCAGTTTGAACCTCAGTAATGGATCTTGATTGTATTACTGTGTATGTTACAGGCTGCCGGACTCATTTATTATCTAGTGGTCCTGTAGTGGACTGAATAAGTTTCCTTGGAATAAGTAAGGGGCTTTGTCCTTGCACAAGGAAGGAGCTCAACTAGCTCATTGGTGTTTGTTATTTAATTGATTGAATACGGTTTGTTATGTTCTTCTATGTGCATCTAGCTTTAAAAAGTCAGCACAAAGGGCCTTTTATGGTGTTGAGTGGTTATGTTCTCCAAGCCGTGATTAGTTCTCCTTACTAAGCGGACAGTGATTCTTGTAAGTACACCGCATTTCTCTCCTGCGTTAAGTACACCACACAAATCTTTTTTTGTAGATGGGGTTTTTAACAGGTTTTTCTTATTGTACTTATCTGAATTCCTCCAGGTTCAGACTGACCCATCAGGACTTTACATCGCTACTAGCTGTTCAGACAAAAACTTATCAATCTTTGACTTCTATACTGGGGAATGTGTTGCCACCATGTTTGGACATTCAGGTAATAACACTTCCATATGTAACCTCTTTCTACTCAAAGTATGTGTATAAATAGGTAATTGTTGTACAGATACATGAAATATGTTCTTTTACGGTCACCAGCTGGTAGCCTGCATGACTATTGGCTCTCACTTAGCTGTCACTAATAACCCAGGTCCCCACTGAAGAGTAGAAACCAATATGGCTCCAGATCATGTGATCTCTATGCCAAGTTTTACACAGTTATCACATGCTGGCTGGAGGCTTAACTGAAAAAAATACATCTTTAGCCTGCAGATGAACACTGCCACCTGCAGGCTGTAGTGCCATTTGTTTAATGCTGTAATTGTCAGATACAGTTACAGATTTTGAAGAAAAAAAATTGTTAAAAAAAATCAGTTTAAATAACTACATTTCTGCACATTACAGTCTCTATTAAAAAGGGGGCATTGAACACATGTATGAAAGAAAAAAAATGATTGGAAATGAATAAATATACAAAAATATTTTGAAACTTAGACAGTGTTATTATCGAGTTAACCCCAAAGCAAGCAGACAAGGCCATGGATAAGGGGGATAGAGCCAACCCTAATGTAGTGGACCCAAGCCTCATCATTTAGCAAGGGTCTCAAGTTCAGATTAAAACAGGTTGAGTCTCATATAGTGCAGTAGAAGAGGCTTGCACAGGCTACTCATTTACTGTGACATGGGAATGCTGTATATATGCCTCTCTAGCTGACTGTCCCCACCGCTCTAGTGACTGCCTTCCTTGCTTGCCTTCCATTTGTTATACTATGGTCTGGGGGTATGGGGGGGAAAGCTGTGTGCTCCAGTTAGTACTGGATGGCCCCACAATGTCTCAGCGAGCAGTGAATAGCAGCTAGAGCTAGCAGAAAGGAGCCACCTCAGGCAGGTATGTGAGTGTGTCCCCAAAATGTGCATGCACCATTTTTTGGCAATTCACCAGAATGTATGTCAGTCTGTTGGAAGGTGCATTAGGGTGCCATTCATAATGAATGGCAGCAGTGTGTTGAAGCACGCATTGGGGGCCCAGGCCCTTTTACATACTGTAGGTTGCTAGCAGATGCTGATTAATTCTGTTTAGGCATCAATGGCCTCTGACCATGAAAGGGTTGAGGGTCTTTTAACATTGGACCCCTGCTTCAAACCCTCACATGAATAAGAAGTCACTTGTGCCGATAGCCTGTTGAGATCCTCCTGTACCGCTCTGTTGAATTGCCTTTGTGAAGACCGTTTAAATTTTGTTTTAGCTTACACCTGTGGAGGCACTGAGGTTGATTTACTAAAATTGGAGAGTGCAAAATCTGGTGCAGCTCTGCATAGAAACCAATCAGTTTAGGTTTTTTTTTTTCGTCAAAGATTAATTACACAAGCTGAAGTTGGAAGCTGATTGGCTACCAATGCACAGTGGCACCAGATTTTGCACTATCCAATTTTAAGTAAATCAATCCTACTGTGTGATAAATATAAGACCCCTGAGTCTTGTACAAGGAGGAAATCAATCCTAAATCTGCTTAAAGCAAAACTGCTTTAAATGTCCTTTTTTTGTTTTAGCTTAACTAATGCATGCAATTATTTCAACGTAACTGTTTTTAATTTTATTCTACAGAGATTGTGACTGGAATGAAATTCACCAATGACTGCAAGCACCTTATATCTGTGTCTGGAGACAGGTATGGAGGTCTTTGGCAATACATAGTGATTTTGTACATATTGGGGTGGATTTACTAAAGGCAAATAGACTATGCACTCTGCAACTGCAGTTGCACTCTTTTTCCTTAGTACTTGTATTGTGGTAAAGCTTCACTTTGTAAAGAGTACCCAGTGAGGTGCAAGGAAAAAACAAAAAAAAAAGCATTTTTGCTTGCACATGATTGGATGATGGAATATACACATTTACCAAGCTCTGGAAAATCAGTGAAAGTACACTGGCAAAGTGCAATGTCTATTTGCCTTTAGTAAACCTACCCCATTGTCTTTTAGTTGGGAACCTTTTGTATTTTTGTTGCCAGAAAAAGGTACGTACTGAAAAGAGCAGGGATAGATTGGTGCATGCTTTAATTTGTCACTTAAATTAATGCTTTATTTTTGCAGCTGCATTTTTATCTGGCGCCTCAGCTCTGAGATGACCATCAGTATGCGTCAAAGACTGCCTGAAATGAGACAACGTGGAAAGGTGGTAGAGAAGGCAACACCCCACAAGGCATCCAGTGGACGGTATGGGACAGAAACTGGAAGATTTTCTGCTTAGGATTTTATACCATAGGAAGTGTTATGCTAGCTTGCATTGGTAATCATTTTTCCAATGCTATTTTCAGGTAAAATGGCAATTGTCAGATTGCCCTAGTAAACCAGTTAGTTCCTGATTTCAGCAAGGCCCACTTTTTTTCTTTCCAGGGGTAAAATCTATATCGTAAATCTTTCATTAAAATTATGGGGACAGTCGTGGCTGCTACATCTACTATTGGAAATGGTAGTTGTCTGGCTGTTATGTTGACACACTGGTTTCATTGTTTGCAAGTCACTGAAACAGTTAAATCATGAAAGGAAAAAGTCATTTTCTGTCCACTTGTTCTGATTCCGTGACTTGAGTAAGAGAGTCAGCATGAGAGCCAAGACAGGTTGGCAATAGCAGCCTTAAGTTTGGGGGGGGGGGGGGTTTCATATTGTACAGTGTAATCATAAAACACACAAAGGGGAATTTTTTCAAAACTGAGCAACTGTGCATGTGTATCATTCATTTTCCAAGCTTAAAGCACATTTCCACTCCAGCAATGTGGCCCCTTGTTGGCCCCTTGTTGGTTGCTAACATGCATGACCAGTCATCTTCCAGGTTCCATAGTATTGACACAGCCCCAGATGATCCACATTGGCTCACAACTGATATGATCCATAATTATTTATATAGAATAACGTTGAATAAAACACCTGAACCGGATGGCATATACCCACGGGTCCTTAAAGAATTGAGCTCTGTCTTTTCAAAGCCATTGTTTCTAATTTTTAGGGACTCTTTAAAGTGTTAGTAAACCCAGGACCCTGCATTCACTATATCTGTCTCCCACAAGGCACACAACATGGGAATGCAATTATGTTAGTAAATATAAACTGCTAAATACCTTTTCTCATCAGCAGTTAGAGCAGTCTTGTGACTTCAGCAGAGCCTTGGTTAAAGCTTGTAGAAGGAGTTTTCTTTCTGCTCTAGGAGGATGTAAAACTCCTGGCCTCTGTCTTGATTGGTCCTGTGCTGATTACATGCATTCTCCCAAGAAAAAGAAAACCTCTCTAGCAATGCACACTAAACTGAGCATGTGCAGAAGGGCACAGGTTCAATCTGTCTTATCAGAGTGGACATTTGAACAAGAGGCGGGGCAGAGAAGCCAGCATTAAACAACCTTTTTACACAATGCAGAGGATTAACCCCTTAGTTTCTTCAGTGAGTATAACAAGCATGCTTTACTGCATATACAGACTGATTTTACTGTTGTGGGTTTAGTAACACTTTAACGACTGGCGTAATACCACTGGATTGGCAAAAGGCCAATGTGGTGCCTATATTTAAAAAGAGATCAAAATCTTTACCAAGTAATCTTTACAAATTATAGACCTGTTAGTGTAACATCTATAGTTGGGAAGATACTGGAGAGTTTAATAAAAGACCACATAGATGAGTTCTTGCTGGAAAAAAATATTTTAAGCAGCAGACAGCATGGATTCATGAAAGACAGAAGTTGTCAAACAAATATGAATTCTTTTTATGAGGAAGTGAGCAACCTGCTGATCCAGTTGACATTCAATAAGTATATGGCCAGATTTACGTCTTTCATTACAAGAGAAACATTGTATTGTTGATATTGTACAAAAGCATCATGTTCACAAAATTGATCATTTTAGCATAGCTGGCAATACAAATGCTCCATATTTTTTACAGCTTATGAAAAAATATGTTGATTGACATTTCCCAGATCAGACTTTAGACTTAACATCAGATATGTTCAGTGTTACATAAATACATGGCCACACACAGCTGATGTGTAAGGAAAAGTCTACAGGCTTGGAAAAATCCGTATGTAAATGGATAGAAAACTGGCTAAAAGATTGTATTCAGAGAGTAGTGGTTAAATGATTTATACTCTGAATGGTCTAGGGTTGTCAGTGGTGTACCCCAAGGTTCAGTGTTGGGACCCTTACTTTTTAATATATGTATAAAAGATATAGGCTCTGGGATTAAAGATACTGTTTCAGTGTTTGGAGACATCCTTTAAGGACGTTATTCCACAGCAAAGCTTGCTGTCATCTGCAATTTACAAGCTGACCTCAATGCACTTTTTAAATGGGCAACTATGTGGCAAATGAGGTTTAATGTTGATAAATGTAAGGTTCTGCACTTGCGGGCTAAGAATATACATCATACATACTAGGGGGGGGTACAACTGGGGGAATCAATGGTGGAGAAGGATCTGGGGGTTCTGGTAGATCATAAGCTTAATAATGGCAAAATCCTCTCTTGTATTAAAAGAGGTATAGACTCCAGAGAGAGAGATATCATATTACCCCGGTACAAATTGTTAGTAATACCTCATCTGGAATATGCAGTTCAGTTTTGGGCACCAATTCACAGAAAGAACATTGGGGAACTGGAGAAAGTGCAGAGAAGAGCAACCAAACTGATAAGAGGCATGGAGGAGATCAGATATGAGGAAAGATTAGAGGAACGGAATTGATTCTGTTGAGAAGATGAGATTAAGGGGGGATATTATCAACATGTATAAATACAGGTGAAATTTGAAAAATTAGAATATCGTGCAAAAGTTCATTTATTTCAGTAATGCAACTTAAAAGGTGAAATTAATATATGAGATAGACTCATTACATGCAAAGCAAGATAGTTCAAGCTGTGATTTGTCATAATTGTGATGATTATGGCTTACAGCTCATGAAAACCCCAAATCCACAATCTCAGAAAAGTAGAATATTACATGCAATCAATAAAACAAGGATTGTACATAGAACAATATCAGACCTCTGAAAAGTATAAGCATGCATATGTACTCAGTACTTGGTTTGGGCCCCTTTTGCAGCAATTACTGCCTCAGTGCGGCGTGGCATGGAAGCTATCAGCCTGTGGCACTGCTGAGGTGTTATGAAAGACCAGGATGCTTCAATAGTGGCCTTCAGCTCTTCTGCATTGTTCGGTCTCATGTCTCTCATCTTTCTCTTGGCAATACCCCATAGATTCTCTATGGGGTTCAGGTCAGGAGAATTTGCTGGCCAATCAAGCACAGTAATCCCACGGTCATTGAACCAGGTTTTGGTGCTTTTGGCAGTGTGGGCAAGTGCCAAGTCCTGCTGGAAAATGAAGTCAGCATCCCCATAAAGCTCATCTGCGGAAGGAAGCATGAAGTGCTCCAAAATCTCCTGGTAGACGGCTGCGTTGACCCTGCACTTAAATGAAGCACAGTGGACCAACACCAGCAGATGGCATGGCTCCCCTAATCAACACAGACTGTGGAAACTTCACACTGGACTTCAAGCATCTTACAGTGTGTGCCTCTCCATTCTTCCTCCATACTCTGGGTCCTTGGTTTCCAAATGAGATGCAAAAGTTGCTCTCATCAGAAAAGAGGACTTTGGACCACTGAGCAACAGACCAGGTCTGTTTTTCTTTAGCCCCGGTAAGACGCTTCTGACGTTGTTTGTTGTTCAGGAGCGGCTTGACAAGAGGAATACGACATTTGAAGCCCATGTTCAGGATCCGTCTGTGTGTGGTTGCTCTTGATGCACTGACTCCAGCCTCAGTCCACTCCTTGTGAAAGTCCCCAACACTTTTGAATGGCCTTTTCCTAACAATTCTCTCCAGGCTGCGATCATCCCTGCTGCTTGTGCACCTTTTTCTCCACACTTTTCCCTTCCACATAACTTTCTATTAATGTGCTTTGATACAGCACTTTGGGAACATCCAACTTCTTTTGCAATTACCTTTTGAGGCTTTCCCTTCTTATGGAGGGTGTCAATGATGGTTTTCTGCACAACTGTCAGGTCAGCAGTCTTTCCCATGATTGTGATTCCTACTGAACCAGACAAAGACCATTTAAAGGCTCAGGAGCCCTTTGCAGGTGTTATGGCTTAATTAGCTGATTAGAGTGGGACACTTTGAGCCGAGAATATTGCACCTTTTCACAATATTCCTAATTTTCTGAGATTGTGGATTTGGGGTTTTCATGAGCTGTAAGCCATAATCATCACAATTATGACAAATCACAGCTTGAACTATCTTGCTTTGCATGTAATGAGTCTATCTCATATATTAGTTTCACCTTTTAAGTTGCATTACTGAAATAAATGAACTTTTGCACGATATTCTAATTTTTCAAGTTTCACCTGTACATCAGTGGTTCATATAGTGAACTTGGTGTAGAGTTATTCACCCTGGGGTCCTCACAGAGGACAAGGGGGCACTCCTTACGTCTGAAAGAAAAGAGATTTAATTTCCAAATATGGAAAGGTTTCTTCACAGTAAGAGCTGTGAAAATGTGGAATAGACTCCCTCAAGAGTTTGTTCTGGCCAGGTCAGTGGATTGCTTTAAAAAAGGCCTGGATTCTTTCCTAGATGCACAAAATACAGTCAGGTCCATAAATATTGGGACATTGACACAATTCTAACATTTTTGGCTCTATACACCACCACAATGGATTTGAAATGAAACAAACAAGATGTGCATTAACTGCAGACTGCCAGCTTTAATTTGAGGGTATTTACATCCAAATCAAGTGAACGGTGTAGGAATTACAACAGTTTGCATATGTGCCTCCCACTTGTTAAGGGGCCAAAAGTAATGGGACAGAATAATAATCATAAATCAAACTTTCACTTTTTAATACTTGGTTGCAAATCCTTTGCAGTCAATTACAGCCTGAAGTGTGGAACGCATAGACATCACCAGACGCTGGGTTTCATCCCTGGTGATGCTCTGCCAGGCCTCTACTGCAACTGTCTTCAGTTCCTGCTTGTTCTTGGGGCATTTTCCCTTCAGTTTTGTCTTCAGCAAGTGAAATGCATGCTCAATCGGATTCAGGTCAGGTGATTGACTTGGCCATTGCAGAACATTCCACTTCTTTCCCTTAAAAAACTCTTTGGTTGCTTTTGCAGTATGCTTTGGGTCATTGTCCATCTGCACTGTGAAGCGGCGTCCAATGAGTTCTGAAGCATTTGGCTGAATATGAGCAGATAATATTGCCCGAAACACTGCAGAATTCATCCAGCTGCTTTTGTCAGCAGTCACATCATCAATAAATACAAGAGGACCAGTTCCATTGGCAGCCATACATGCCCACGCCATGACACTACCACCACCATGCTTCACTGATGAGGTGGTATGCTTAGGATCATGAGCAGTTCCTTTCCTTCTCCATACTCTTCTCTTCCCATCACTCTGGTACAAGTTGATCTTGGTCTCATCTGTCCATAGGATGTTGTTCCAGAACTGTGAAGGCTTTTTTAGATGTCGTTTGGCAAACTCTAATCTGGCCTTCCTGTTTTTGAGGCTCACCAATTGTTTACATCTTGTGGCGAACCCTCTGTATTCACTCTGGTGAAGTCTTCTCTTGATTGGTGACTTTGACACACATACACCTACCTCCTGGAGAGTGTTCTTGATCTGGCCAACTGTTGTGAAGGGTGTTTTCTTCACCAGGGAAAGAATTCTTCGGTCATCCACCACAGTTGTTTTCCGTGGTCTTCCGGGTCTTTTGGTGTTGCTGAGCTCACCGGTGCGTTCCTTCTTTTTAAGAATGTTCCAAACAGTTGTTTTGGCCACGCCTAATGTTTTTGCTATCTCTCTGATGGGTTTGTTTTGTTTTTTCAGCCTAATGATGGCTTGCTTCACTGATAGTGACAGCTCTTTGGATCTCATCTTGAGAGTTGACAGCAACAGATTCCAAATGCAAATAGCACACTTGAAATGAACGCTGGACCTTTTATCTGCTCATTGTAATTGGGATAATGAGGGAATAACACAAACCTGGCCATGGAACAGCTGAGAAACCAATTGTCCCATTACTTTTGGTCTCTTAACAAGTGGGAGGCACATATGCAAACTGTTGTAATTCCTACACCGTTCACCGGATTTGGATGTAAATACCCTCAAATTAAAGCTGACAGTCTGCAGTTAAAGCACATCTTGTTTGTTTCATTTCAAATCCATTGTGGTGGTGTATAGAGCCAAAAATGTTAGAATTGTGTCCATGTCCCAATATTTATGGACCTGACTGTATAACTGGATACTAACATTTATAGGTAAATTTAATCCAGGGAATATCCGATTGCCTCTCGGGGATCAGGAAGGTATTTTTTCTCCTGCAGGAGAAAATTGGATTATGGTTTGCTGGGGTTTTTTTGCCTTCCTCTGGATCAACTGTGGGTGTAGGATTATAACTTTTTTGATTGAACTGGATGGACGTTTGTCTTTTTACATCCAGACTATGTAACTTTGTAACTATTTTATTCCTCCTTTTCTCTATATTCTGAATCTTATAATGACCTTGTATTAATGCCTTGGTACAAGTCAGAAGGATTCCCTAACCCAACATGGCTGTAGTTGGTTACTGAGAACTTCATGTGGTTGTCTAGTCATAGTTTACTTTGCGTTCACAATTATTAGTCTCTAATATCTAATACAATGTGTATATGTCGTATATTCTGTGATACTGAATCCCTATGTCTTCTATCTAGGCATAGATGGGACTTTGTACCACACTGTCTTGAAAAAAACTTGTTTTCAGTAAGCATTAGTGAAAAAGAAAAAACACTGAATGCTGACTGAGAACAAACCTTTCAAATATCTCTTAATATTCCTACTAAGGTTTTAGCTTGTGCTGCAGACATAGTACATCTTCTTGTCCTAGTCTAAATGTGTTGGGTAACTGAAGTCATTTTATGTTCCCAGAAGAGAGACTATTGCAGTGATGTGTCCAGTTCCTGCCCTGTCATCTGACAGTGACAAAGAAGGGATTGATGAGGGGAGCGACGAGGAGATCACAAGTAAGGCAATGAGTTTATTTTAGTTAGACCATATCACGTTAATTTGTTTTTTTAATCTACTAATATACACAAAAGTTCTAATGGCATCCAGTATCTTTTAAATCTAAAAATTCCAGTTTTTGATAAAAGTGGAGAGGTTAAATTGTTTATATATTTCATATGGAGAACTAAGCTGCTGCATTGTGTGAGAGTAGCTGTCAGGTTCTCCAATGTGCTACTAGCACAGAGTATTATAACCCTTGTTGCATCAAATAGTAACATTAAAAAACACAAAACACCGACAATGGGGCATAATTCCTGCCACTGACACCAACAATGGGGCATAATTCTTGCCACTGACACCAATAATGGGGCATAATTCCTGTCACTGCCACCAACAGTGGGGCACTATTCCTCCCACTGACACCAACAGTGGGGCACTATTCCTCCCACTGACACCAACTACTTCCCCTAATACCAAAATCGGGCATTGTTTACTCCCATTGGGTACGGTACGGCCCCCCAAAGTATGAAGGACAGTAAACTGGCCCTTTCCTTAGAAAGTTTGGAGACCCCTGGCTTATTCCAATTACACCGCGCTTAATATGTGCAATGCAATTCTTTGTATACCCACCCTTAACCTCCCTGGCGGTATTCCTAAGTGTAGCTCGGGGTTAATTAGCAGTGCCAAAAGCAGTAACCCCAAGCTACACTCGGGATTATCCTGCAGTGTTGCTCTGGGATTCCCTCGGTCACTTACCTTGTCCTACGCTCCCGTGATGTGTCCCCGGCCATCTCCTCTAGCTAATGCCGACATCCGTCTTCCATGTTCCGGTCCCTACGAGCGTCGGGATGTACGGGGGCTGGAACCGACGGGAAATTTTAAAAAGTGACATTCACTAATACACTAAAATCACATAGCAAAACATTACTGTTTCAAAGCATTTCCCATACATTTTGTCCCTACTGCTTTGTCCTGTGCCCTGCCTGAATTTTTACTGTTCTTTCTGCCTGGAAACTGAGAAACGTCCATGGCGTCCAAAAAGCGTCCCTTTATGTCAAAAGCTGTTTTAGACCAGCTAGAGAACAGCGATCGTAAATTAGAACCACTTGCAAAATTGAGTGATAATGATTTGTGGGGAAATTCGTCATCAGACACTGAAAACGATTTTGCGACTTTGCTCAGCGATGTGCGAACTTGGCGCTATATTTCAAATTTCAGTGTTTTTGGTTTGATTATATTATTGAATAAAAATAATAATTATTATTTTTTATGATTATTCATTATATTATAATTTATGATTTTGTGTTTCATATTTTAACATACCCGGGATGTTTACTAGACTCTTGTTCAGACAGATTTCAGTGAGTTATTCCTAAAAATTACAGGCCTACAATAAAAAAACGACCTATTTCCATGCAAAAAAATGTACCGCTTTCAGCACAGAAATATGGACATAATCAGACCGCTAGGGAGGTTAAATAAATTTTAGACATACAAATTCATACACCACAACATATAACCTAAATAAAAACATATAAAATAAAATGCATTTGTGAAATGTCCTTAATAAAGGTACTTGTATATGTAAAGTGCTTTCACTAGAAAGTGTCCATCCTGACTAAAAACAAGAAGGTGCTCAGTTAGTGCTTCTTGCAGTCTTATGCAAATCTTCACTGCCAGTTCTCTTCAATAGTGTCACTCCACCAACTGTGGCATCACCAACACTCTGGAGAACTCACCACACATCCATGACCCTCTATGCTCAGCGCCTCTATACCCTGGGGGAAATACATCCAGGAATTATGCTGCAGCTCCTCAGGAATCCTATCAGTTATAAATGTTACAGAGAAAAATGTTACATAGTGTAAAACCTTTTATTAAAATTACATCAAAAACAAAGCCAAAAAAAAAACACTCATAGTACTAAATACATTAAACTGTGCACCCAGGTAAAGTGCTTAACCACCACTGAATCCCCACTTCAGCATCCGCGATGCGAGCTCAGTCTTGTCAGTGGGATAACATCACTTCCTGTAGCCCCGCCTACAGGTGGCATGACTGCCTTGTAGTAATAAATACACGAGGCTTTAAAGAGGAGCTCTAGTCTCCGGTGAAAAAAAATAGCAGCTACAAAAACTGTAGCTGCTGACTTTTAAAAAAACAGCCACTCACCTATCGCTCAATCAAGCTGTGTGCTCACTGCAGCCAGGTTCACCAGCTGTTCTCTCTTTCGGCACCAGCATCTTAAGTGTGTGTGACAGCTTCTGGGTGCCTGCTGCACATTGTGAATGGTCCCTCAGTCTTCTGGGACCTGTCACATGTCCCTGAAGACTGGGGGGGGGGAGCTGGGAGTTTGTGTATAGCGTTGGAGAAGAACTTTCACTTTCTATCGCCTAGGTGGTCGGACGGAAGTGGGAGCAGGTACCTGTCAAAATCAGGTACCCGCTCCTGCTCATCTAACCCCGTCCCCGTCTCCCCAAAGTTGCCAATCGTTAATGGGGAGCGGGGTACAAGTCCATAAAGCAGAACTTCCCTTTTGGTTGGCGCTCCGCTTTAATTGAGTTTTATTGGCCTTCTGTTGCTCTGTGCCGTGACATCTGTTTTCTGTAGCTTTCTCAGTATTTAACGTTTGAGATTTTATATTTATATATTTTTTTTAATTCTTATGTAATGTTTTAGATTTGGAAAAGCCCACAAATATAGCGGACTCATTTAAAAGAAGCGGGTCTTACTGGGAAATGAAGAGGGTAAGTCTACCAACATCATTGTGTCAGACAGTAAACAGGTAATCGGTATAGATGAAATTTATATGGGTCACTAAAAATTAATGAGCAATAGAATTGTGCCTATTGTAGTCTCTGTGTGTGTGTCTCTCTCTCTCTCTCTTTCTCTGCTGTCCATTCATAGAACACTTTGTATTTTATGAATGGGTACACACAATGCACAGCTTTCCATTGCTGGGCAAGAGGGAGAGGAAGGACAGGCAAAACGCTTCAAGTGGCACTCAGAAAATAAGAGAAGTCCATGAAGTGGCATACACCTAGTTCGACTTAACCCGTTATAAGTCAGCACCTTGTTTAAAAGTGCTGCAATCCCTGTAGTCATACTTTACGTCCATTCTTCTTTTAGTACAAAGAGTCTTGCTCACTGCAGAGTGACATTACAAGTTAATGATCTAACAAGATATACAGTATAGTATACAGTAGACCCTCTCTGTCAAAGACTCACTCAGCTGTACTCTTCTAAATTGTATTTGATATGTTTTTCATTTTACCTACAGTGAATATATCTTATAGGGCTGGAGTGGATGTAATGGCACTACAGTATATAGTAACTCTTACGTTTCATTTTTTTAATGGTAATTTTGTAATACACAAAAACAACTAAGAGGATGATTGCTAGCTTGTTATGCAAGCCTTTAAAATTAAATCATCAAAATTTGCTAATTGCTTGGCAGTTGCTAGTAATTTTCTTTTATATCTAAAGGGGAAGGAGACTTGTATTGCCCAGCGTTCAGACTCTCTTGAAAAAACTCCCAGACAACGTGTCCGCTGGTCGCAGCCTGGAAACCTTGAAATGACAGTAAAGTCGATGCTCGATCTGCGGCAGCTGGAGTCTTTCTCTCCATGTGATGACCTCCTAGGGCACCACGAGGAACAGGGGGCAAAGTTACTTGATTCAAATGCACAGACTAGTATGGTGAGGAGTGTTTACCGGTGTAATATGTACAAATAGGCAAGCTTTCTTTAAAATGGCATTGGAGGAAACATATTGTGCACTATATCAAATTTTAAAGGCAAAATATATTCTATTAGTATTTTACATTTTTAAATGCCCTGTATAAGCAAGGTGTTTGCTGTTACCTTTACTAATTATAAGAACCTCATCTGTGCACCCCTCTGATCTAAGTTTTACTTTGTTGCTTAGGACTTGGTCAAAAGTCCTAGGTATTAAACAAAAAAAACTTTTTAAGTGTCTTTACCTTTCCCCCTCCTCTCTTTTAAAACTGGGCAGATGTAACCCACCCTCCTACGTCTTGGTCACATATTTACCCAGTTCTGGAATCTAGTTCTTGGGGTTCTGCCTAGGGCTGCAACTAACATTATTTTCATAATCAATTAGTTGACTGATAATTATTTTGACTAATCCGATAAAAAACTCAAAAAAGGTTTGGTGTATAATTTAGGTAATATGTAAAAAAAGATAAGTTATTCTTGAATAGCTTTATGCAATAGTAAATATATATAACCAGCTATATGGTTAGAGAACAAAGGGGTCAATTCACTAAAGGTTAGCGCATGCGATATGAAGGTCACGTGACTAATTTTTCAGAAATATCACATGAGATAAGAGTCAATTCATCAAAGTAAAATATCAAATGTGAGGAAAATACCACACATTTGTTAAAATAGTGAGATAAATACCTCAAAAAATTTAGATAATTCATTAACCACTTGCCCTTCCGAGGATTTACACCCCTTCCTGACCAGGCAATTTTTTGCAATACGATGCTGCATTACTTTAACTGACAATTGTGCGGTCATGCAACACTGCTCCCAAATTAGATTTATATCCTTTTTTCCCCACAAATGGAGCTTTCTTTCGGTGGTATATGATCTCCTGCGGTTTTTATTTTTTGCTCTGTAAACAAAAAAGACTGACAATTTTGAAAAAAAAAACAAAACAATATTTTTGACTTTTTGCTATAAAACATATCCAGTACAAAAATAAAAAAAAAATCAAATTTCATCATAAATTTAGGCCAAAATGTATTCTGCTACATGTGTTTGCTAGAAAAAAAAAAAAAAAAAAATCCCATTACATATAAATTAATTGCTTTACATGAAAGTTATAGCATCTACAAATGGCGGTATATATACTGGAATTTTATTTTGTACTAGTAATGGCGGCAATCAGCGATTTATGGTGGGACTGCGGCGGGCATTCTGACACGGGGGGGGGGCGACTGACTAACTGCCACTAACATCCTCCGTCACACTAATACAGTGATCAGTGCTAATAAAAAGCTCTAACACTGTTCTTATGACACTGGGCAGGAAGGAGTTAACATCTGGGGCGGTCAAAGGCTTAACTGTGTGCAGTGTACATTTTACTGTGTGCTGTGTGGAGGCATGCTGTTTTGCTGCATGTTGGTACTGACAGGGGAGAGATCTGTATTGTTTACATCTCCGTCCGGGACCCGGGGAGCCGACAGCTGTAGCCACCAATGGTGACGCGGGTAGGGCGCCTGCACGCCCCTACTCATAAATATAAAATCACGTATATATATGTGATTTTGCGCAGCCCTGTCGCCCTATAGCAGTAGTTCTGCTATAGGGCGGTCGGGAAGCGGTTAAAGTAAATTCATTAAAAAACACTTGTTTAGGTATACACTTTCACATTTTCTTGGCAGTTTATAGAGTTGGGAGGGGGAAAGAAATCTTTAAATGGTAAATTATTATTACCGTATTTTCCAGCATATAAGACGACTTTTTAACCCATGGAAATCTTCTGAAATGTCGGGGGTCGTCTTATACGCCGGGTGTCATGTTGAAACTTACCGTACCGGGACTTCTGACCCGGTGTAGCGGCAAGATGAGTATGCCCATGAAGATGTGTATCCCTGACACTTCTGCGCATATCACGGTTTTCGGCAGCAAGGTCGGATGCAGCAGTTGAGTACTCAATCGTGACTGAAACTGTGACATGCGCAGAAGCGTCAGGGATACACATCTTCATGGGCATACTCATCTTGCCGCTACACCCGAGTAGCGGCTGCGACGGGAGTGCTGCGAGGGCGAGCCATGTGTGCCCAGGTGGATGACTGGAAGAATGCAAAGATTACCGGTATTTATGAATCCTCTGCTACGGACATCGATCGCAATGTAGTTTCCTTGGAGAAATACAGGGGCTATGTCTGTATGATTGTCATTGTAGCATCTAAATGAGGAAAAACACCTGTAAACTACACTCAGCTTGTAGAAATTCACGCCAAATATGCTGAGAATGGTTTACGTATCCTCGGATTTCCCTGCAATCAGTTTGGAAAGCAGGAACCTGGGGATGAAGCTCAAATTAAAGGCTTTCTACAATGTAAAGTTTGACTTAAATTTGAATTGCCTTAGCTGTTGATTGAATGATGACTCCTAATTATATGGTATACACTAAAAATAATAAAAAAAACTGTATGATGGGGTAGTCAGTATATTTTGGCATATACCTGTGTACTGCTCGGATCGTCTTGGAGACAGGGAGGGCTGGAAGAGGGGTAGTCTTATACGGTGAGTATAGCCCAAACCCTATATTTTAACAGGAAAAGTAGGGGGTCGTCTTATACGCCCAGTCGTCTTATACGCTGGAAAATACGGTAAATGCAAAATTGTGTATAAAGAGACTTTTACTTCCAGCAGGGGAATTCAGCAGATCTAAACAGCAGCAGGCTAAATTGAAATGTTCTGTCCTGCTGACAATGGTCACCAGGGCATATTGACAGGGTGAACCTTCCCAGCGAGGACGCAGATGGTAATAAAAACCTAACAGGGGTTGCTAACACTTTGCCACTCTATCCAAAACTAATAGTTGTCTTTCTATACCTTTACAATTATAATCTTTACTGTTTTGTCTAAGTTTTTTTTTCTGTGGCAGGATCCATTTGTTCCTCATTGTGGCCCTGCACGTCCCCGCGTTATTCGATTAATGTCATGTGAGGATGGAGTTTTTAAACAGGAATTGGATACACCAGATGGCAAAGAATGTGTCATCTACCCTGATACAGGAGAGGAGCAGGCTCTTGATACATGCAGGTAATTTATAAAACTTTGCTCATCACCAGCTAGATTATGTGACCTCTCGTGCAGCCTTTCTCTTTTTCTGTTTTTAAGACATAGGCTTAGTGTGGATCCTTCTCTGAACATCAGGCTGACTTTGTATTTCTGCTGAAAGCAGGACTGGGAATTTGAACTAGTTACGTCTGTGAACCTATAAACAGGACCAGCAGTACCAGACATGACTTCAGTAATGCTGACACACTTTTCCATAAGGAAAAGACCACTCACAGGCCAGTCCTGCATGGCAGTAGTGCCCTCCACAGACTGTCAGGTGAACACCACAACTGTAAAGCTACATGTGCTTAAAGGAGAGAAACTCTGTCTGCTATGTACAACCGATATATAGTTTTTGTTGAATGATCATTCCATGTAAACTTTTGAAAACAAAAAATAAAAAGGGTTGGAAATGTTAGTTGATCATTTCTTTAGCCTATTAACTGATTTTCTTCTCATACTATAAAAAATAGGGAATGCCCATACTTGGACACAAGACCTTTTTATAGTCATGTATGTGTGATTAGCCGAAAGCCACTGTCAAGATAGAAGATAAAATTTCTGCATGTATTATTCTGCCACCTAGTGGAGTGTTTGGAATGAGGCTGTGGAACAGCTTTGGTGCATTATATAGCAAAAGGACAATGCGTGGCTAGGTTGCAAAGAAATTGTGGTTTTTTTTTTTTGTTTTTTTTTTTTGATCTACCATAAAATAGTGTATTTACACTGATAGAATTGTAAATTGCTTGCAAGATCCCCATAGAAAAATCAATCTATTGCACAATCTAAGTGGTCCAAAACAAGAATGCAGTCATCAATAATTTATAGAGTAAAACAGTTAGAGAAATTTAAAATTGAAGCTAGCAGATTATAAAATACCAGATATTTTTAATTTTATGTAATTACAGTGCTTAAGTTCTTTGATACATCTTCTCCAAGCGGTGCACCCACACCCCTTTAATTAACAATATTAAAAACCCACCACAAAAGGAAGAACTTTTTGAGACTTGTAACTTAACCTATCCATTCATAAACATATTATAAAAATGTTTCTTAGTTTCAAATATAAAAGAACTTCCTTTTAAAAGCAATAAGTACAGCATTTGTGTTGTTCAAATATACATATATGCTTTTCATAAGCTTATACATCATATGTCCTCCAATACATAGTTCCTAAATATCAGCCTAAGTTATCCTATGGCTGTACAATATCACAATAACATAAAGTCTCCCCATCTTTCTTCCTTTCCTTGGTTTACTTTTGAAGGGATGGAGATGTGGTTGCTAGTTGCAGTGCCATTTTAAAGATTTTACAATATGTTGCTGTCCAAAATACTTACAGTGGGGCAAAAAAGTATTTAGTCAGCCACCAATTGTGCACGTTCTCCCACTTAAAAAGATAAGAGAGGCCTGTAATTGGCATCATAGGTAGACCTCAACTATGAGAGACAAAATGAGAAAAATAATCCAGACAATCACATTTGCTGATTTGGAAAGAATATATTTGCAAATTATGGTGGAAAATAAGTATTTGGTCACCTACAAACAAGCAAGATTTCTGGCTCTCACAGACCTGTACCTTCTTCTTTAAGAGGCTCCTCTGTCCTGCACTCATTACCTGTATCACTAACACCTGTTTGAACTTGTTATCAGTATAAAAGACACCTTTCCACAACCTCAAACAGTCACACTCCAAATTCCACTATGGTGAAGACCAAAGAGCTGTCAAAGAACACCAGAAACAAAATTGTAGACCTGCATCAGGCTGGGAAGACTGAATCTGCAATAGGCAAGCAGCTTGGTGTGAACAAATCAACTGTGGGAGCAATAATTAGAAAATGGAAGACATACAAGACCACTGATAATCTCCCTTGATCTGGGACTCCACGCAAGATCTCACCCCGTGGGGTCAAAATGATCACAAGAACGGTGAGCAAAAATCCCAGGACCACACGGGGGGACCTAGTGAATGACCTGCAGAGAGCTGGGACCAACGTAACAAGGCTACCATCAGTAACACACTATGCCGCCAGGGACTCAGATCCTGCAGTGCCAGACGTGTCCCCCTGCTTAAGCCAGTGCATGTCCGGGCCCGTCTGAAGTTTGCTAGAGAGCATTTGGATGATCCAGAAGAGGATTGGGAGAATGTCATATGGTCAGATGAAACCAAAATAGAACTGTTTTGTAGAAACACAACTCGTCATGTTTGGAGGAGAGAGAATGCTGAGTTGCATCCAAAGAACACCATACCTACTGTGAAGCATGGGGCTGGCAACATCATGCTTTGGGGCTGTTTCTCCGCAAAGGGAACAGGACGACTGATCCATGTACAGGACAGAATGAATAGGGCCATGTATCATGAGATTTTGAGTGCAAACCTCTTTCCATCAGCAAGGGCATTGAGGATGAAACATGGCTGGGTCTTCAAACATTACAATGATCCCAAACATACCGCCCGGGCAACAAAGGAGTGGCTTCGTAAGAAGCATTTCAAGGTCCTGGAGTGGCCTAGCCAGTCTCCAGATCTCAACCCCATAGAAAACCTTTGGAGGGAGTTGAAAGTCTGTGTTGCCCAGCGACAGCCCCAAAACATCGCTGCTCTAGAGGAGATCTGCATGGAGGAATGGGCCAACATACCAGCAACAGTGTGTGCCAACCTTGTGAAGACTTACAGGAAACGTTTGACCTCTGTCATTGCCAACAAAGGATATATAACAAAGTATTGAGATGAACTTTTCATATTGACCAAATACTTATTTTCCACCATAATTTGCAAATAAATTCTTTCCAAATCAGCCAATGTGATTGTCTGGATTTTTTTTCTCATTTTGTCTCTCATAGTTGAGGTCTACCTATGATGCCAATTACAGGCCTCTCTCATCTTTTTAAGTGGGAGAACTTGCACAATTGGTGGCTGACTAAATACTTTTTTGCCCCACTGTACCTCTGTGTGCCTCCAGAAAAAGTGTGCCAGATGACCTAGGGAACATGTAGAGAAGTTCTTCTATCAACCAAGTTGAAATAGATTGACTTTAGTTATATTGTGATATTGTACGGCCATAGCTGTACAGTATCACAATATTAGGCTAAATTAAGTTGGTGTTTAAGGACTATGTACTAGAGGACATGTGATGATCAAGCTTATGAAAAGCATATATGAATAAAGATGAAATTTATTTTTTATAATGTGTTCATATATGGATAGAAAAGGTGGCTTAAAAAGTCCCCAGAAAATTCTTCCTTTCTGGGTTTTTAAACTTGTAAAATATCCAATGTTTCCACCTATTCTCTGAGATGTGCTGCAACTGTGTATTACAGACTGTGGGGAAATCCTTTCACATGTACTGAACCATGCATATATGTGCATCCAGTGAAAAACAGAACTAATACAGAACTACTAAGTGTTGAATTGTTTCTGCATAAATTACCAGAATTCCTCTTATGAGTTTGTTCCACAGTGACCTATTTGCGATATGAAATGTAGGCTGCTTTTTGGCTTCCAGCAGACATCATTTAACTGGAATTCAAGAAGAAACTGACTTTTGCTGGGTCAAAATAAGTCACCTGTAACGCTGGTTATACTAAGTTCAGATGGCTACTGGGTAATGTAAAAAAATCTTTATTTTTTTTGAATGCCGGTTTTACTGTAAACTGTGATCTTATGACACCGTGATTAGAGATCTGGCTATAGTACAGTGCAGGGATTGTATCCTTCACTGTCTCCTTCTTCTCCCCCTCATCTATCCACAAAAAGCTTTGTATTCTGCTCAAAGTGTACAAAGTGTTCTGTGAATGGACAAGAGGAGAGGAAAGGAGGGTAAACGACAGAATTTATTTGGACCCAGCAAAAGTTTTTTTTTTGTTTTGTTTTGTTTTGTTTTTTTTTTTTCATTGTCTGTCTTCCATTCAGTGTATGTACATTATTTCCCAGATCACCTAAGATGTGCAGGTAGTGTACAGCTAGCTATGCTTTAAGATAAACGTAAGTGATGTTGCACTCTTCCATGCCACCTTTGAATGACATTTGATTGAGGATACCCTTGGTGGAGGTAAACGTAGATCACATAGTATGTGTTGAATAATAAACAGTTTGTTTTGTCTTTTTTAGTGAATTTAAGGTAAGAGGTTTGCCCCATGAAGGTTATGATGATGTACAAGAGAAGCACAGCCCAGATAGTGCGTGTTCCGTGGATTACAGTAGCAGCCGCCTGTCTAGCCCTGATCACCCCAATGAAGGTCAGTAGTGGCTTTATGTAGGTGGTTGAAATTGCAGATTCTTTCAGAAAGTAAAATCCCTGTGTGATTAGGCTGTGGTGGAACTAGCCATACTCTGAAAAGGCTCAGGTTCACTAACCCAGAACTATACTATCCATGAGTACAAGCTATCTCTACTACCTTAGCATTAACATATAGCAGACACATGAACGGAGGAAACGCTACATCCGTCAGAGCTTAATCACATAGGTATTTTTCTTTTAGAGCCTTTTAGAGCATACCAGTACTCCAGCACTATTGCAATAAAACAATGTTTTTGTGGTGTAAATATGTGAAAAGATCTTCTTTTCCTTGTAGCACTGATATAAATAGCCTACAACATATTCCACTCAAAAAGGAGAAATTTGATTTTTTTTTTTTTTAAATGAGTGATAAAGGGAAAAAAATGTACACATATCTCCATCACAACAAAATTAGCAGATTTGGTTGGAGATTTTTCTTCATTTATATAATTTTATACCTAGTATATGATATACAAATAATATTTGCCAGGAGAACCTAGGTTCTGGAAGGTGTGTGCCATGTTCCTTGTTTTGTTCACCAATCATTGCAGAACTATTTGTCTTCTCCTCCTTATTGACCCCTTATATGTCCCAGAATCCGCATGCCAGTCTGATGTTATAGTAGCATGGGGCTTCACCAAAACTATTGTACTGGAGCATTCTTTGAGTGATCAGGTCTTCAACTGGCCATACACAGTAAGCAAGATTTCCAACTTGGCTTATGCTCAAACTTGGGTACCACTTTTTGGCCAGATCTGAATGATTCCAAAATTCATAGCTCATGATAAATTTCTACAATGGGAAGAAGGTAAATATGCACAGCAAATAAACAGGCAGATATGGTGGCAGGGGCGGACTGACCATTCGAGCACTTGGGCACTGCCCGAGGGCCCGGGGTCAGTAGGGGGCCTTCTTTTATTTGCTTAATTGAGCTGGGTCAGTGACTCAGTGTTGAAGCAAGATAGTCATCGTGACAGTCAAGTCAGCTAGTGTTTTCAGGAGAGAGGTTAACAGTGCTTGGACCAATGTAAGTATGCACATGCCCATACCTGTGGGGTCCCTGTGGAAGCTGGAAATCGCTGTAGTAGACTCTGATACTACAGTGATTGCTGCTGTCTTGAGTCAAGCAGCTGCTCTGCTGCATAGTGAACACAGGGGATTGCTTGCTGTGAAGAGCCGCCATTCACAGAACACATTTTTCTAAATGAATGCAAGACTTTCCCCATTGGAACATGGTGGAGATAGTAAATAGAGAGAATACTACAGTGGTTTCTTGCTTCCATAGGGATCCAACAGGTATGGCATATGTGTACTTGCATTGATCCAGACTGGACCAATTTAATAATGTTCTAAAAACCATATCTGAAGATCAGCTTTAAGAGCTACCAATCATGCAGTGGCTTTTGAAACACCTGCCTGCCTTCTGTTGCCAGGGTCTTTATATCCCCCCAAGTTTGGTTTGGAACCTGCTGAGCCTGCAGCTTACTGATTCCAGCTAGGGGGAGCCTGGCGCTGAGGCTTGGCTATACCCAAGTACAGATTAGGGCTCCCCTCTCGTGTATTGCCATCTGTAAAGATGATATAGTTGATTCTCTTGCTTTTTCATGGTGGTATAAAAGCAGAAGCAAATCATATGCAGTATGGGCTGGGCTTCATCTGGATTTTGATTTGATACCTCCCTTGGAACACTATTATGTTTTCCATTTTGAAGCTTTCTTCCTGCTGTCAACCACAGCCACCAGTGGTTACATTTAAAATATAAGGAGCGCAAGTCACACCGGGACTTTTGAGTTTATATAATAAAAGAACAAATTTTGAGGAGTGGAAACTGTATTTATTTTTCAACATACTTCCCTGCTACATTAATACACTTATCCCAGCATTTAACTAATGCCTGGAAAGCTTCATCATAGAAGGATTTGTCAATATGCCTGAACCATCCTAGGACAGCCAGCTTCACTTCGAGAATTAATGTGTTCACCGTTCCCACAGACAGATTAGTCTTTTGTGCAGTTTCACAACAGGTTATGTGTCAATTATCCAGCATCAGGCATTCCAGGTGCTGAATATTCACAGGAATGAAAGCTGTGAGCTGGGAACCACCACGGTCGGGATCGTCACTGATAGGCATACGGCCATCTTTGAAATATTTTCACCATTCAGAGGTCTTACTGCAGCTGAGCATCTCATCACCATACTGTACTTGAAGTCTTCTGTAGATATCCCTGGATTTTATGCCTTTGTTCACAAGAAACTTCATCACCACACACTGTTCCATGCACGCACTAACACTGTTGTCTGCCATCTTGATTAACGGTCTATGGACTGGCCCGCAACCTGTGCACCACCTATCAGTAATAGGACACACTTGCCACTTTCTACTGTGTGTAGTACCACCACGCTAGCATCTATTTTTTTACCTGTAAAATTAAAAGTCCCGGTTTGACTTGAACGCCCCTCATATGTATAGTTTTATTTTTTGGGATTTATCTGAATTTACTACATAATGTTATCAATCTTGTCCCCTGTGCAGTTTGTAAAGGTCATTTCACACAGGTTTTTGCTAATACCTGGGAAACGTAAGGGGTTAATTATAGGAGGCTCTATAAGGGTTTTACACTTGTCTTCCCTGTGGGTTCTCTGCTACCCTACTTTACAATACAATACCTTAAAATTCCTTGATGTGGAATTTGCACAGGGCTTGACAATTATTTTCCTGCCCGATATATAGGTGACAGAGATTGGTTCTGATTGGCTCAGATACTCAGTACAGCATTATGGAGAGGCATCACATGTTCCTCCACAACTGAAACCACCATCAATACTACTATTTCTTGACACTTCAATGGTAGATTCAGACAGTGGGGAACATGGTTTTGGGAAAGTTCTGGCTGTTTAACTTCAATAAAGCAAACCTATTATATTTCATAGTATGGGCAAAGTACAGATTTCCTTAAAAATCTTGCTTGCCTCTGACTGGCGTTCATTGTGAGGAAAATATTCCAGAGGTCGGAAAACGTAGCTGTTTTGAACTGGAGTCAAAGTAATGGTTTGTGAAATAAGTAAAATTCAGACAAATGGAAAATAAAATCCTGCAATAGTTAACAAATGTTAAAACACAATTTTGCACCTATATAATTGTGCACCTTAGTGAATTGACCCATTATGTATGCTCACCATGATTGCACCAGTCAATGGAAGATCTGGAGTCCTCCATTTCAGAATTTATCATCACACCATTCTGCATTCCAATTCTTGCCACTTACCGTGCTGTTTTATTTTACTTGTGGTGCTGAGAAGATTCGGAAAGCACGGAGCCCCTGAGTGTAGATGGGAACTCGTCAGATCTAGAAGAGCAAGCAGAGGTTGAGGAGCTGGACACCCCCTGCCTGGTTCTAGATGGTGATATCCCACAGACACCCGATCAGGAAATGTTCCTCAAACAGCACTTTGGAAATCTGTCCACCAACAATGGCCCAGGTTGTTGCAATTCCCTGCTAAATTTTTTTACTAATGTTGTAGTCCTGTGTGTGATACTAACCATTATTTAATGAGATGGAGAATTCCAGCATGTGCATTTGAATGTTACATAAACTGGTTTACAAGGTGTCTTAAAGTGAACCTGTAAAGAATGTATGTGATTAATAATTTGAATATTCACTCTAGTTGATGTAGTAGTGCAGCCTTCCCTTACAGAGATTAATGTTTTGGGGGGGTGTTTTTGTTTTGTTTTTTTTACAGTTGAACTGGATGGACTTTTGTCTTTTCTTCAGCCAGACTAACTATATAACTATGTTTACTGTTATTTAGTTTAATGTCATGGAAGTGCCCAGTGGAGGCTTACTAGAGATTAGGGCTGATATTTGACTCTGTCTGGGCTGTAGGAGGTTAAAACTGTCACTTAGCAAAGCTTAGAGGCCTTCATGCTCATGTACAGTTTGTGGCTTAAAATTTGCTGTTGAAGCTTCCCCCCCCACCAAGGGAGCCGTGTTTGGCACATACAGCCAGCGTTCGATATGAATGACTGTATGCAGGATTACTTGGTAATACCCAGTTGTTTCATGCATTGGCATAAACACACACACTCACATATGACTTTTTTTCCAAATGCAAAATTTCTGCATTCAGGGAGTACATCATACGTGCATGCATCACAGTGTTGGCGCATACCAGAGTATGTTCGATACAGCCATTCACTTCTATAGTCAGCTGAAGCATCGCCTTCAGCTTCATGGGTGGGAAAAAATGCTGGGATTTTATGCTACAGCAGATTTTAATCCTCAAACCATCCTTTGCCATTTGCTTTAATATAATCCTGACAGCACCTTTTGTTATTACAATTTTCAAGTGTCTGTATCAACACTGAGCTCATGAAGGATATAGGATTACCTTACAGCCTCACATTTAACCTGACACTTTTGCTGTGACAGGGAGAAAATGTGAGTAGATAATCAAAATCAAGTAACACATAAAGGAAAAGGCCTCACTACAGTGTCAGTCCAGTGTTGGCAGTTCAGATTATTACAAATGCTAATTGGTGACTGGATCTCTTTAAATATATTTTAGCCGACATCAGACCACTTTATAAAAACTGATAGAGGCTTTAACATGGTCAAAGACTACCAACCAGATTCCAGATGTCATTCTTTAACATAGGTTAAAAAATTAGATGATGTTATGCACCATTTGGGTTGCAAACTTTTCACAGTTCAGCTCCAGTATTCTATTATTTTTGCTTTTTTCTTTTTCCTGCATTTTGTCCATCCTTCTGCACCAATCCCACATTGTCTGCTCCTCTTTTTGTTCTTCTGCACTTGACTGTTACTACACTCCCTTCCTGGCATCCATCATTCCAGTGAATGAAAACCGTATGTGCGAATCCTCTGTTGTGATCACAGGCCATTGCAAGGATAAGTGCAGCCCCTGTTTTCCATTCTTGCTGTATGGGTTTGTGAACGTGAGCATATGTTCTTTTCTTTCTGGTACCTTCTGCCACAAATCATGTGGAGATGTTAGGATGAAGACACTGCAGGCTGAATGAAAGCACTAATAGACTCCTCCATCCACAGAAACAAGGAGAACACACTGATGATTGGCTGCAGCCGCTGATGGATACACAATTTTCCCACACGAAGTAGATAGAACAATTGACTTATGCCAAGAGGGGAACCCGCACACTTATCAAAATTTGGCCCCCAGCTTTCAATCAATGTATGGCTAGCTTTATTGTGGCCCATAGTCTTTTATCAAGCTTTTTGGGGTCCAGCGTTCAATTTTTGGGATACTGGACTATAAGGAGACCAGGAATGTAATCGACTTGTGTTAAAAAACCCAGTAATATACAGTATGTTGGTTATATCGAATACTAACTTAGTTATAATATGTGTTTTTAAATATTCAGTTATTACCAATTTATGATACACAAATTTATTATTCAGGTTGAATCTAGATTTACTTATCTATAATGATGAGCAATTAAAAGCTAAATTCCAAATGTGAGCAATTTTTCATGCTAAACGTGTCAGGCGTTTACAAGTTTTTAAACAGGTTGCCATTAAAAATAGGTCTGTATGTTTAGTAACCTGACAATTTATATCCACAGAGGAACCAGTCTTGAGTTCGGTGAGAACAGAAAATGCCAGCATCTCATCGCGATTTTTAGCTATGGCCCAGATACCAGCTGTCAGGTTTGTATCTCTAATACTTATATCCATATGTGAGAAAGGAGGTATAATAATCCATAGAAAGGCTTAAACATTGAAAGATGAGCAGGTCTTGAAAGGTTAGCTAGTTTATGCTGTTCTTAGCATCACCAAGTACTGTATAGTAGCATTTATTTTCCTTGAAGCAAAAATAAAAGTCACAGGTAAATGAGTATATGGCTACATGTTATTTCTTCATAAAGTTCTCTTTTCTAATCCTACGATCCTACACAATCTTCAGGTGGTAGGACACACAGGACATGAATGTAATATGATTCACTTATTCAGTTGATGAGGCCCAACCCTGGGGTTCTGTTTCTGGAGTATGACACAGTTTTTTTTATTTTTTTATATCATTGGATATCTTCCACCCTTAAAAGATAAGTTCAGCTTTCATAACATGCTGTGTATCCAGGGTATAATATGTAATATGTTACTAAATGAGCAGCCCCTGCACCCCTGGAGGTCCATCCCCTGTCACCTTTTTCCTCTTGGTGTCAGGAAAACTTGTCAGCAGTGACTCATACAGATAGCAGAGGAATGCGGCAACATACAGAAATGACACTTAGTTCTCTAGCTTGAGGCAAGTACACACTATAGAGTGATATGCTTTGCTCATATTTCCTGTCAGTGGTTTAAAACCACTTTAAGGCACACAAGTGTATTTAGTGTAGAAAACATCTGATTTGTTTAGTTGGTTTTAGGAATGCCTCCACCCAAAACAATTATACTTTGAAGAGTGATATAAACTGGATATAAAATTATAATTACCTGTGAATCCCTGGTGTGAAGGTCTAGAGTTGGGAGCAACCCAACCCTGGACCTTCATATCCAAGCTGCATTGGTAAGTTCCTCCAGCAATCTGTTTACATTTCTAATGCCTCTCAGTCTTTTTGTCAGTATTGACTCAAACTGGTCATTTCTTTCTTCCCAAGATGGGTTATCTGGAGGAACCAAAATTAAATGCTTTTTTCTTGTCTTAGGAACCAGTCTGGGGTTTTTGTCACAGAAATGTCTGATCAGGAGGTCAGTCCAGACTGTTATTATCAGAGCCCATTTCTGTACACCACACAAGCTAATGGATTGGACTATCAAGCAAAAAATCGCAATCTAGTGGATCAAGAAGGTGCCAGCCCTTTCAAACCAACCTATCAGAGAAAGAGGAAACAGCCATCAGAAATCAAAATGGGAAAAGTAGGTCCCTTTTCCCCGGTGGTGTCCAACATGAGGAAGACCCAGTCTGTACATGATCTTGTGCATGAAGGTAAGCTCCCAAATAAAAAGCCATAAGATTGATATGTTTTTTCTGACTTTTTCAACATGTATTAGTTTGTGAAAAAAGAATTGCCAATATGAAAAATAAGGTAATTATGGTTTAATTTCTAATCCTATATGGAGGCATTTTCTACACAATGCTGTTGCAAACTACAAACACTTACTTGAATCACTTTCAATTGGGGCGTGATTTAGCAATGACGCTGTGAGGCTGCTTACACAGGGATGTCAGTGCAGCCCGGACTATCAGAGAGCATATTTCTGGAGGAAACCGGCCTCCTCCCTTCCTGCACCAGAATGCACCAGGGCTTCTGCGCCCTGCAGCTCTGGGACCATCAACCTGCTCCCTCCTCTGCCCAATCTCATTCTCCTGGCTGCCCAGATTAACCAATGCTATCACCACAGCTTCCCAGGGCATACTCACTCACCGGCACAGGACCAGACACCAGTGGGAGAGTGGAGGGATGTCCTCGCTCTCATTACTACCAAGCAGGACATATGCAATATGGCGTTCAGAATCATGAGTACCCTCTCTAAGGAGATACGCGACTTAAAACATCAGATTGACGCAATACACACCTGTGTTACCACTATAGAAGCTACTGCCATGGCATTGGACGCACATATGGCGGCACTGGAGGGGCACAAGAGTGGCCCCAATGGCGAATCACTATGTTACACTTGCTCCTCAATGGTGAGAACCGTAACAGTAAATACAATCTAATGTTATGGGGTATACTGGGGGGCCACCTCAGGGGGTGACCTTAAAGCTGTGGTTATGGCCATCTTAAAATGTGTGCTGGATAAGCCACCCACAGTGGAAATGGAAGTTGACCAAGTACACAAAGTGCAAGGTTCATGGTGAGGGAATGCCCCATACCCCAGAGACGTTCTCGCCAGAATCCATTTCTATACTGTAAAAGAGATAATGCGAGAGCCTGGTCCAGAGGCCAGGTGGACTTTGACAGAGACTTAATACAACTAGGATCTCTCCCGTCTGACACTTAGAATGCGAGGGACCCTTCATCCTTTCCTGGAAGTTGTCAGAGACAACATTGGTAGGCTAGCCTACCAATGGGTCCAACCCTTCCACCTCCTGGTCTGCAAGGTCAATGATTCCTTTAACCTGTTCCTCCTGGAGCAGCTGACTGCCGTCTTTACTTTCCTGGATGTCCCAGAGATCCCTGTCCTGAACTGGCTAGACCTGTCGGTCTCGAAGGAGGCCTCACTCCTCATCTCCAGGATCGCAATACAGCAGGAGATCCCGGCCCCATACATTACCAAGGGAACCACCCTACCTCTCATGAGCCCTGGACGATGTGCAGGGTGAGACCGGTCCTCTCTCAGAGCTCCCCTTAAAGAATGACTCTTATGATTTGTCATTGCAGCCCACTGCTGCACAGTCAGTAGCCATGTACCCTTTTCAGATAGAACTGGGGTGGACCTGCCCATTTTGCAGACCTGCAAAGCAGTGGTCTTGTAACTCCTATGCAACTCCCTTTTCTCTGATGGGACTAAGACCTGTCACTGCATCTGTACTTCCTGGAATTAATTGTACTGTTTTGTTGTAACTGTTTTACCATTATTGTTTGGCCCCCAGCCAGACGGAGGTTGCTGGGCTTCTTGCCCTCTCTATATTGTCCCCCTCCACATCCTTCTGCTTACTCTGGACCCTCTCTTGGTTTCCTTCTGCAGGCTTCACCCCTATTCTTAATATTAGTAGATGTGGAGAGTGGCACCTAGCCTGGAAGGTTGGGAGGCCTTGTTCTAGTGGTTTGAGAATGGACAGCCTTTTCCCCTGCACTGTACATAACTTTTGTGCAGTGTCAGGGTGAGGCTCCTAGGTGGAGCCATTCCCAGATAGAAAGGTCCAACCCCTGCCTGCCTCTTCATCTATTCTGCAGGGCTGCCTTCTTATACTGTGCAGGTGTCCCTCTGTAAATATTTAGCTGAGGAACCAGTCTCTTGTAAAGTCTGTCGCCCAGCAACACATCTTCCCTATCGTTAATGGAACCTTCCCACACCTCCCCCCCAGTAGACTGCTCTATTTGAACATTAGTCTCTTTGTATCCACATTTAGTACATTTATTAACCTAGACCTCCCCTTCCCCATCCCCTCTTCCCAGCACCCCTTCCATACTCCTCTATTCCTAGCCACCCACCCTGACCTTTTTTTTTCTTTGCTTCTTCTCAACAAGCTGAAAAAATCTTCCTCCTGGCTTCCAAATCATCTATTGATAACCAGCACCCAGAAATAGGGTACAAAATACTTTCTAGATGGTACAGCAAAGTCCCAGACATAAGCTGGCGCTGCAACCAAGGCTTAGGCTCAATGTCCCACATTTTCTGGTACTGTCCCAGCCTACCACCTTTTTGGAAAGCTGTGAGGACTACCAGCAAACCCTTGACCTCTGTTGACATTAGTGGGAACCTGGCCCTTACCTTCCTTTTCTTTCCCCACCAGCTCTTCCTTTTCATCCCAAGCATCCTGGCCCTTATTAGCCCACCCCACTTCAGATCGCAAAATGGTTAACACTCTTTTAAAGGTATTTCAAGTTGTGTGTTATATCTTCAGTAATCATATACTGCCAGTACAACACAGTACATCTCCATTATACTCTTTTTGCAGTATATATGATTACCACAGGACAAGTTTGTTCTCTTTAATGTATTCAGTTTCAATGCTGTATTGTGCTGTCCTAGGCAACATAAAATAATCTGATGCCCTAAACATTTGCTTTATGTGTATGGTGATAGCAGAAGGGTTGTGGAGCATAGACATCCCTGAACCCAATGGGGGGCATACTCCAAAGTCTCAGTCGCTTTTGAGTGCTGTCATCTTCCAGCCCCTCCTGGCAGGTACTATAGTCTATACATTTTCGGAGAAACTGAGCTGGAAATGCAACGTCAAAATAGTTTTCATAGATTGGGTCTGCAAAACTGGGTCTAGAATACAGTGATTTTTACAGACTGCTTCAACACCGGCTGCCCAAATTTTTAAAAGTATTGCCGGCCTCCTCCTAAAATTACTGGATGCCTGGCTGTATATGACTTGAGTATGTTTCAGGCACAGTCCTGGAACACACATGCTGTAAATGAGTAAAATATCTTATTCTTATACTTGTTTAAGGTCGGTGACTCAGGCAGCATTACAAACAAAGCATCAGAATTGCAGACCGGAAGTAGAATCCTTAAAGGGGAAGTCAAATCTAGTGCCTTTCCGTTCGAATGTTCCTCATGGAAGCGTAGGAAGTATATGGCACCCGGGGGCAAGACCAGTGGTCGGTGAAGAGTAAGCCGGCACTTATGTCAGGTTGGGGAAGCAAGGAGGGTTTGTTTTTTAGGTTCGAATGCAGTAGTAATGATTGTGGTAATTTCCTCTTTAACTTTTAAGAAGTCTTTACTGTGCAGATCTCATCTAGATGCCAAACCCCAAAAGAAAACATTAAATTTATTGGAGCTTACTCATTTTTGGATTTGGTGGCTGCTTTGGTTTTCCTTTTTTAGGCTTTCTTTACTGCATTTTTCACCTGGTGATCTTCCAGCTAGTCTGTTTTTCAACAGAACAAGCTGTCCTGCAGCTGTAGCAGTTAGAGGGCTGAGACAAACCATTTACCACTGACAGGGGTTCTTACAATGGTCAGTTTTAATTTGACGTAAAACCTTCAACCAAAAAGAACAAAACTGTTTGCTGTAACTGCGTATAACATGTAAGCTGGAGTTTGGCTTTAAGTTTAATGTAAATCTGCTAGTACATCTAACATTGCCCTCCTCTGAGACTGACAAGGCTGCGGTCCAAAAGTGTCTCTGTTGCTCCTCCATCCAGAGTGGCAGGCTTACTATATACAGAAAATGTGTGGCCAGATCGCCAGGTGAAACAGAGGTGAAAAAAGCTCAAAAAACGAATGCAGCCAGCCTAATTATTAGTAAGCTGCGATACATGAAATTTTTCGTTTTGGATTGAATACCACTTTAATCATAAAACAGGGGCTGCTAAATGTTGGTAAAAAGTTGGTTTCGTTAATAACCTTTTCTTTTTTGCTATAATATATTCACAGTAAAAATGCGTCCTCAAAATCAGACTGCAGCAGAAAAGGAGCAGAAAGCCAGTCATCGTCGGACCTTGCCAGCTACACTAATGAAAGTGGAGTGTCAGCCTTCACCATTCCAGGTCAAGGATGTAAAATCAAGAGGCAGGTCCTACATGAACCCAACTACAAGCTCTATGGCCAAGATCTCCAGAAGTGTCTCTGTTGGAGAAAACTTAAACCTTGGGGACACACAGGAGCCATCAGTTGGTCCAGATGGAAAGCAAATCCTTTGTGAACCAGACTTGGGCACTGTATCTAACATGGATACTGAGAAGAGCAATCCAGCAATAAAGGACAATGCAGCTTTTAAACCTCTTTTGCAGCTTAGTGCAAGCAACTCTTCACCAAAGACATTTCAGTCAAAGAACCGAGCACATCTGACTTTAGATATTGGAAAGCCTCTACCTGACCGACCATTGCTTTCCTTTGGTAGAAGCAGAAGCACATTGGATATGGAGTCTCCAAGATCACCTAGATCACCAGGGTGTAGCTGGAAACCTAGATTATCTTTTACAGATTTAACTTGTCGTACTGACAATCAAGTTTCCGAAGGAAGTGAGAATGGCCCGTTAGATAGCCCTGTTTATACAAAAGGGAGTCCTGAAGAGGTCAACCCAAGTAACACAAAGATGAATGCAACTCAAGACAAACTAGACTTAAGTTCAGACATCATTAAACCTATCACAAGAGGTAGAGCCTCTACCATTGGCCACACTCCAGACAATCATTCAGGATTGTGTCCTGTTGAAACCATAAGACCCAGATCTCCCTCACTCAGTACAGCATCAACTCTGGACTCAGGTGGGCAAAGAGGTCCACCCCTGGTGGTATCTCCCTTTCTGTCTCCTATTTGTGTGGGTGACCTCCCAGCTCCATCTCATCTCTCTTCGTTCAGTCTCTGGCCTGTTTCGTCCTGTTCACAACTGTCTTGTTCCATAAGCAATTCCAAAAATGGTGAGGCGCATGATTTTAATATCCCTTTACTTTGGTTGACTTTGGGATATTATATTAGTATTTCAGCAGTTTTGTATTTCTTGGTTATTAGGGCATGCCCAACCCGTTATCCAAGTGTAATGTTTGTACCAATAATATACTAACATCTTTTACTTACTTTACAAATTTGTGAGCAAGTATGTCTACTCCTTATGGGGGGCTATGAAGTCAACTCACTAAAGGATTCCACATGCAATCTGAAAGTCACATAATCCATTTTTCAGAAATATCACATGAGATAATAAGAGAGTCAATTTAACAAAGCTAGAATATTGACTGTGAGGTAAATACTGCTCATTTGTTAAAAATGTGAGGTAAATACTGAAAGAAAAAAAAAAAAAACCATGGAAGTCAATTCAGTAAAGAACACACACACAATCTCGGACGATGTAGCATCGTCAAAATGAAAGTCATGCCACGTCTGCTTTATCCCTTACAAGCCTTTCCGATCCACATTCCAGGATATTTTCTTTGCGCGGCCAATCAGGTTATTAACTTCCTCTGGGCACAGATGCACCACATTTTACTCAGGCTATACTGCTATTGCCGAAACTGCTGGGAGGAATGGCTCTGCTGGACAGTACCCTTTACTGTGCTGTGTGTCATCTGACAAGGGTGCTGGATTGGTGCCACCATGGCTCTCTCAAGCAGCGGGTGCAAGTGGAATAAGCCTTGTCAGGGTTCCACGGGATTATCTGCCCTGGTGCTGTACAGATCTCCCACTTTGGTTCTCTCCCATCCTACTGTAGGAGAAACTTGGCATGTGTGTTCCAAAGTGTTCCAAACTTCCCCGATATCACCGGTCCCTTTCCCACTCACCCCTATAGTCAGGAATCCAGCCTTCAGCACTGGCCTGCATGACCCGAGAATTCAAGTCTTAAAAATCGCTGGCCTTTTTCAGGCCCAGCACTTCATCTCGGCTGGCCATTGGGTTTCAAGACACGTGAATTACGGAAGATCTGACCTATGCAAGACTGTCTTTTTGGCAAAAGCTTCAGTTGGCCATTTCCTTGGTTCCTTACCTCCTGCCAAAACTTACAACTGCCGCTTCTCCTCATTCGCCGCTCTGTGTTTGAAAAACTGTCTCTGTTGTGGCATGCGGTTTCTCAGACTTATTGCCTGCTTGTGTCCCCACCCCCGCCATATTGGTTACCATACATTTCCAAATAGGAACAAGAGTTAGGGCTGAGCCTTACAGATAAACAGGTGAAGCGAATTACCCTGTTCACTTATAAAACGTCTATCGGCTCCAGATATCCGGAATCAAACTATTAACCCGCTGGTATTTCACGGCTGCTAGGATTTATAAGATGTTTCCCCAATGCTCCAACTTTGCTGGCGAGGAGACTCGTTCTCTTCTTCACAGACACAGGCCCCATCCATATCCGTCTGATTCAGAAGGGTTACTGTACTCAATGAGCTGGAAGACTTGGTGGTTACTGAGAGGGTCCTTTGTGAATAAGTCCTCAAACGGTGGTTCTACTGGCACAAATTTATTTACTCAGATGAGTATACAACCTTGTTGTACTAACCTGCCTCCCTGTAGAATCGTAGAATCTGGGGGCCATCCTGCTGGTTCTGCTAGGTCAGGAGTGGAGGGAATTTTTTTTTTCTTCCCCTACCTCTCATCTTTTTCCCCCTCTTCTGCTTTCTTTACATTCTTACTTGTAAAATGTAGCACGGGGTACAGAGACACCCTATTGGCCAATCCCTAGGGGCATTCTCACATGCATACATTTTCTCTTTTTGTCTGGACCTGGTTACCGTGTTAGTCTTGGGGCGGCATTATGTCATGTCTGGGTCCGGCACATGGTCCTCTTGTTGAGCCCCTGCAAGAACATACTGTTATTCTGGATGCTTCTGTTTTGTGGCCTCTGTACTTCCGCCGTGTGGTGCATCAAAATAAAGAGCTGGAGAAAAAAAACCACATACATATGGTTGAACTGGATGGACATACATTTGTTATTTAAAGCAGAATTACAGGCAAACATTTTATTACATTATTCACCAGTCTGTTGTCACTGAGAAATGAGCTAAGCATTTTTTGAATTGCAAGCCCCAGTCTCCTTAACATCCGTGTTGTAAGACCGGTGGCTACTATTCCATCTATTCCCTCAAGACACATGTCTTATCACTTCCCCTCTGTAGTTCTTTGCAGTGTGCAGCGACGTAACTATGTCTGCACTCGCTTCAGTGGGCGGATCTAGGCTCCTGGTCTGAACCCCCCCACTGTTGCAGCATCATTTGACTGACAGGCCAGGAGACTCCTGGTCTGTCCCTCCTTCAGTTACCTCACACAGTGATTGACAGGCTAAGAGTCTTCTGGTCTGTCTCGGCTCTCAATACCTACGATTGGTAGGCTATGGAAAGATGAGCGCTAGGCTCAATGTAAGCGCCTCTCCTCTCAGCCAAATGTGATTTTGGACTGTGAGGAGCAACTACTGTGAAAGTAAAGTCAATAAAAACATATTTATTACCAATTTATTACAATCCAGCAGTATCTGGCAGAGCAGTGGGTGTGGACAAATGTGGGTGTGGTCTTCAAATGTGAGCGTGTTATGAGGACAAGAACACAAGCCCACCCATTCACTACAATTTCCATGGCATTATGGAAACTGTAGTTTCTCATACCTAGGCTGTGAAAATGCAGGATTTGAAGTCTATGCCTACTTTACTCCTCCTCCCGGGACTGGCAGATTCTGCTTTTTTTTTTGTTGGAGTTGTGACAACACAGAGATTTTGGTCAATTTATCTTCTAATCGGTGAAGTTTATGTCTAACTTAACCAGAGTTTATAGATTTACATAAGCAATACTACTGATTGCTAGTTTTTCATTTGTAACCACTTAAGCTTCGAAAGATTTTACACCGTTCATGACCAGGGCATTTTTTGCTATTCATCACTGCGCTATTTTAACTGATAATTGAATGGTCATATAGCACTGTACCCAAATGCAATTTATATAATTTGTTTCCACTCAAAGCTTTCTTTTGGTGTTATTTTGTCACCACTTTTTACAAATTTGTTGTTATATAGTAAATCATTGGCCGGGACCTTCAGACTGATTTGTGCTGTACCATGTGACAGCACAGATGGGGTGGCAGGCACACATGCCCCCTAATACATATAAGTGACCCAGCGCAGAGCAGCCGCCCCGCCGCTGTATATCTGCATGGGGGGTGGTCTGCTACTGGTTAGGCAGTTGGTATTTTAGCAATATAAGTAAATAGAAAAAGGTGAGTGCTAGGCAATAATAGGAAGCAGCTAGCACAGAAGACAGGTAACAATCCCCAAAATTGAATATGTAAACAAGTGCAGCGCTTTAATACTAGAATAAAACAATAAAGTGCATCACATAAAAAATTTATCAATATATGCTAAAGCAGAACAGTAAAGTGCATAATATAGCATAATATAAGAGTACAGAAAATGATTCGCAGATCATATAGTATAACACAACTATTAATGCATTAAAAACTGAATAAGTAATATGGAACAGCAAAGTGCATCATATAAAAGTGCAAAAAACAATCAAGCGAATATACTTCAATAATAACATTATAAAGTGCCTTATACATGCATAGATAATGTCTGTGATATCATATGCAATATAAATAAAAAATATATATTAGGTAGATAGCAAAATATTAAGGGTAATAAAAACTAGTATTGTCCATGATATGGTGTGATCCACAGAAGTGTCTGTTAAAATAATAAAGTGCAGCGAACTAAAGTGCTGGATGTGAACCTGATAGCAATCACGTAGGGGAATCCGCCACCTCTAACAGATGTACACTCACCAGAATGTGACTGGTAACAGGCATTTCAAGCAACACATCTTGAGGTAGGGTACAGCCAAGAGGTTAAAATGGACTGTCGTCTACTGCATACCACTGCAGAAATATAATATAGGAGCCCTGCATAAGTTGCAGTAGCATCACCCTTTTCCTATCCTGATCACTCTCTCTAGGAAATCCCCACCCTGAACTTGTCAAAAAGAGGGGAAACATTTTCTTATAATAAAAGCATTTTTATTACAAATCTTCCCCCGTCTGCTAAACTCTGCTCTTTTTTTTTATATAGGAACATTTCTTAATTTGCGGTATCTTCAGAAGCAGATCGTTCTCATAGTAGCATTGGTTTGGGTATTTTGTTGGTGCCTGTCTCTATGCTTCTCACCATTTAATGGAATCCATGATTATTGATGCTCAGCACTGTGTCCTCTGCCCCGTATAGTTGGTTTTCGACCCCATTCATGGTTGTGTGCAGCAAGAATTGGCTCTTGAGAGTCTTTGCTATGGAAAATGTGGTGATTTATTTATTTATTACAGGTACTTTTATAGAGCTGCCAATTTATGCAGCTCTTTACATATATATATTGTACATTCAAATCAGTCCCTTACCCTCAAGGGGTTTACAATCTAAGCTCCCTAACTTACATTCATGAATACACATACAAGGGGTAATTTACACAGAAGCCAATTAACCTACCAGCATGTCCTTGAAGCGTGGGAGGAAACCGGAGTACCCAGAGGAAACCCACATTAGGCACAGGGAGAACATGCAAATTCCAATTTTTATGGTGTCCAAAACCAGTCCACATGGACTGCCACTGATCGTCAAACTGCCTTCACAGATTCACATTTGTAAAATTATAGCGCTGCCCTAAAACTATTATTAAAGCATTTATTTAGCATTCTAGAAGCACAGATCCGGCTTAACTAGCAGAGTTATTGAAAAATTGATTCATATATTCTGATCAGACTTTAGTTCTTATAACTGCCTCCATTTCTCACTGTGTGTTTTCAGCATGTCTGTCTAATGGTTTATTTCATTCTGTCATCATTGTGTCATAATATTGCCTTGTTTTCAGTAGAAGGATTTGTGCATGTACTTGAAGATGTATTGCACAGCTGTATATGTGTGTGCACGCTTCTCCTATAGGGTTATTGTAGTTGGCACTTGTGTGCAGCCCTTGACAATTAAAATAGAGAAACAAAATTGTAATAAGTCAAATTTACTTGAAATAAAGTGCCCAAACGTATGGAAAGAAGTACATTGTAAGTGGAGAAAATATGCCCACTAGTCAAACTGCATACAGGTTTTGTCACCAAAAATATTATATTCATTGCAAGTGGATAATGGTGGGCTGACTTTGAGCATCACTTCTCATTTTTCTTGAGGACTGTAGAAATAAGAGTCCTCAAAACTGATAAGTCTCCCCCATCCCCCCAAATATTTAACAGTGATAATTCACTCTTTTTCTACTACATTCTATGTAATGTTAAATATGTAAGTCCAACAAGGAGAATGGGACCTCAATGACCCCAATGTAATGGATGAAGTAGGTGGGTGGACCTGGGAGCCTGGGTGCAGTGATCTCAAGCCTACTTTACACAAGCCTTTAAGATCATTTACAGTGAACTTCTTGCTTCATCCTGAATGATCAGAGCACAAGGTCACTTTAAAAGCTGGATTCTGTCTCATCTTGCCACACACACACACACACACACACACCGCTTTTGCCACATTTTGTAATGTTACAGCCTTATTCCAAAATGGATTAAATTAATTTTTTTTCCTCCACATTCTACAAACAATACCCCAAAATGACAATGTGAAAGAAGTTTGTTTTGAAATCTTTGCAATTTATTAAAAACAAGAAAAAATTGAAAAAAAACACATATACTTTAGTATTCACAGCCTTTGCCATGACACTCAAAAATGTTTCCACAACCTGATTGGAGTCCACCTGTGGGAAATTCAGTTGATTGGACATGATAAGAAAAGGCATAAACCTGTCTATATAAGATCCCACAGTTAACAGTGCATGTCAGAGCACAAAGCAAGCCAAGAAGTCCAAGGAATTGTCCATAGACCTCCGAGACAGGATTGTATCAAGGCACAGATTTGGGGAAGGGTACAGAAAAATTTCTGCAGCATTGAAGGTCCCAGTGAGCACAGTGGCCTCCATCATCCCTAAATGGAAGAAGTTTAGAACCACCAGGAATTTTCCTAGAGCGGGCTGCTCGGCCAAAATGAGCGATCAAAGGAGAAGGGCCTTAGCCACGGAGGTAACCAAACACCCAATAGTCACTCTGAAAGAGCTCCAGCATTTCTCTGTGGAGAGAGGAGAACCTTCCAGAAGAACAACCATCTCTGCAGCATTCCACCAATCAGGCCTGTATGGTAAAGTGACCAGACGGAAGCCACTCCTCAGTAAAAGGCAAATGGCAGCCCACCTGGAGTTTGCCAAAAGGCACCTGAGGGACTCTCAGACCATGAGAAACAAAACTCTCTGGTCTCATGAAATAAAGATTGAACTCTTTGGCCTGAATCCCAAGCGTCATATCTGGAGGAAACCAGGCACAGCTCACCACCTGGCCAATACCATCCCTACAGTGAAGCATGGTGGTGGCAGCATCATGCTGTGGGGATGTTTTTAAGCGGCAGGAACTGGGAGACTAGTCAGGATCGAAGGAAAGATGAATGCAGCAATGTACAGAGACATCCTTGATGAAAACCTGTTCCAGAGCGCTCTGGACCTTAGACTGGGGCGATGGTTCATCTTTCAACAGGACAACGACCCTAAGCACACAACCCACATAACAAAGGAGTGGCTACGGGCCAACTCTGTGAATGTCCTGGAGTGGCCCAGCCAGAGTTCAGACTTGAACCCAATTGAACATCTCTGGAGACCTCTGAAAATGGCTGTGAACCGACGCTCCCCATCCAACCTGATGGAGCTTGAGAGGTACTGCAAAGAAGAATGGGAGAAATTATCCGAAAATAGATGTGCCAAGCTTGTAGCATCATATTACAATGACTTGAGGCTGTAATTGGTGCTAAAGGTGCTTCAATAAAGTATTGAGCAAAGGCTGTGAATACTTATGTACATGTATTTTTTTTGTCAGTTTTTATTTTTAATAAATTGCAAAGATTTCAAAACAAACTTCTTTCATGTTGTCATTAAGGGTCATTGTTTGTAGAAAGTTGAGGAAAAAAATGAAAATATTCCATTTTGGAATAAGGCTGTAACAGAACAAAATGTGACAAAAGTTAAGCGTTGTGAATACTTTCTGGATGCACTGTATATATACTTTTTTTGTTTTTTTTCTTTTTGTTTTAAACTTTACATCCTAGTCACATTGTGTATAAATTGGCATTGTAGATGGCGTTGTTGAAAATGTATAATTATATGCATGGCTTTTTTCCATTTTTTAGCACAACCGGTCAGTTTTGAGCAGTGTGAAATAATTGCTTCGGAATTACAGGACAGTTTACAGAGAGCCCTCCGTCTCTATCGATCGGTAGGTGACTGTCCCGTTTCCTCACTTGTTTTTTGTATGGTTGTAGGAATACATAAATACCACCTCAAATAACAGCAATAATGTAATAGTAATAAAAATTAATATATAATTCATAATGGCAACCACAATTTGCATCCAACCAAAATCATTTATTTGAGTTTTTTTTGTTTTTTGCTCTGTGGAGGCCCATTGGTGGAGTTTTTTTTCCCTTTCCTGTTTTTAGCCACTCTCTCTAGCTATTAGGAAGTGAGGAGAAATTTTCTTAATTGGGATCACAAACCTCAACAAAATTTCACAAGTTTAGGCTGGGTTCACACTTGCAGGTTGGTTTCAGGTATGGGAATTGCACCTGTTCCAGCAGCCGAATCGCGCTGCTGGCATTCATTCTGAATAGAATCCTAGCCCGCAGTGCAATTGCCGGTGCAGGAACTGCAGGAAAACTGCATGGTCAAAAACACCATGAGGTTTCCCTGCGACCATGTTTTCAGAAAGGTACATGCACCTTTTTTGTACAGAAGCATGGACACAGCAGCCCATTCAAATAAATGATCTGCCATGCTTGAGCAAACGTGGGCTGCAGTAGTGTGAACCAAGCCTCAAACCCTTCCCCACTTCATACAAAAGAATGAAAACACTTTTGGATGGTGTTGACCTTTTACAGCACTAAAAAAACTAGTCTATGTCTATTTCTACAACGTTTGTGGTTTCTTTGCTTCCCACAGGTGACAACCGCTGATCCTAAAACAACTCAGGACCAATGCAAGATGGCAGGCCTTCTGACTGAAACCTTTGGCATTGTAAAGAGAGAGTTGGATTCCGTACAAGAGAGTCAATCTGATATAGGTGAAGTCTCGTCTCCACAACTAGAGGAGTGCAGAGAAAACCTTGAACTTCAAGTGGATGGTGAAACTTCAGCCGCTCATGGCTCCCAGCACCTTGGTGATGATAAGACTCTTGCCCTGTTGCAGCAATACTCAGAACTTTTACTGCAAGCAGTAGAGAAGAGGATGGATAAGAAACTCTAAGCTACCTCTGGGTTGCAGAGGTTTGGGTCAGTGTTCTAGAAGGGTGTTCTGCATCAAGTGCACTGCAAGCCAAAAAGCTTTTTTAAAGACTTTGAAACACTACCATAAACTTTAAGGTGTACATTTTGTCATTTAAATCCACAAAACCAGCAACCAGGGGGAACACTGGTATGTATCTGTTCCAGCAACCCCTTCAGACCAGCAGCACCTGAGGTCTTTAGTAGTGGTCCCATTTTGGTTTGGGCCAATAGTTGTAAGTTCTGTTTCTGCTTCTAGTTGCTTGCAGGTGTGCAGAACTTTTAGGGTTTGCTTTAAGCCTGTTATAAAGAAAATCCTTGAACTAAGTATTATATTCTTTGCTTTATATATTTTAAGTTATTGATTTAAATGTTTTATGTTTTAATTGTTTTGCTCCCTCAAGAGTTTGTCCCCTGATAATGTTTTATTTTTTTTTATTTCTGTGTCGGCAGAAGCTGACCTTTTACATGAGTTACAACCTGTTTTGGCCAAGGATCATGGGAGGAGTTGCACAAGATGTCTTCTTCTGCCTTAACGTGGACCGACTGAGTGCCCGCAGTGGTGGTGCCCATTTTGTAGAAGACCTTATTCCCCAAGACTGCGTTAAGTGTAGCAGTTAATTCAGAATGTCTTGATGGACATATTCTCAGGATCTTCAAAATGGCTGCCCGGCTGTGTCAATAGATCACTGTATGTGCTGTCACTACAATAGTCCATCACTTATCTGGAAGAGTTTACATTGTTTTCCCCTTTAATTCTTCCTTTTTCTCATGTTATGTTTCTTTGCTATAGCAGACACACAAGTTAAATTAGTTTAACAGCAGTGAAATCCCTTTGGCAATAATTTTATTCTCTGTGATCTCTAGAAAGGCCTACAATTTCTTTAAGCTTTAGCCTGAGGCCTCTTTTTTGTTCTCTTTCTTTTCGTGACCTGCCAATTTACACCTTTCCTGTTTGGTTCCAGTTTTTGTTATCTAAAGCATTCATAATTAATCTGTTCTGCTAAAAATTTAAAACTCTTCATCTGTACACCTTATTTTAAAGGTATGTGCACTTTAAAAAAAATGACATGGAAGGTTATTTCAAAGGATGTCTGATAATAAAAATGGCTTTACAGGCTAAACCAAAATGTCACCCCTGCTTAGGAATCCACTGTTAAGTAATACTGAATTTTCCACTCCTGCTCTATATAAACAGGGTTCTCCTTCCTGCTGTTTACAACGGTTTGAGAGGATAAAGTCCAGCAAAGTGATTTGGTGAGGCTTACATCATATAATTATATCTGCATAGCAGGACTATGAGCACTGTAGATGGATTCTACAATTCTGTTGGTCAATGCCTCAGCTCTCTGAGAGCAGTATCAGGATGGTTTCAAAATCCTTTGCTTGCTTCCTTTAGGCCTTGTTCACACCATACGTGCAGAAAAACTGATGGAAAGAATGCACCGATTTCAGAGACACGAGTTTACATCAGTTTTAATGCTTGTCTCTGTGAGTTTTTTTTACACGTTGCAGATTTCTTCCCTAAAATAATCTGCACGTGATACTGTTGTTGTGGTGTGAACAGGGCACATAGAGAACAATTGTTTTTCCTTGTGCCCTTACAGAACGTGTGCAGAAAAACTCACATCTCTGCACACTGGTGTAAACGAGTCCTAAAAGTCAAATTACCTAACTTGTTAAAAAAAAAAAAAAGTCTACCAGGATGGATGAGGTTAAATCAGAGGTTGTAAATCAATGCGGCCAAACTACTAAGTTGTGTTTCCTTTTCAACTAGTCTGCCTAACATTGGCAGAATGAAAAGGTGTTCTAAGGGCTCCAGGGAACAGATTCCTATTCACTTTTCAGACCCCCTAATTATCTTGCAGTTGAATTGAATTAAACAGCACACAAACGGTCCAAAAAGAAAGTACCCAGGTCAGTTTGGCAAGTTAATTTAGTTGCGATTGTAAGTATGTTTTTTTGTTGTTTTTAGAAAAGTTGATGTTACCTGTTAGGTGATTTATTGTAAGTGTTAGACTGTATTATCCGATGCTGTTTTATAAGAACGTGTATGGGTATGTGCAATGGTTATATAATAGGTTGCAGCTTCCAGAATCTGTACTATGCATAACTGGCATAATATCACTTCTGCTGGTCTGAAAGGGTTCAAATGAGGCTGGTCCTCTAACAAACAGTCAGTAGGGATGGGTTTCTAGGTCATGAAGAATTTTTTGTTTGTGTGTGTGAATTCTTACATTTTGAACCCCTTTTATCCCAGAGTGGTATAAACCTGGTTTTAATTTGGAGAGAGTAAATCAAATTTTGAATTATCTTTATTTATTGGGTCTTAGGGTTTATAGAGATAAAAGTAAAAGTGTGAAAGGAGTTGAATATTTAGGAATTTTTCTTAAACGGATGTGTCCTCATAGTTGCTACTATTTGCTATGCAATTAAAAGCTTATCATTGTAACCAGATCCATAATGCTTACATCTCCAGGCAATGGAAAACTGGATCAGAATGGCACATGTGTACCCTGCCCCTTTGCCATGACAGAATTAAATCTTTTGCCCATGTTTGATACTCCCAAGTGTCTTTTTACTAGAAGAGCAGTGTCATCAGAAATACAGATTTTTCTGCTATTTTCTCTCTTGGAATTAATCTGTACTAGTTTACGATCGCCCTGAGCTTATCAGGAAACTGAGCCATTTTTACTGTAAATAGGAACTCCCTCCCCGACCCATACAAACAAGAATAAGCTTTTAGAATGGTTTACATCTGTGGTATACTAGGCAATGTCCCTGGGGAGACTATATATATATATATATAGTCTATATATATATATACTGTAATGCAGGCTAAACCATGTGGCAGCAGCCCTGTGTATATTTATTTTATGAGGCAATGGCTTTTTTCATGTTTTCCAAACATTCTTCACAATCAAACGTGGCTGACTTGAGTGTAGAGCTATAGGTTGATAAGTGTTTACCACCAAAAATGATATGGAAAATATGGCTTCTTCATTACAAAATGTTTGCCAGAAAGTTTAAAGGTCACATCTGTTACATGGAAGAGGTCATTGATGCCCTGAGTTTTGCCAATAACTGTATTAGCAATGTACATAGTGTAAGATAAGCTTCTCTTAAAAAAAAAAAAAAAAAAAAAAGGTCTTTTGGTTGTTGAGCAGATGTGGATATACAGCTTGGAGCATGGAGAAGACATGCATGATGATGTCTTTTGAGAAATATTTAATTCATGAACAAACTGCATGTACTTAATTTATCTTAAGCACCAAACCAGTCATGGGCAACCTGTGGCACCCCAACTAAATGGAAGCAGAGTACATATGTTTGAAGTCTCTGGTGGAAGTAGTCATCCCACAACACACAGGCTGCATACCAGTTCCACGGTAGAAGTTGAACTTTTAAATCAAATTGCTATGCTGGAATTAATACAGTTTGTGAGTATGGAAATGTATCATCCATCTGAGGCATTGATCAGATGTTTTTCTTAGTGACTTTACTTTTATGACTTGTACGCATGAGCTTCAGCTTGTATAAGTGTAGTGTATACAGCAAACCTTTGCACATTTTTAGAAAAGCGATCTGAAAGCTACAAGCAGCTTTCTTGGACATTTTAAGGCTGACTCTGGGAAAAGAAAAAATCATACGGGTTAAATGCTTGTCTAGGGTACCAGAAAAAGCACTTCCATTTACCCCATCCTCTGCTTCTCCAAGTTTCCTCTGTGCTGCTAGACTGATCCTACATCCTCTCCCTTCTACGCTCCATCAGGTGCAGGTCCCCTGATCTCACCCAGTACAATTCAGAGTTTGTGGCCCTGCACTGGATTTGAGGACCCAGAGGGACAGCCCTTTGCTGGAGTGTAGAGGAGAGTGCCAGCTGTTGGGGGAGTGGGGGATCAGGTAAGTAGAACTGTGTTTTAGGGTACCCTATATCTAAATGAGCACCCATACCTAACATAACCCCACTTCAAAGGAGGATTTTTTTTCTCTCCCTGTTTTTAAATAATCCTTTAGTAAAAGTTTGGGAATGTTAAACACCAATCATAACAGAGTCTTTAAACGAGCTGCCCATAGATTTTCAAAAAGTTTCCAGCTGCACTGAAGCACATTGAAAGTCAGCCAGGTAGCAGGTTGCCCTCCAGTATTTATGTTTTGCATGTAGAACTTCCTAGACTGACATTGAATGATACTACCTGAACTTACTGAAAGTTTTGAAAAGGGTTTCAAATGGCTTGCTGTGCATGCTACACTTGTAGAAGCTAAAGGCTGTGTGTACAAACCCCTAGCAACATCTAGTGTGCTTAGATGGGGTCCCATAGTATCCATTATTGTATCAAGCCACACCTAGCAATCCATTGCCCCAAAGTGCTCCATTGTTCACTTCTACAGTTACCGTTTATAGAACAGCCTTTACATACACCAGAATTCTGAAAGTACAACTTTTATACTTTGATATAGGGGAGGAGGTCATATTTTTGAACTGTTTTTTTAATCATTTGGAGCAATTGTTATGTTTGTGTTTTTTGCACTGTGATCTGCCTCTTCTTATTTACAAGGAGGCAGAGGCTGTTTTTTAACTGTTCCTTTGTACTTCATGTCTTAATTTCAATAAAAGTGTGAATCTTTTAGAGGTTTGTGTTTAATGTGTGTCTTCTTTTGTAAAGCAATTTTACAAATATAATAATGTTTTCATTCAGTATGGAAGTGCAATAAGCTGTAGCAGCCAATCAAATTGCAGTCTAATGCAGTCAGATTGATGAGAGGTTATTGTGGAGTGTTTTCTGTGCCTTACTGGACTGTACATATAGTCTTTTTACTTTGCAAAGAGGTAAGGAGATGGGAGCATAAAAGTAAAGATATTGATGAGAGATGTGGCACATGTGCCGAAAGGATGTAAACTTAGATGTATGCAAGAATCCTACACAACAGATGACAAGATGTTGAAAGAAATGAGGAAATGATTATTGCTCCTAAGCCCTATAATGACTCCTAACTGCACACCAAGCATTCCAGTGTTGTAGTAAAACTATATTGTTCTGGACACATGCAAAATGAAGCCCTGTCTGGGACCTTCCTTCCAAAGCATATTACTCAAGAATGAGCTCAAAGACACCCTGTTGCCAGACCATTCATTTTGACAACAATCTTCACATAAAGATTATGGGATATATTTATAAAACATTCATTGTGTAACCATATTTTTTTCTAATAGAATAAAGTGGTCTTATTATTTATTTATTAAAATGAAGATGCTATAACTTGCCCTCTCTGTGCAAAGGTATTGCACAGGACAGTACTGAACCTTGTCTTCCGGAGTTCCCAGCCAGCGCTCTCTGCGCCTCCTTTCCTGCTTGTATTGTCATAGCAAGCTGTGTGCTGAACGAGGCCACTGCCATCAGGGCATACAAGTTTCCACAAAGAGGTCTACTGGTAGGTGGTACATGTCACATAACATCCACGACAATGGTTAGACCCATTTCCCAGCAGAGCATTGCCCAAAGCATCACACTGCCTCCGCCCCCTTGCCTTCGTAGTGCATCCTGGTGCCATTTCTTCCCAAGGAAAGTGATGCACATACACCTGGCCATCCACCTGATCATAGTTACATAGTTAGTCTGGCTGAAAAAAGTCTCTCCAGTTCAACCATTAAAAAAAGAAAAAAGAAAGTTATAATCCTTCACCCACAGTTGATCCACAGCAAGGCAAAAAAAACCCAGCAAAATATGATCCAATTTGCTCCTGCATGGAAAAAAATTCCTTAATGATCCCCCGAGAGGCAATCGGATATTCCCTGGATCAACTTTACCTATAAATGTTAGTATCCAGTTATATTCCATGTATCTAAGAAAGAATCCAGACCTTTTTTAACGCAATCCACTGAGCTGACCAGAACCAACTCTTGAGGGAATCTATTCCACATTTTCACAGCTCTCACTGTGGAGAAACCTTTCTGTGTTTGGAGATTAAATTTCTTTTCCTCCAGACGTAAAGAGTGCCTCCTTGTCCTCTGTGATGACCTTAGGGTGAATAACTCTACAACGAGTTCACTATATGAACCACTGATGTATTTATACATGTTGATCATATCCCCCCTTAATCTCCTCTTCTCAAGAGAGAATAAATTCAGTTCCTATAATCTTTCCTCATAGCTGAGCTCCTCCATGCCTCTTATCAGTTTGATTGCCCTTCTCTGTACTTTCTCCAGTTCCCCAATGTTCTTTTAGTGAATTGGTGCCCAAAACTGAACTGCATATTCCAGATGAGGTCTTACTAATGATTTGTACCGGGGGAAATGATATCTGTCTCTCTGGAGTCTATACCTCTTTTAATACAAGAGAGGATTTTGCTCGCTTTAGAAACCGCAGCTTGGCATTGCATGCCATTATTAAGCTTGTGATCTACCTGAACCCCCAGATCCTTCTCCACCATTGATTCCCCAGTTGTCCCCCCCTAATATGTATGATACATGAATATTCTTAGCCCCCAAGTGCATAACCTTACATTTATCAACATTAAACCTCATTTTCCACATATTTTCCCAATTAAACAGTGCATTGAGGTCGCCTTGTAAGTTGGAGACATCCTGTAAGGACGTTATTCTACTGCACAGCTTGGTGTCATCTGCAAAGACTAAAATGGTATTTTTAATCCCAGACCCTATATTGTTTATAAATGTATTAAGAAGTAAGGATCACAACACTGAACCTTGGGTACACCACTGATGACCCTAGACCAGTGGTTCTTAACCTGGGTTCGGTGAGTCAGTCTCGCGGGTTCGGCGGAGGTGAAGACCCACACCCGACTCATATGATTCGTGATGACATTCCCCGCTTGTCCATCATTGGCTGCAGGTGGTCATGCAACATCACTTAGCCCAGTGGTCGGCAAGCTGCGGCTCGCGAGCCACATGCGGCTCTTTACACGCTTTAATGCGGCTCTTGTGTGCCGGGCGCCCGCTCCCCTCCCTCCTCTCGGGCGGCAGGGACTCTGCAGCGTGATCCAAAAAAAAAACAGCCAGGGCAGCGCGCTCAAATGCAATGATTGGCCAGTCTCGCAGTCACTCACATCCTGATAGCCAGTGATTGGCTGTCAGGATGTGTGTAGGCGGGGCAGCGTGACGAACGTGAGAGGAGCTAGGCTCCTCTCACAGTCCGCCCTGAAGACCGGAACGGCGCGGGAATACGGCGAGAGGAACGCGCGGAGCAAAGGTAAGTGAATTGACACAGGGGGGACTTGGCTTACTACTTGCTACTTACTTACTTACTTACTACTACTATATAAGGGATGAATTAATATGGGGGATGAATTACTATAGGGGGGATGAATTACTATGGGGGATGAATTACTATAGGGGGGATGAATTACTATATGGGGGATGTATTACTATGGGGGATGAATTACTATATGGGGGATGAATTACTATATGGGGGATGAATTACTATGGGGGATGTATTACTATATGGGGGATGAATTACTATGGGGGATGAATTACTATATGGGGGATGAATTATTATGGGGGATGAATTACTATGGGGGATGAATTACTATATGGGGGATGAATTACTACAGTGGTTCTTAACCTGGGTTCGATCGAACCCCAGGGGTTCGGTGAGTCAGTCTCGCGGGTTCGGCGGAGGTGAAGACCCACACTCGACTCATATGATTCGTGCAGTAAATATTCATTATTATGTTTTTGTGTGAAAATCATGTTTTAATGGTTTTGTTCTTTGTTCTTAACGGTTTTGTTCATTTTGTGCACCTATGTATAAATATATACCTAAATATATACCTATGTTTTGAATTTTAAAAATCATATTTTATTTTTCCAATTAAGAAGGGTTCGGTGAATGCGCATATGAAACTGGTGGGGTTCAGTACCTCCAACAAGGTTAAGAACCACTGCCCTAGACCATTCAGAGTATGAATCATTAACCACTAATCTTTGAATACGATCTTTTAGTCAGTTTTCTATCCATTTACATACAGCTTTTTCCAAGCCCGTAGACATTACCTTACACATTAGCCATGTGTGGGGAACTGTGTCAAACGCTTTTGCAAAATCCAAGTATACCGCGTCCACCGCCACCCCTCTGTGCAAGATTTTGCTCACCTTATAAAAAGAAATCAAATTTGTTTGACAACTTCTGTCTTGCATGAATCCATGCTGTCTGTTGCTTAAAATATTTTTTTTCCAGCAAGAACTCATCTATGTGGTCTTTTATTAAACTCTCCAGTATCTTCCCAACTATAGAAGTTAAACTAACAGGTCTATAATTACTTGGTAAAGATTTTGACCCCTTTTTAAATATTGGCACCACATTGGCCTTACGCCAATCCAGTGGTAATATGCCAGTCATTAAAGAGTCCCTAAAAATTAGAAACAATGGCTTTGAAATGACAGAGCTCAATTCTTTAAGGACCCGTGGGTGTATGCCATCCGGTCCAGGTGCTTTATTCACCTTTATACTGTCTAAATATTTATGGATCATATCAGTTGTGAACCAATGTGGATCATCTGGGGCTGTGTCAATACCATGCCCATTATGGGCAAGATCTCCCCCCAGGCTCCTTTGTATACACAGAGCTGAAGAAGGTATTTAATAAATTTGCCTTCTCTTTGTCCCCAGTCACCTACTCTAGATTATTTTGTAAAGGGCCTACATGCTCAGACCGGACCTTTTTACTATTAATATATTTAAAGAATGTTTTGGGGTTGGTCCTGATGTAAAAGAAAACATGATTCATTAGACCAGACCAACGTCTGTTGCTCTGTGGTTCAGTTCTCATGCTCACCTGCTCATTGCAGGCACATATGGCTGTGGACACGGTTCACCATGGTCAACTAACGTACACTGCTTGTCCAAACAAACCATAGTGAGAGGGAAAGGAGAGGTCACAGAGGACATTACAAGGAGCCAGAAAAATGCAGTAAAACCATTTCATGAAAAATAAAAAGATTAAAAGCCATTAAGTAGTTTACAGTATTTGTGCAGACATTTTTTTTTTTTTTTTTTGAGAATAGAGATACAGTTTGGTGTCACTTTAACTCTATAACTACATCTCAGCCCTTCACCTAACCTCCACTTGTAATCCAACTCAGTGAACACACTCTTCTACACACTCTGATGGGTACACACTTGACCTTGTATTTTCTCACCTCTGCACTCCTTGCAACCTCTCCAACACTCCATTTCCTCTCTCTCTGATCACAACCTTATTGGCTTCACGCTCTCCCTATCTTAAACCTCTTATGCTTCCAATTGACAGTTACCTGTAGAAACCTTTTCCACAATTCTGCAATAGACTACCTCTGTGACAAAATATCACACTTGTACTGCCCCAACCTGGTCACTTCTGTCTACCACAGCTTACTCTGATTTTCACTGGATACATTCACTCACTACTAATAACCTACAAAGCCATAGACAACAATGCCTTGATATACATCACCAACTTTGTCTGAAAATGTCAACCAAACCATACTCTTTGCACCTTCCAAGCCCTCCTGCTTATTACCTTGTCACCTTCTCCCATGTTAGCCACCCTCTGAGAAATCCCTACCCTAGTCTATACAACTATCTCAAACTGTGTCCACCTTTGGGTGATCCCTGAAAACTCCTCTCTTCAAGGAGGGCTAGCCCGCTGGTATCCAATAAACGTTTACCATCAGCTCATCCCTCCATTATTACCTTTTGTATTACTTGTATTTAATTATTTCAGGTACTTATATAGCGCTGTCAATTTACGCAGCTCTTTACACATATATATTGTACATTCACATCAGTCCCTAACCCTCAAGGGGTGTACAATCTAAGGTCCCTAACTTACATTCATACATACACATATTAGGGCCAATTTAGACAGGATCCAATTAACCTACCAGCATGTCTTTGGAGTGTGGGAGGAAACCAGAGTACCCAGAGGAAACCCACGCAGGCACAGGTAGAACATACAAACTCCAGGCAGGTGGTGCCGTGGCTGGGATTCAAACCAACGACCCTAGTACTGCCAGGCGGAAGTGCTAACCATTTAGCCGCTGTGCTGCCCCTGTATTATCTGTTAATTAACCACTTGTCGACTGCCAGCAGTACATTTAATGCTGGCAGGCAGCACCCCCAGGGACCGTGATGTACCCGTACATTGTGGTGCACTGGGGTAATCCTGTGACCATTGTATCTGCTGGACACTGCGGATCACAGTGTTCAGGACGTGGCTGCTGTGAGCAGACAGTGTATCAAGTGATTGCTATGACAAATCACAGTGATCACATAACATGTAAGCAAAACTGTGATGAATGGCTTCCATTCATGAAAACTTGCTTAGTATTGTGATGCTGTGATTGGCCCACAGCTATGACATGGTATCTGTGCCAATCACAGCACCCTGTACCATGTGATAAGGTGTAGGCAATCACAGCATCACAATAGTAAGCGCGCTCTCATGAATGAAAGCAATTAATGACAGTTAAAACGATTGCTTGTAACAGTGCTCATCAATGTTATATGCAATCACAGTGTAGAAAAAACAAAATCCCTGATCACCACCCCCAGAGCAGTACAGTGTCACTATGGTGACAGTATGTAAAAAAAAAATGTAAAAAAGAAAACATATTAAAAAAAAAATATATATATATATATATATTTTTTTTTTACATGCTGTCATCAGTAAGTACCCCTGGTCACTGCTGCACCAGTTATATGATGACGCTGTACTGCACTGGTGACAGTGTGTAAAAAAAATAGTGAAAACAAAACAAAATGTATTTCTTATCCAAAAAATGTGACAAAAAAAACTTACCATGCCTCTTACCTTGGACTGTCTACTTTCCAAAAAAGGAGTCATTTGGGGAATATTTGTACTGTCCTTGCATTTTAGGGCCTTAAATGAGATGGGCAGTCAGTTCATCAGGACTGACCAATTTTCAATTATATCTACCATAGTATGCAGAATGCATGAAGGTAAATAAAATCAGCCTTTACAACCACTGTAAGTAAAATACAACAGCAGTGGAGGGATTTGCTACTTAGTTCCTCTGGGCATGGGTATCAGCTCTCCCTGGTCTCTCACACTGACACTATGGGGGCCAGTTCACTATTTCCCGTCCGCCCTATAGCAGAAATACTGCTACAAGGCGGCACGGTGCACACGTATATATGTGATTTTGCAGTCTCTGTTAGGGCACGCTGCCTTGGCTGTCAATCACCAGGTGGATTACTCGCGGGCATCTGGTGATTGCTGAGTATTACCGATGGAGAGAAGTCACGTGTTATCGTGACGCAGCATGTCGGACTAGAGCGTGGTGATGCAATTATGCACGGACAGCAGCCATCTTTGGACTCCCTATGCAAGCACCCTGACTAGGTTATACACTTCATGCCTGGTGGGTCTATGACCCGATTTTAATATGTGAGTAGGTCTTTGGCATTTGTGTGTGGTATAATAAACTTTATTCTATTACACTATGGTGGCTTTTTCTCTGATTCCCTGTTTATGAGCCATTCGGAGAGTGGAGGAGTTTTGTAAAGGTGGCTTACCATTGTAATGGTTGATTAACCGTGGGCTGTGTGGAAGCTGATCCTGTGTCCATCCAGAGAGTGAGATTCATCCCACCTGGGACTAACTGGTGATTTGTTATGCCTTATGGCTCCTTGAGGGTCAAAGATTGGAGGTAAGCATGCACGCTAGACGGTGACAGATGGTTTGATGCACTTGAGCACGTATTATTTTTCACGGTTGAAGATTGATTCATCACAGTTATACATTTGGGACTTTGTGCTATATGATTTATGAATATTGTTCATTTATTATCATATGTGTTTATATTTGGTTATATTTGTTTCACTTAAATCACCTATCACATATTTAGTCACATTCTTGATGGCATGTTTTTGGGCTACACATTAGAAGCACCACTGTACACCTATATATTTATTCATATAATTTATGTATTCACAAAATTATTATTGAGTCCTTTATTCATTTTTTATGTTTATTATCACATAGTATTAGCGCTACACCACTTAATCTACTTATGTAAACAATACAGTTCTCTGTCCTTTCAGCTCCTGCACACTGTTTTGTTTGGCTCTGCATAGCAGAGCCATACAAAGCAGTGTGCTTACAGTGAAGCACACATATACAGTCAGGTCCATAAATATTGGGACATTGACACAGTTCTAACATTTTTGGCTCTATACACCACCACAATGGATTTTAAATGAAACAAACAAGGTGTGATTTAACTGCAGACTGTCAGCTTTAATTTGAGGGTATTTACATCCAAATCAGGTGAACGGTGTAGGAATTACAACAGTTTGCATATGTGCCTCCCACTTGTTAAGGGACCAAAAGTAATGGGACAGAATAATCATCATAAATCAAACTTTCACTTTTTAATACTTGGTTGCATATCCTTTGCAGTCAATTACAGCCTGAAGTCTGGAACGCATAGACATCACCAGACGCTGGGTTTCATCCCTGGTGATGCTCTGCCAGGCCTCTACTGCAACTGTCTTCGGTTCCTGCTTGTTCTTGGGGCATTTTTGTCAGGGCAGGGCTATGGAACGGACAGGTAGGCCTAGTGGCAGGGTAATGCACTGGCTGACGACAACCACCACCAACAGACCGAAGTCCCTCAGGGAGCGGAGTCTAAGTCCCAGGCTGCCCTTCACCAGGGCCCCTGATGGTGGGGATGGACTTGACGCAGCCAGGAACCAGGTCGCGGCCCCCGAGACACCCCGGCTGCGGTAATGGCCGCCACCAATGTCGTGTAGCTGGTGAGAATGGCAATAGCGTAGTCAAGCAAGCCGGGTCAACAACAACGGGACAAAACAGTACAGAACAGTAGACAGAGAATCACAGGTCACGGGCCGGGTTCAGCAACGGAAGGTCAGATCAAAGGGAAACACAGAGAATGGTCTTAGTCACAAGCCGAGTCAGAATACCAGAAGAGTCACGAGCGTATACACAGAGCTGTAGCAAGACAAAGACACAAGACACAAGTGCAAAGAGCATGTGCAGATCCCAGGCTTATATGTACTCAGCCACACCCCTCTGGGGGATGGACCTCAGAGACCTGAAGGCATAAAAGATTCCCATCATGCTCAGCAGAAATCCAAGATGGATGCCAGCACATGGAGTAACATAACCTCTGGGAAAAGGTAGGACCTTGACAGTACCTCCTCCTCAAGGGCCCCTCCCCCTCCGTGGCTCAACAAAAGGTTTCTGAGGAAAGCGGGTATCAAACGTGCGGAGGAGAGCAGGAGCATGGACATCCGCGGAAGGAACCCAGGAACGCTCCTCGGGACCATAACCGCGCCAATGAACCAGGAACTGTAATCGGCCGTGCACCAATCGAGAGTCCAGGATCCGGCTCACCTCATACTCCTCATGACCGTCAACCCGAATGGGACGGGGCCGAGGCAGAGAGGTAGTGAAGCAATTGCAGATCAGAGGTTTCAACAGTGATACATGAAAGATATTGGAGATCCGCATCCCAGGTGGAAGGGCAAGGGCATAGGCCACCGGATTCACCTTGCGGAGAATGCGAAAAGGACCGACAAAACGGGGAGCTAGTTTGGGTGTGGGCACCCGAAGATTGAGGTTACGAGTAGACAACCACACCCGATCGCCGACCTGGTATGAAGGAGCGGGCAACCGTCTGCGATCAGCCTGGAACTTCTGACGCTGAGCCGAGTCCCTCAAAGCCCTCTGGATCTGCCCCCATGAAGAACGCAGGGCAGCAAGATGGTTCTCCACAGCCGGAATGTCCTGTGGTGAGAACCTCTCAGGTAATATCGCGGGTTGGTACCCATAGTTGGCCATGAAGGGGGACATCCCGGAGGAGGAGTTGACCGCTGAGTTCCTGGCAAACTCTGCCCAAGGCAGGAGATCGGCCCAATCGTCCTGATGGTCCGAGATATAACACCGAAGGAATTGTTCTAAGGCCTGATTGGAACGCTCCGCAGCCCCATTGGACTGTGGGTGGTAGGCTGAAGAAAAGGAGAGACTAATACCCAACTGGGAGCAGAAGGCGCGCCAGAATCTGGACACGAACTGACTCCCGCGGTCCGAGACAATCGCCTTGGGCAACCCATGCAGGCGAAAAATCTCCCTGGAAAAGACCGTGGCCAGTTCTTGCGCTGTTGGTAATTTCCTGAGTGGAATACAATGGCACATTTTGGAAAAACGATCGACGACCATGAGGATGACCGTATGACCCCGAGACACAGGGAGGTCTACAATAAAGTCAATGCCCAGGTGTGACCAAGGACGCTCCCCATTGGGAATGGGTTGCAGAAGACCCATTGGAAGATGCCGTGGAGATTTATTCTGGGCACAGATCGAACATGCCACTACATAAGAGGCGATGTCGGCACGGAGAGTTGGCCACCAGAACAACCGAGAGACGACCCAAGACAACTGGTTCCTCCCCGGATGCCCGGCAGTTTTGGAGTTATGGTAGGTACGCAGCAGACGGGTGCGCAACCCCTCGGGTACAAAACATCTACCCTCCGGTCTCTCGGGAGGAGCGTCAGTTTGAGCCGCCAAAATCTGCTCCCCAAGGGGAGAAGTCAGACTGGTACGAATGGCAGCCAGGATCTGATCCGGAGGTATGACCGAGGTTGGCTCAGAGTCCTCCCTGGACAACTCAGAGTATTGCCGCGATAATGCATCAGCCCTGACATTCTTGGAACCAGGCAAATAGGAGACCACATAGTTGAACCGCGACAAGAACAAGGCCTGACGGGGTGTCAATCTTTTGGCCTCTGAAAGATAAGTCAGGTTCTTATGATCGGTAAGAATGAGGACCGGAACCGCGGAGCCCTCAAGCAGGTGCCTCCATTCCTTGAGAGCCAGAATGATTGCCAACAACTCCCTATCTCCAATCTGGTAGTTGCACTCTGCAGAGGAAAGCTTCCTGGAGTAGAACCCACAGGGAAGTAGGGGTCCATCAAGCGACCGACGTTGAGACAGGAGAGCGCCTACTCCCGTCTCGGATGCATCAACCTCAAGGACGAAGGGCAATCCAGGATTGGGATGAGACAGTATCGGAGCCGAAGCGAAGGCGGATTTCAGAGCCTCAAAAGCTACAATGGCCTCGGATGGCCACTCGTGAGGATTACTGCCCTTCTTGGTTAGGTCTGAGAGAGGTTTTGCCAGCGTGGAGAAGTTCCTGATGAACTTCCGATAGTAGTTGGCAAAACCCAAAAAGAGCTGAATGGGCCGAAGACCATTGGGACGAGGCCACTGCAGAACCGCCGAAACCTTCTGAGGGTCCATGGAGAATCCCTCCGCAGAAATGATGTAGCCTTAAAAGGCAACTTGAGATAGATGGAATTCGCACTTCTCAAGTTTACAAAAAAGTTCGTTCTCACGTAATCGTTGCAGCACCTGCTTGACATCCTGGATATGGAACTCCATGGAGGCAGAGTAAACCAGGATGTCATCCAAGTAAACTACCACGCACTGCTGCAACAAGTCACGAAGGACATCATTTATGAATTCCTGAAAAACTGCAGGCGCGTTACACAACCCGAAGGGCATCACCAGGTATTCGTAGTGACCGGTTCTGGTGTTAAACGCGGTCTTCCACTCATCCCCCTGTTTAATCCGTATGAGGTTGTACGCCGCCCTAAGGTCAAGTTTGGTAAAGACTGTTGCCCCCTTAAGGCGGTCGAACAACTCAGTAATCAAGGGAATCGGGTATGCATTCTTAGTGGTGATTCGATTGAGACCCCTATAATCAATGCAAGGCCTCAATTCACCACCCTTCTTCTTTACAAAGAAAAAGCCCGCTCCTGCTGGGGAAGTAGACTTACGAATGTGCCCCCGGGAAAGCGCATCCGCAACATACTTCCGCATCCGCAACATCCGCAACATGGCCTTATTCTCCGCAACCGAGAGAGGATACACCCTGCCACGTGGAGGAGTGGCACCGGGTTGCAAGGATATGGCGCAGTCGTAAGGACGATGAGCAGGTAAGGCACCAGCGCGTACCTTATCAAACACGTCCTGGTACTCCCCATAATCAGTGGGCAACGCAGAGTCCGAGGAGGCACACAACACCTTAAACGGCCCACGGATGCACGCGGCCCCACACTATGGAGACCACGGGAGAATCTCGGCAGTTTGCCAATTGAAGGTTGGATTGTGCATCTGGAGCCAGGGATACCCCAAAACCACCGAATAGTGCGGGGAAGAAATCACCTGAAAACAGGCCAACTCCCTGTGAACAGCCCCAATAGCTACTTCAACTGGCATAGTCTCGTGGGTAACCTGCGGTGGTTGCAGGGGCCTGCCATCTATCGCCTCGAGAACCAATGGGGTAACTCGAGCCTGCAGGGGAATGGAGTGCTGGGCAGCAAACGAGCTGTCCATAAACAACCCGCCGGCCTCAGAATCTACCAACGCCTGGGCCGTCACCGAGCCCTCCGCCCAAGAGAGGACAACGGTGATCAGTGGCTTATCTCTGCGGAACGCCGGGGATGAGGAGACTCCAGCCAAGATCTGTCCCCGACAGGATCTCAGGTGCGAGCGTTTCCCGGACGGACCGGACAGGACTGCCGAAAGTGCCCACCAAGACCACAGTACAGGCAGCGACCCTCCCGACGCCGAGCGGCCCGCTCTCCCTCGGAAAGGCGAGCCAATCCCAGCTGCATGGGCTCACCACCAGACAATCTATCCCCAGGAGGTGTGGGAGGAGAGGGAGGAATGGGTGGGACAGAAAACGCAGGTGCCAGTCGATTGGAAGGCCTCTGCAGGCGTTCCTTGAGTGAAGGCCTCTCCCTGAGCCTGGTATCAATCAGGATCAGGAAGGAAATTAGTGCTTCCAGCTCCACAGGCAATTCCTTGGCTGCGATCTCGTCCTTCAATGCATCAGAAAGACCCTGAGAAAACGCAGCCACCAGAGCCTCATTGTTCCAACCCACCTCTGCTGCCAGGGTACGAAACTCTATGGCGTACTCGGCCACGTTCCGTGAACCCTGATGCATAGACATGAGCAGCTTGGCAGCCGAGGCGGAGCGAGCCGGTACGTCGAATACCCTACGGAAGGCATCGACAAAACCGGAAAATTCGTGAATCACTGGGTCATTCCTCTCCCATAAGGGATTCGCCCAGGCCAAGGCCTTGTCTGAGAGTAGCGATATTAGGAAACCCACCTTTGACCTCTCAGTCGGAAAAGCGTGGGGTATTAATTCAAAGTAAATCCCCACCTGGATGAGGAACCCACGACACTGACTCGGCTCACCCCCAAAGCGCTGTGGAAGAGGGGCTGAACCAGTCATACCTCTGGGCGCCGCGGGTGACGCAGCACCCGCGGCGGCAGGCGCAACAAGCGGAACAGCAGCGGGAGCGACCACGGGAGTGACGACCGGCCTAATAACACCAGGAGTAAGGTGCGCGGTGCGTGCCAGCAGAGTTTGCAACGCCTGAGCGAACTGATCCAACAGGAGATCCTGCTGATCCAGTGTGGCGACCAACATTGGAAGTGAAGGCGTACCTGCACCGTCAGGATTCATGGCACTTGTGTAATGTCAGGGCAGGGCTGTGGAATGGACAGGTAGGCCTAGTGGCAGGGTAATGCACTGGCTGACGACAACCACCACCAACAGACCGAAGTCCCTCAGGGCGCGGAGTCTAAGTCCCAGGCTGCCCTTCACCAGGGCCCCTGATGGTGGGGATGGACTTGACGCAGCCAGGAACCAGGTCGCGGCCCCCGAGACACCCCGGCTGCGGTAATGGCCACCGCCAATGGCGTGTAGCTGGTGAGAATGACAATAGCGTAGTCAAGCAAGCCGGGTCAACAACAACGGGACAAAACAGTACAGAACAGTAGACAGAGAATCACAGGTCACGGGCCGGGTTCAGCAACGGAAGGTCAGATCAAAGGGAAACACAGAGAATGGTCTTAGTCACAAGCCGAGTCAGAATACCAGAAGAGTCACAAGCGTATACACAGAGCTGTAGCAAGACAAAGACACAAGACACAAGTGCAAAGAGCATGTGCAGATCCCAGGCTTATATTTACTCAGCCACACCCCTCTGGGGATGGACCTCAGAGACCTGAAGGCATAAAAGATTCCCATCATGCTCAGCAGAAATCCAAGATGGATGCCAGCACATGGAGTAACATAACCTCTGGGAAAAGGTAGGACCTTGACAATTTTCCCTTCAGTTTTGTCTTCAGCAAGTGAAATGCATGCTCAATCGGATTCAGGTCAGGTGATTGACTTGGCCATTGCATAACATTCCACTTCTTTCCCTTAAAAAACTTTTTGGTTGCTTTTGCAGTATGCTTTGGGTCATTGTCCATCTGCACTGTGAAGCGGCGTCCAATGAGTTTTGAAGCATTTGGCTGAATATGAGCAGATAATATTGCCCGAAACACTTCAGAATTCATCCTGCTGCTTTTGTCTGCAGTCACATCATCAATAAATACAAGAGAACCAGTTCCATTGGCAGCCATACATGCCCACGCCATGACACTACCACCACCATGCTTCACTGATGAGGTGGTATGCTTACGATCATGAGCAGTTCCTTTCCTTCTCCATACTCTTCTCTTCTCATCAGTCTGGTACAAGTTGATCTTGGTCTCATCTGTCCATAGAATGTTGTTCCAGAACTGTGAAGGCTTTTTTAGATGTCGTTTGGCAAACTCTAATCTGGCCTTCCTGTTTTTGAGGCTCACCAATGGTTTACATCTTGTGGTGAACCCTCTGTATTCACTCTGGTGAAGTCTTCTCTTGATTGTTGACTTTGACACACATACACCTACCTCCTGGAGAGAGTTCTTGATCTGGCCAACTGTTGTGAAGGGTGTTTTCTTCACCAGGGAAAGAATTCTTCGGTCATCCACCACAGTTGTTTTCCGTGGTCTTCCGGGTCTTTTGGTGTTGCTGAGCTCACCGGTGCGTTCCTTCTTTTTAAGAATGTTCCAAACAGTTGTTTGGCCACGCCTAATGTTTTTGCTATCTCTCTGATGGGTTTGATTTGTTTTTTCAGCCTAATGATGGGTTGCTTCACTGATAGTGACAGCTCTTTGGATCTCATCTTGAGAGTTGACAGCAACAGATTCCAAATGCAAATAGCACACTTGAAATAAACTCTGGACCTTTTATCTGCTCATTGTAATTGGGATAATGAGGGAATAACACACACCTGGCCATGGAACAGCTGAGAAGCCAATTGTCCCATTACTTTTGGTCCCTTAACAAGTGGGAGGCACATATGCAAACTGTTGTACTTCCTACACCGTTCACCTGATTTGGATGTAAATACCCTCAAATTAAAGCTGACAGTCTGCAGTTAAAGCACATCTTGTTCGTTTAATTTCAAATCCATTGTGGTGGTGTATAGAGCCAAAAATGTTAGAATTGTGATTGCAATGTCCCAATATTTATGGACCTGACTGTAGCACATAATGTGAAACAGCACACAGTTAACCCTTTGATCACCCCAGAGGTTAACCCCTTCCTGCCCAGTGCCATTAGTACAGTGTCAGTACTTTTTTTTTTAGCACTGGTCACTGTATTGGTGTCACTGGGGATGCCAGTGACACTAAGTCAGTTCCCCCCAGTGTCAGAATGCCTGCTGCAGTCCTGCAGTCCCACTATGAGTCGCTGATCGCCGCCATTACTAGTAAATTAACAAAAAAACTATATATACCGCCGTTTGTAAACGCTATAACTTTCATGTAAACCTATTTATTTATACGTGTTGGGATTTTTTTTTTAGCAAAGACATGTAGCAGAATACATTTTAGCCTAAATTTATGATGAAATCTGATTTTTAAAATCTTTTTACTGGATATGTTTTATAGCAAAAAGTCAAAAATATATTTTTTTTTCTAAAAATTGTCAGTCTTATTTTTTTGTAGTGCAAAAAATTAAAAAACGCACAGGTGATCAAATACCACCACAAGAAAGCTCTATTCGTGGGAAAAAAAGGACGTACATTTCATTTGGATGCAGTGTTGCATGACCGCGCAATTGTCAGTTAAAGTAAAGCAGCGCCATATGCCCTGGTCAGGAAGGGAGGTAAATCCTTAACAAAGTGGTAGGCCACATAAAATGACAGAGCTGGGTCAGCGCATCTGAAGCGCACAGTGTGCAGAAGTCACCAACTGTCTGCCGAGTCAATAGCTAAACACCTCCAAACTTTGTGTGGCCTTCAGATTAGCACAACAGTGCGTAGAGAGCTTCATGGAATGGGTTTCCATGGCCGAGCAGCTGCATCCAAGCCTTACATCAGGGCTTAAAGTTTCAAGTCTAGACCTACTAGCCAGGCAAAAACCTTACTCTCCACCAGTTGCCCCACCCAACCTTGCCCAGGTCCACCTCCAACCTCACCCCAGGCCTGTCCCCAACCCTGCCCCCTTAAAGCTTATGAAATTACATTTTTCTTTAGAATAAAGAGTCCAATATATAAAAAACAGCAGTTATAACATAACTTTATTATGTCAATTTAAACATAACAGCAATAGCTTAATAGAGTTTAGAGGGCAAGTGGTTAACATAAAACAATGTAAACATAAAATGAAAATAAGTGTCCTCATCAGAGTCCCCCTTTACATCAGGTGTCCCCATCAGAGTCCCCCTTTACATCAGGTGTCCCCATCAGAGTCCCCCTTTACATCAGGTGTCCCCATCAGAGTCCTCCTTTATATAAGGTGTTCACATCAGAGCCCCCTTTGCATCAGGTGTCCCCATAAGTGTATCCTCGCCCTTCCCCCTTGTACTCACAGATCTTCTTATGAATGCAGCTTCTCCTTCTTTCCCTCCTTTGGTCATGTGATAAGTCACATGACAAGGAGAGAGAGGAAGGACTCTCTACCTTCACTCCTTAGTGCCGGCTGTCTATTGCCCCCTGCAGGTAGGAGGGAGGAGAAAGTCAAGTCCCTGTGACAGGAGTGAAACTGCCATCACTCTGGTCACTGAGGAGCGGTACCAGCAGTGCGCCCCCCCTCAACACAGTGCTCAGGTCAGGTTGGTGCTGCTGGTAGCACCCGCCCCCCACCCTCTGATGCAGCGCCTGGGACACACTCGCCCACATGTTATTTTCACTAGCCAAATGCAAGCAGGCGAATAGAAATTTCAAGCCCTACCTTACATCATCAAGTGCAATGCAAACCGTCACATGCAGTGGTGTAAAGCATGCCACCACTGGACTCTAGAGCAGTGGAGACGTTCTCTGGAGTGATGTATCACACTTCTCTGTCTGGAAATCTGATGGACATGTCTGGGTTTGGCATCAGTATACCAAGACATTTTGGACAATTTCATGCTCCCAACTTTGTGGGAACAGTTTGGGGATGGCCCCTCCTGTTCCAACATGACTGCACACCAGTGTACAAAGCAAGGTCCATAAAGACATGGATGAGCGAGTTTGGGGTGGAGGAACTTGACTGGCCTGCACAGAGTCCTGACCTCAACCTGATAGAACACCTTGGGATGAATTAGAGTGGAGACCGTGAACCAGGCCTTCTCATCCGACATCAGTGCCTGACCTCATAAATGCGCTTCTGAAAGAATGGTCAAACATTCCCATAGACACACTCCTAAACCTTGTGGACAGCCTTCCCAGAAGAGTTGAAGCTGTTATAGCTGCAAAGGGTGGACCAACTCAACACTGAACCCTACGGTCCCTAACTTACATTAATACATACACATACTAGAGCCAATTTAGACAGGGGCCAATTAATCTACCTCATGAAGCCTGTCTGGAAAACTCCAAGGACATTGCTCAGTGAGGCCTAGCTATTACTGTTCACCTCCACCATCCCAGGAGTGAGCTCTCACATGCTGATCTCAGAGCTACTGGATCAGGGGAGAGGAAGTGTACATGAGGGAGTCTGAATCAGGAAAAGCTCCCTCCTGTGGTGGTGAACAGTAACACTAGATATAACATCATCCTGGGAGTTTTCCAGTCAGGCTTCATGAAGTACATACATGGCACACACCTATAGCCAGGACATTAGGCCCCTTTCACACGGTCTGAACTCCTCTTGCTCAGCAGGGTCTCTGTCCTCTGATCCCCGCTGAGCAGGTGGATGACAGGTCCATGCCCATTTTACTTTTGCAGAGCACAGACACAGCCCACTCTCCTCTATAGGCGGTCAGATGGAAACAGGCCACCTGTCCGTTTGCACCCGACTGCCATCTGATCTGATCCACCCAGTTAGAGGGGAGCAGATCCCCATCCGGATTGATTTGGATGTAGATGGGTGTAACCAGGCATGTGTCTGTTTACACCCACCACCCCATAGAGGAGAATAGAGGGTCCAATCGGGTCCGCCTGAAAAAAAAATGTGTAAAAGGGACCTTCTTCAACTTTAGTCAAAGATGCCAGTTTGTTTTTATCTGCAGACACCCATTATCTGCACAGGCAGTGTTTTGGTAAAGGTGAAATATGCCTTTAACCACTTGGGGACCGCAGACCCACAATCTACTACAGACAGGCAACCCACACAGGCAAAACAATGTACCTGCTTCTGGGTTTGGGGTCACGCCCCCCACCCCCTCCAAAACTAAAGCCTGTCAGCAAGTCCCGGCCAATGATTCACAGCCAGGACCTGCTGATTGGTGTATACAATCATAGCCCAGAGCTCTGTGTTGACAATCAACACAGAACTCTGTATAGAGGGAACAATCTTTGTGCAAAGCAGGGATGAGAAACTAAGAAATCATTAGTAAAAAGCAGCAAACTTTACACATAGTAAACATTGTTAGGCACACATTTAACCCCTTGATCACCCTAGATGTCAACCCAGTGTTATTAGTACAGTGACAGTGTATAGTATTATCACTGATCATCACTGTATTGATGTCAGTGGCAGCTAGTTACCCCCCAGAGTCAGTTAGTATCGGATTTCCCGCCGCATCTCATAAGTCGCTGATCACCGCAATTCCAGTAATATACCATAGTTTGTAGGCACTATAACTTTCACGCAAACAATCAATATTCCCTTATTGGGATTTATTTTTTTTATCAAAGACATGTAGCAGAATACATTTCAGCCAAAATGTATGTAGAAATGTGTTTTTTTTAAATCTTTTTATTTAATGTTTTTTAGCAGAATTGTTTTCAAAAAATAAAAAAAAAACAGCAGTGATCAAATACCACCAAAAGTAAGCTCTATTTGTGTGAAAAAAATGATATAAATTTGGTTTGGGTACAATGTTGAATAACTATGCAATTGCCAGTTAACAACTTCAATACCGGGTACCCACTTCCTGCCTAGGCCAATTTTCAGCTTTCAGCACTCTCACACGTTGACAATTGAGCGGTCATGCAACACTGTACCCAAACTAAATTGTTATAATTTTGTTCACACAACTAGAGCTTTCTTTTGCTGGTATTTAACCACCACTGGGGATTTTATTTTTTGCTAAATTAATGAAAAAAGACTGAAAATTTTGAAAAAAAAACATGTTTTTCCTTGTTTCTGTTATAGAATTTTGCAAATAAATATTTGTTCTTCATACATTTAAGGCCAAGATATATTCTACTACATGTCTTTGGTGAAAATACCCCATATCAGTATTTATTATTTAATCTGTAGGAAAGTTATAGAGTTCACAAACTATGATATATACAGTATGATTGGAACACCTGAATCCAATAATTTGGAGGGGCGCCCCAATACTTTTGGCAATATAGTGTATATTTGAAAATCGATCAGTCCTGAAGTACTGACAGATAATCTAATTTCTTGAGGCCCAAAAATGCCAGAATACTACAGATATCCCCCAAAGTTGACAGTCAGAGGTATTTAGTAAGAGGCATGGCAAATTTTCTGAAGTTCTAATTTTTTTGTCATAATTTTTTGGAAAATCCAATTTTTTTTCTTTAACATACTGTCACCAGTGCAGTACAGCATCATCATGTAACTAATGTAGCAGTGATTAGGGACACTGACTGGTGACAGTGCAAAAGATATATATATATATATATATATATATATATATATATATATAATTTTTTTTAAATTACATTTTTTTTCTTTTTTTTTAAGATTTTTTTTTTCATAATACACTGTGACCAGAGTAGCATAATGTTACCATAGTAACATTGTACTACTTTGGGGAAGTAATCAATATTTTTTTTACACTTTATGATTGCTTATAGCAAAGTATTTCTATGCTATTAGCAAGCATTTAAAGGATAAGTTCACCTTTTTGACAAAAGTAATAAATGCACTTTTTTGCAGGTAAAAAAAGTGTGCATTTATTATTTTTGTCTGCAGGAGCCTGGAAAGCATTCCTCCATCAATCAGTAGATTGCTGGCACCATACAGGTCTCCTGCAGACCTGTCAGAATATCTGCTTGCTGTACGGGACGTATGGGCAAGCAGATATTCTGACCGGAAGCTTCAATGAACTACCACAACGCTCCACAACTCCGTGGTAGTTCATTGAAAACTACAAGCTGACAGCCACCAAGGCTGCCGGGACTTGTAGGCACTCATTCACAGAACTCTGTGAATGAGTGAAGCAGCCATGTGGGCGGAGCCCTGCACGGTCGCGCTATTTTCAAAATTGACAGATAGTGCGGGGAAACTTTTCCCTATACTATCTGTTAGAGGGAGGGGGGAAGCAACGGTTGTGGCTGCAGCTATGGGAACATGTTACATGTTCCACCCTAAAAACGGATGGAACTTGTAACATGTTGCCAAAGGTGAACTTATCCTTCAACTGAAAGAAATCGATTCATTCAGGATTTTTAGGTGTGATTATTGTGTTTGGCCACGGCTTATCACATGACACCGATGGGCTGTGATTGGCCCAGTCTGTACATGTGATCACTGTGACTAATCACAGCTAGTGACACAATTGTACACAATGATTGGTCACAGCAGGTCACATGGTACTGGCAACGCCTGTACACAGATCTGTCATTGGCTGTGTCTAAAGTACACAGCTGGTGACAAATCTTGCCACAGCACGGCGCGATCTGGGAAGGACATCATATGACGCTCACCTGGATCGACAAGAGTCCCGCTTGGCCATCATTCTGCTATTGGCTGGACAGGAACAGGTTAATGTAGCACACTGCTAAATAGCAAAAATGGTCTGGTCATGAAAGGGTAAAATCTTCCGGAGCTTAAAGCAGAACTCCAGTTAAAATTCTTTTTTTTTTATCATGCAGTGAGTTTGTGCCTAGGGGTGAGGACTAAGCTCATACCCACCTGATCTGCCAATTTTATAGAAAACTGCGCTTCTCCACGGCCCAGCATTGGATTGTTCCTGTCTGTGGAGCATGCATTGAACGTGATGACGTCAGGAACAGTCCATTTACAAGACCACTGGACCGTGGGAAGGGCATGAGCCAAAAGGACGAGTCTTGTGTGGGGAGAATCGGCAGGTCAAGTGAGTATATCTTTGTGTCCTCTCCTCTAGAACAAAACAAGCATTTTACCCGTGCACTGCCCGCACAGCCCCACAAAAAAACGTTCCCCCAGATTTCTGCTTTAAGTGGTTAAGCAAAACTGAAAATTAAAAGAAAAAAAAAGATTAAGTTTTCAAATAATAATGTGAACGTGTTATATCTTTTATAAGTATTTAGTGATTGGTGGGTTTACATAAATATACAGTACAGCATCCCAGGGGGTCAACACACAGGCTGTCATCTCTTTGTATCCTCTAGGTGGCACTGCATCAAGCTGGGTATTGTCACGTGACAGGCAAGGATTTCAGCACGGCCATGTTGGACGATGGCAGCTGCATGTGCTGTATGGAGGAGTGTGCAGGATCTGGCACAGGAGGTCCGGGGTGAGTACTAAGCCCTGCATGTGACAGGGGACATAGGAGGGGACACAGGGCTGCTGTGTGTGAGGACCCCTCACTGCTCTATGGATGAGGTCTGTCAGTGATCACATTCTGGTAAAGCAGACCTTCACACTAAGGCTGGGATCACGTGTGTGTGTAGGGCTGTGGATAAGGGGGTACCACCATTCCTCCTGTACGGGGCCCAGGCAGTTAGGTGAATTGGATGTGGGCAGGGAGGGTGATCAGCACAGTGGGGGAGGGGCAGTTATTGGAACCAATCCCTTCTATGGCTCTTTCTGCAGCAGCTTAAAGCTGGCTTCACCTTTCCCTCCCGCTGGCTTTCAGCTGTTGTAGAGAGAGCCATACAGGGGATTGGTTCCAGTAATTACCCCTCTATTGCACCCATCTCCCACCCTGTGCACCATACGTTCCCCCCTGCTGCCCAAGCCCCCCTGTATGTCCCAACCCCCACAGTGCTGCCGGCTTCCCTCTTCCCACCGGCAGCTGCAAGCACACAATAGGATCCCTCAGGATGGAGAGTGTGGGAAGGGTCTGGTAAATATGTCACATTTACCAGCCCTTGCTTTCCTAAATGAACACAATGAGTGATTGGTACAAATCACTCACTGTGTTCATTCATAATTGAAGCAAAGTAAACAAAGTTTTATTTTTTTTAGGGTGTGGGGGCTCTGTCAGGTTGGCAGTATGGGGCCCCGTGGTTTCTAACAATCAGCCCTGTGTGTGTTTTTCTGCTTGTTGCGTATAGGGGAGCCCATGCACATGAATACACTGCCCTATGTGCCGCAAATACCCAAAAACCATTTTCAGAGCGGAGCATATTTTTGCACTCTGCGTTTGTAGCTCAAGAAAATTTGCAGCAAACGTGCGCCTGTTACTCCTACTTGGCAGCCATTAATGGTTAATGACATCACAAGCATGACACTTGTCTGCAATGCATTTTTGAAACTTGCAATAAAATGTGCATTTCAGGTGCCCTTTGTTACCTGTTCCAAAAATGCCAAGTGTGAATGGAGCCTAACTGTAAAGTTGCTTCCCCAACTTTTCTTTTTTTTTTTTTTTACTTACACACTTTAGTAAAAGCAAAGCAGCACTTGTGTTCTTCTCACCTAGGTGAGACTCAAATCTCGAGTGAGCTCTGCAGAACATCTGCACATACGCTGTGGATACCCGCTATCTGCGTATGTGCTTGGGATACCCGCTGTCTGCGTATGCGCTGGGGATACCCATTGTATGCGCTGGGGATACACGCTGTCTGCGTATGCGCTGGGGATACCCATTGTATGCTCTGGGGATACTCGTTATCTGTGCATGCGCTGGGGATACCCGTTATCTGTGCATGCGCTGGGGATACCCGTTATCTGTGCATGCGCTGGGGATACCCGTTATCTGTGCATGCGCTGGGGATACCCGTTATCTGTGCATGCGCTGGGGATACCCGTTGTATGCGCTGGGGATACCCGTTATCTGTGCATGCGCTGGGGATACCCGTTATCTGTGCATGCGCTGGGGATACCCGTTGTATGCGCTGGGGATACCCGTTATCTGTGCATGCGCTGGGGATACCCGTTATCTGTGCATGCGCTGGGGATACTCGTTATCTGTGCATGCGCTGGGGATACTCGTTATCTGTGCATGCGCTGGGGATACCCGTTATCTGTGCATGTGCTGGGGATACCCGTTATCTGTGCATGCGCTGGGGATACCTGTTGTATGCTCTGGGGATACCCGTTATCTGTGCATGCGCTGGGGATACAAGTTGTATGCTATGGGGATACCCGTTATCTGCGAATGCACTGGGGATACCCACTATCTGCGCCTGCGCTGGGGATGCCTGCTGTCTGCGCCTGCGCTGGGGATACCCGCCGTCTGCGTATGCATGGGTTTTGCTGCACACACACTAATGGAAAAGCTGGAGACCCACCTGTTGTTCATGCATGGCATTTCAATGGCATGTGCACAGATACACTGATGGGCTCTGCCAGGACCCAAAGGCTGGGCAGAGCCCGTGGGCGCATGTGCCAAATGGCGGTGTGCAGGGGTAGGTGGCGCCACTTAACAGTTTGGACTGAAGATCTGATTTAATCTGTCTGTGTTTAGAGTTGGTCATCTGGAACTAGCCGCAGGTAATCTCTGGATCAGGGGATACATAACAAGAGTGGAGGACATTGCCAACCACGTGTAATCCCAGCCACAGGAATTTCCTGCCCGAACCCAAATCCCCGTATGAATGAGGCTTTATGGGATCATCCACTTCAATAAAACGATCGATTTCTTTTCTGATCACCTCCTCTGATTGTAGTCAACAACTTATTCAATCAGTATCCACACACAGGGAAGTTGATTTTGATCAATCATTGGACATGTTCTCAATTACATCTGTTTCCACCATGTAATCTCACAGTTTATCATTCAACATACATTCAGACTCCATGCACACGGGAAGCTTTAATAATGCTGGAAATGTTAGCTGTGTAAAGTCACATTAAAAACGTGAGTTTTTCTGCATTTTTTAGCGGTTTTGCATTAGCGTTTAGCTTTCGCGTTTGCGCTTTCTTAATATACAAAAAAGTCCAAAAACGTTGGTTTGCCACGTTTTACTGCATTTTTCAGCTAAAAAACTCCTCTAGAAACCCACTTGTTCTGGGGTTTTTTTCCAGCAAAAAAACGCCCCTGCCAAAAAACATTGATTACAGTCTTAAGTGTGCATGAACACATAGGATAACATGAGAGTATAAAAAATACAGTGAGAACTCCAATGGTCAGCAGCTGAACATTCAAGGAAAACACATAAAAGTCTCAAAAATATATATATATAAAGAAAATGCAGCGCTGTGTGATGTTACTATATTGCGGGCAGATAAAGATAATAAATGAAACCAAAGCAAATGAATAAATGAATAAATAAATCAAATAAATAAAACACAGTCCAGTAATGGTGCTCGCTGATTCCCAGTGCAAATGTTAGAAATGCGCACTTACCAGAAACGTATTGATAATACGCATGTGTATATGATATCATGGAGATTCCCCTCTCTTTTCTGGTCTGGTAATGGGCAGGAGCTGAATATAGTAGAGATGAAGTGCCCTCGTGTGGCAAAATGGAGGTCCAGCAGGTCACAGAAATCCTTACAGAAGTGTGTGAAGTGGAAAATTCCTCCTCTCAAAGGCTGGTGCAGGGATCAATCTGGGTCTGCAGAAGCTGAAAAGGCTCATCGCAGAAGACACAGGAAAGAACCCATAGTGTAGTAGGTTGATGAAAATGATTTTATTCAAGAAAAACAGGAGTGTTCAGAAAAAACTCACAATGGTGCCAGGTTTAATCAAATGACTGACCCTTTAAGATTAAGGATGGCCGCCGGGCCTCCACGTGGCACCGGCGGCGTGGTGTCAATGGCATCCTGGGCTCCACCTGACGTGTTTCGTGCGCACGCACTTCTTCAGAGGTAGAGCTGAGGATAACATGCTGGGGAGTTTACTGGCTGTAGAAAAAACCGCCAAATACAGCAGCTGTAAAATTGTCCAGTGTGCATGAGGACTCATAGTCATGCTGATGGATGCAAAACAATCAGTTCTCTGCCCTGAACAATTGATTCGGTTTGATAGAATCCAATCTAAATCGAGCCTAAATCAATTGGAAGGGATGGTATGCCTATTGATTCTTTGCCAATTCCATTGGTTTGATTGAATCGCATGTAAAAAAAAAAGCATGTTTGGCCACCATTAGGATACTTATACATGGCACTGATGTATGAACATCACATTTTATTTATTACAGGTATTTATACAGCGCCAACAATTTACACAGTGCTTTACATATACACTGTACTTTTACAGCAGTCCCTGCCATCAAGGAGCTTACAATCTAATGTCCTGGGGTCCTGGACAAAGGTGTGGAGGAATGTCAGGTCCCCGTACCTGCTGCCTGTTGGTCTCTGGGTGTGCGGCTTTCCTTTCTGTCCTTTCACGTCCCCTAGTTTCTTATCATATCAGATTTCTGGAAAAAGGCTGCATGCATGGGCTCAATATTTAATCATTTCTTAGTCTCAGGGTGTATTTTGGTGGTGGTAGGGGTCTGTTTTGCATAATTTAGTAGTTTGCGGATAATAAAACTGTGTTTTGTTGTATATAGTTCTATTTGTGTTATTTTAGGAAAAAAGACGTTTTTTTTCCTCTGTTATCTGCTGATATAAGCTTGTTTCTTTTTGTGTATGTATGTACGTGTGTGTGTGTGTATGTATGTGTGTGTGTGTGTATGTGTATGTATATATGTATATATATATATATATATATATATATATATATATATATATATATATATATATATATATATATATATATACACACACACACATTTTAATTTTTGTATATACAGTTGTGACCAAAATTATTCAACCCCCAATGCTGTAAAGGGGTTTAGGGACTATAGTGTACATTTGGAATTGTATTCAGAATCAAATCCTACAAGGACGTTGTAACTACCCAAATGCAACTAAAATGACATCAATTGTTTATGTAATACAGTAGTAAATGGTTCTTATGTGGTTTCTTCATTGCCACAATTATTCAACCCCTTAAAGACTACCACTCTGAAGAACAGAGGTTCATACAGGTGCTTTCCATCAGGTATTGAAAACACCTGTGGATGTCACCGAGCAGCAATCAAGCATAATAAGCACCAATTAGGCAGCTTTAAAATGACTGTGATACTCAGCTCCTTCTAGACATTTACTGGTGTGGTTACAAACATGGTGAAGGCAAGAGAATGGTCCAGGAAGACAAGAGAAGAGGTGATTTCTCTTCACAGGAAGGGCAATGGCTATAAGAAGATTGCAAAGATGTTAAACATACCAAGAGACACCTTAGGAAGCATCATTCGCAAATTCAAGGCAAAGGGCACTGTTGAAACGCTACCTGGTCGTGGCAGAAAGAAGATGCTGACTTCGACTGCTGTGCGCTACCTGAAGCGTAGAGTGGAGAGAAGTCCCCGTGTGACTGCTGAGGAACTGAGAAAAGATTTGTCAGATGTGGGTACAGAAGTTTCAGCCCAGACAATAAGACGCACACTGCGTAATGAAGGCCTCCGTGCCAGAACTCCCAGGCGTACCCCCTTGCTGTCTCCAAAGAATAAGAAGAGTCGACTGCAGTATGCCAAAAGCCATGTGGACAAACCACAAAAGTTGTGGGATAGTGTTCTGTGGACTGATGAAACAAAATTAGAACTGTTTGGGCCCATGGATCAACGCTATGTTTGGAGGAGGAAGAACAAGGCCTATGATGAAAAGAACACCTTGCCTACTGTGAAGCATGGTGGAGGGTCAATCATGCTTTGGGGCTGTTTTGCTTCTGCAGGTACAGGGAAGCTTCAGCGTGTGCAAGGTACCATGAATTCTCTTCAGTACCAGGAGATATTGGATGGAAACGTGATGCAGTCCGTCACACACCTGAGGCTTGGGAGACGTTGGACCTTTCAACAGGACAATGATCCCAAGCATACCTCCAAGTCCACTAGAGCATGGTTGCAGAGGAAAGGCTGGAACATTTTGGAGTGGCCATCGCAGTCACCAGACTTAAATCCGATTGAGAACCTCTGGTGGGACTTAAAGAAAGCAGTTGCAGTGCGCAAGCCTAAGAATGTGACTGAACTGGAGGCCTTTGCCCATGAAGAATGGGCGAAGATACCCGTAGATCGCTGCAAGACACTTGTGTCAAGCTATGCTTCACGTTTAAAAGCTGTTATAACTGTAAAAGGATGCTGTACTAAGTACTAAGATTGAATGTCACTTGGGGGTTGAATAAAACTGATAATGCTGTGAGCACAGAAAAGACATTTGTGGTTATTTCATTATAACTGTTATGTTATATTTGTCTGACCTACAAGTGCCTCTTTAATGTAAATGTAAGCAAGATGACTGAATGATCAAAAGCAATGTCAAACTGGCCAAAACACTCAATTTCAGTGGGGGTTGAATAATTTTGGTCACAACTGTATGTAAATTTTGGTTTTATTTACAAGGTGTATGTTTGCAAGATTAAAAAAAAAAAAAATTCCAAGGTCCCTATCTCATATTCATACAAACAGGTTTTATTCAAAAAGCAAACTTTATTAGATTAAATTTCAGCTTTAATTGTAGCACTCAGTCTGCCTACCCCCACAGTGATTTACTGTCAACAGTTGAATCTGTCAATCTCCCGGGAAGGACGATATCAATAAATCTGCTATTTTGTGCAAAGTTCTGATCTTTTGCGGGCTCTGAACATTTCAGATGCTTACTTGCCCAGTGGATCCAGCGTTGTCATGCAGAATTCTCTCAGAATTCTGCCCCTGCTCAGGCCCACACTTCTATCTTCTTGTATGAAGTCATCAGGAGGCCCTTCTGGGTTCAGCTGCGGGGCCCCATGATGGTGCGCTCCTAGGGCCCCCCCCCCCTCCTCCTTTCTTAGTGAAGGACTATGCCTCCTGGGATATGTGACATGCATAACCCAGGGGGCATAGAGGTCATAATGCATGTCTTTCACCCAGGCAAGTGACGTGCATGGCGAGGGGGGAAGCTGAACAGAACTCTTTACATTAACAAATAGGTGGAGAGGAAGCCATAAAAGAGGAGAATGTAATAAAGAACTTACACCCCAGTTGTTGCAGGAGGCTGACATCACTGGGTATTCTTGCCAAATCCTGGAAAGCTGAGGATACATCCATGAACAGTGTTGGGGAGTCTCGGATTTCCCAGGGTTTCCATTGTGAGGTCCAATGACATCTCTCCATTAGATGTTATTTAAAAAAAATTCTTCTTACATTTTTTTTTTATTGGCTTTTACTTTCTGCTTTTAATCAGGAAGTGGGTTGATCGCAGACAAGAGGACATTGCATTTTCATGCCAATCTGCAAAATGAGTGATGTGTGATATTACTTCCTATCCTCTTTAGAGCTCCATGGATCAGACGCTATCTCATACCTGGAGGATCCTCCAACACCGCTGCAGTTTCATCGGGATTGGCTGAATCCCAACAGACCATGTGTTATACGAAATGCCTTCAACCATTGGCCAGCCCTACACAAGTGGACATTCGATTACCTCCGGTACGGGAGCTGTAGCTCTGACGTGTTTCAGGTATAGGTGATGTTCTTGCATATTATATATGAGCAGATAATTTGTATGATATGGAAGGTGTGTTAGCAGGTTAGGTGAAATGATGAGAGGACTTCTTTGTGAAAAAGGCTTGGGAGTTAAGAAAATTAAAGTGAAGGTAAAGCCAAAACATTTGGGAGATTTGCCTTCACTTTCTGTTCCAGAGACACAACCAGAAGTAAGAGGAAATCCCCCCCAAACAGGGAATATCTCCTCTTAGACAGCTGTCACTGGAAATGGTGGGACTTCTTTCTAGGACAAGTCTTTGAACACTGAAAGATAACTAAGGTAATTAAAAACCTACCCTTGCAGTGCCCCTCCCCCCCCCTTTTCTCTGCACTATAAGAGTTCAATTCTCTTTAATTCTAGGGGATGAGCAGTTGTAATACTTATCTTACTCCTTGCTCTGGAAGGCTCCCTCCAGTTGTATGATCAGTTCCCCGATGCCGCTTTTATGAGATGCTTCATCATCAAGTACAGTGCAGGACCAATAATTCTACATTGTACAGTGGATATCAAAAGTCTACACACCCCCTGTTAAAATGTCAGGTTTCTGTGATGTAAAAATTGAGATAAAGAAATAATTTCAGAACTTTTTCCATGTTTAATGTAACCTATAAACTGTACAACTCAGTTGAACAACAAACTGAAATCTTTTAGGTGGAGGGAAGTAAAAATAACAAACTAAAATAATATGGTTGCATAAGTGTGCACACCCTTAAACTAATACTTTGTTGAAGCGCCTTTTGATTTCATTACAGCACTCAGTTTTTTTGGGTATGAATCTATCAGCATGGCACATCTTGACTTGGCAATATTTGCCCACTCTTCCTTGCAAAAAAACTACAAATCTGTCAGATCGCAAGGGCATCCCCTGTGCACAGCCCTCTTCAGATCACCCCACAGATTTTCGATCAGATTCAGGTCTGGGCTCTGGCTGGGCCATGCCAAAATGTTAATCATCTTCTGGTGAAGCCATTCCTTTGTTGATTGGATGTATGCTTTGGGTCGTTGTGTTGCTGAAAGATGAAGTTTCTCTGCATGTTCAGCTTTCTTGCAGAAGCCTGAAGGTTTTGTGCCAATATTGACTGGTATTTGGAACTGTTCATAATTCCCTCTACCTTGACTAAGGCTCCAATTCCCGCTGAAGAAAAACAGCCCCAAAGCATGATGCTGCCACCACCATGCTTCACTGTGGGTATGGTGTTCTTTTGGTGATGCGCAGTGTTGTTTTTGGAACAAAAATATCTTTTGGAATTATGGCCAAAAAGTTTAACCTTGGTTTCATCAGACCATAACACATTTTCCCACATGCTTTTGGGAGACTTCAGATGTGTTTTTGCAAAATTTAGTCAGGCTTGGATGTTTTTCTTCGTAAGAAAAGGTTTCCATCTTGCCTCATAGACCAGACATATGAAGAATACGGGAGATTGTTGTCACATGTACCACACAGCCAGAACTTGCCAGATATTCCTAGAGCTCCTTTTAATGTTGCTGTAGGCCTCTTAGCAGCCTCCCAGACCAGTTTTCTTCTCATCTTTTCATCAATTTTGGAGGGACGTCCAGTTCTTGGTAATGTCACTGTTGCGCCATATTTTCTCCACTTGATGATGACTGTCTTCACTGTGTTCCATAGTATATCTAATGCTTTGGAAATTCTTTTGTACCCTTCTCCTGACTGATACATTTTAACAATGAGATCTCTCTGATGGTTTGGAAGCTCTCTGTGGGCTGTAGGATGCGAAGAAAATGTCAGGAAAGACCTACTAGAACAGCTGAACATTATTTGAGGTTAATCAGAGGCACTTTAAATGATGGCAGATGTGTACTGACTCCTATTTAACATGATTTTGATTGGGATTGCCTAATGCAGGCCATAGATGGGTCGAAAATCGGCCGTTTTTTCGGCCGAAAATAAAATCGGCCGATTTTCGGATCGTTAGTGGGCGATTTGGTCGGCCGTTTTTCGGTGTTTTGGCCGTTTTTTTTTTTTCGGTAAATTTGGAAAAAAATCGGCCGATTTTGCCGATCGGCCGATTTTCGCGGCAATAATGGGCAAATCGGCCGATTTTTTTACCGATAAAAAAATCTGCGCATGAGCAGTGACCTGCAAGAGGAAGACAAAAAGAAGAAAAAGAAGAGGATGAAGAGGAAGAAGTAGAAGAAGAGGATGATGATGATGATGAGGAGGAAGAAGAAGTAGAAGAAGAAGAGGAGGAAGCAGAAGAAGAAGTAGAAGAAGAAGAGGAGGAAGAAGAAGAAGTAGAAGAAGAAGATGATGATGAAGAAGTAGAAGAAGAAGAGGATGATGATGAAGAAGTAGAAGAAGAAGAGGACGATGATGAAGAAGTAGAAGCAGAAGAGGACGATGATGAAGAAGTAGAAGAAGAAGAGGACGATGATGAAGAGGAAGAAGAGGACGATGATGAAGAGGAAGAAGAGGACGATGATGAAGAGGAAGAAGAGGACGATGATGAAGAGGAAGAAGAAGTAGAAGAGGATGAAGATGAGGAAGAAGTAGAAGAAGAAGAGGATGATGAAGAGGAAGAAGAAGAGGATGATGATGATGAAGAGGAAGAAGTAGAAGAAGAAGAAAAGGATGATGAGGAAGAAGAAGAGGATGAAGATGATGAAGAAGAAGAAGAGGATGATGAAGAGGAAGAAGAAGAAGAGGAGGAGGAGGAGGAGGATGAAGTAGAAGAAGTAGAAGAAGAGGATGATGATGATGAAGAGGAAGAAGTAGAAGAAGAGGATGATGAGGAAGAAGAAGAGGATGAAGAAGTAGAAGAAGAAGAGGATGAAGATGATGAAGAGGAAGAAGTAGAAGAGGAGGATGATGATGATGAAGAGGAAGAAGAAGAGGATGATGAAGAAGAAGTAGAAGAGGATGAAGATGATGAAGAGGAAGAAGTAGTAGAAGAAGAAGAGGAAGAAGTAGAAGAGGATGATGATGACGAAGAGGAGGAGGAAGAAGAAGAGGATGATGATGAAGAGGAAGAAGTAGAAGAAGCGGATGATGATGAAGAAGAGGATGATGATGACGAAGAAGAGGAGGAGGATGATGATGAAGAAGAAGAGGATGATGATGATGAAGAAGAAGAGGATGATGATGAAGCAGGAGAAGAAGAAGAATAATTAAAAATTAGAGGAATTCCAGTACGCAAAAAGTGTCCCTGCAGAGAGCTCCGCTATTTCTTTGACAGTTCCTTGACATTTACAGCGGTTGCAACATTGTATCTATTTGTTTCCGAATAAAAACATCTGTATCCGAAATGGATACAAATACATTGTTGCAACCGCTATAAATGTCAAAGAACTGTCAAAGAAATAGCGGAGCTCTCTGCAGGGACACTTTTTGCCGGCTTTAGACGGGATGAAAATCGGCCGATTTTTTTTTTTTTTTTTTTTTTTTTTTTTTTTTTACCATTGATGGTAACGCCGGCCGCTTGAACGACCGATTTTTCGTTTTTTAAAAGAAAAATCTGCCGTTTTTCTCCCCATCTATGGGCTGCATAATTCTGAACACAGCTACATCCTCAGTTATAAGAGGGTGTGCACACTTATGCAACCACATTATTTTAGTATATTGATGTTTACTTCCCTCCACCTAAAAGATTTCAGTTTGTTTTTCAATTGAGTTGTACAGTTTATAGGTCACATTAAAGGTGGAAAAAGTTCTGAAATGATTTATCTTTGTCACTTTTTTTTTACATCACAGAAACCTGACATTTTAACAGGGGTCTGTAGACTTTTTATATCCACTGTATGTGAGATTGGAAAGGGACTGCCCCCAAGCCATGGTGAGTACCAGAGGGGGGAGTATGGCAAGTATTACACATTTTTCCTCTACCCCCTAGATTTGATAAGCATTTAATACTTATACTAGGTTTACACTACAGCTGTCTCTGAAAAGCAATCTGCGTTGGATCGATTTTTAAATGGCGGCTATGCAGCAACTTCCAGATGGCGATCTTGCCACCTCCTGAATGCCTGTTTTTTTTTTTTTGGGGGGGGGGGGGGGTTGCCAAACAGTGATTTCAAATGAAACATGCTGTAACTGCAAGCCAGGCGTTTGGCTTGTAGTTTTGCTACAGCCTTTTTGATATGAAAAGGCAAGCTTGACAGGCAGCGTTGCCTGTCAACTCGACAAGCTGTGTGAATTGCGGCATTTGTGTACTGTGCCCTCCAGCTGTATGAAAGGTTTTAGCTGAGCAGCCAAGAGTTGGTAAAGCTGTGGCCTGACCACCTCTTTGTATTGCCCCAGGCCACCCATGCAAAAGAGGCCTTACAATGAGCGCAAGAATAGTTTTTAATAGAAATTTTTTTTTTTCTAGAGTTGAGCTTTAAAACTAAATTAAACCTGGTAATAAAATAATGTAGAAAATTGCCCCTAGGAGCTTTTTGCCACAATGTACCACAGCATATTGCCACACTATGGCTGACTTAGCTGCAATGCAATCCCCTACAGCGCTGCTGTTCATCGCTCCCAGTTGTCATGGGTGCTGCCATCTTCCAATGGGGTCTCTTCTGTCATAAAAATCCTACCTGTCAGCTATTGTTATTTTGTAGAGAGTTTATTTCCTGTTTAAAGCTGGACTCCAAACACATATCTAAATGCAGAAAATCTAGTAAGTGTTTGTTGTTTAACTTAACAGGTTTTGAGATTGTGTTCAGCCAGCCTTGTGATTCACACACCTCTTCATACTGCCAACCTGGATGAACATTCTCACATGATTTATTATCTAATGAGCAGGAAAGTGACTCAGCAATCTGTAGAGGTGAAATTACATACTCATCTTGCTTGGTATGCAGTGTGTAGAAGTGTGGGAACTGTAAAACCAGATGGGCAGAAATACAAATCTTTTGGCAGATAAAACATGTCACATAAACAGTATATCTGTATTTGTCTATGAAACATGTTTTCCTTCAAGGAATGGTCATGACTATTTCATATGGGGAGTACAGGGGCTGCCATTGGTAGTCTTCTGAAGAAAATTCTGGTTACTTGGTTGTGTCTGATCATAGATCTGAAAGAAGCATGCTTTAAATGAGCATCAGACTTAATTATCTCAAACATGTCTAAGCATCAGCCTAACAGCCAGGGAGCTAACCTCAAAAAGAGTATTTTGGAGATCGCAGTCTCCTTGATTTTCTTGTGACAGAGTCCCTGTAGCCACTTCAGCGGTTCAGGTTTCAGTAGTTATACCAGCATCATCCCAGTATATTTATTTAGAGCTTGAGATGTATTTTTTTGTAAAAGTGATCCTAGCGGCCAAATTAGTTGCTGGATTGCTTTTAAAGGTAGCAGAGTGTGGGTTCCCTTCCTCTCCCTCTGCCTTCCTGGGCGCTCCCATCCCACTTTGGAGCCTGGGACTACAGCTGGCGTCTGACCATAGAGATGATCGAAGACCAGAACATCCCCGATCATTTCTTTGGTCTAAAAAACGGAAATGACAAGTATTTTGTTTCTTCTGGTTTAGAAGTCTGTACCCAAACCATTACTGGCTTGGGAAAGCATTGGCTCAAACTGGACTATGCTTTTAAGAGCAGAGGAGGGATCTGGGGTCTAATAGACCCCAAATCTCTCAGTAAAGAGTACCATGTTGTTCATCCCTTGTTATAGCAATAAAGTTGATAAAAAAAAATTAATAGTACAGTGTAAAAATGTAAAAAATAAATAATAAAATAGAAAAATAATTTTTAAAGCACCCCTGTCCCACAGTACTCACGTGCAAAGGTGAACTCGTGTCAGTTCTGCAACACATATGTAAACAGTGAATACACCACACATGTGAGGCATCACCATGAGCGAGATCGAGAGCAATAATTCTAGCACATACCTTTGAAAAATTGCTGCAGAAATATCGCATGACATGAAAAATTGCAAGACCCACCATTTTATTCTCCAGGGCCTCTGCTTAAAGAACATATAATGTTTAGGAGTTGTTAGTCATTTTCTAGCAGAACATGCTGATTTTTATATATATATATATATATATATATATATATATATATGTGTGTGTGTGTATGTGTGTGTGTGTGTGTGTGTATATATATATATATAATAAATGTGAGAAGTGTCAGAATAGGCCTGGTCTTAAAGTGGTTATAGGAAATCTCTGCTGAGAGAAATATGGTGAATGCCATTGCTGACTTTGTGAAAATGCTAAATGCCTGGCTGCCTCTAAGCTCAATACTGTGCTTCACTGATCGCAAAACATATCTTTTCTGGGTCAGTGACTTTCCAAGTACTGAAGCACTTGGAGTAACAGCCAGGAAACTAACATTTTCAAAAGCAGAGTTCAGCCTTCATCTACTTTCAGTGCAGGTCCAGGTAACATAATATTGGGATTCATACATTTCTGTTTATTGCTGATTGACCCCCAGACACTGCTGAGGTATTTGTAGGTCATACAGCAGTCTCTAATGTGGTGAAAACCTTTCAGAGTGTAGCGTCTGTCACTCAACAGTCCAGTCCTGCTACTCAAACAGTACTGTGTTTGTAGACAATGAATCACTGAGGATAATCTGATGTTACTGTTATGAGTCAGAAGTTTTATTCTGTCTATGACAAGCAATTGATAAACAACCGGCAGCCATGCTAACCTCAGTCCTGACTTGCCACCGCATTAATATTCTACCCATGTTTCTATATACAGGACCTGTATAGGATCCAAGCATGTGAGTGTGGCCGTTACTCCTAATGGTTATGCTGATGCCGTATACAAGGATAAGTTTGTCATGCCGGAGGAGAGGTCCATGAAGCTGGCAGATGTTCTGGATATCATTGAGAAGAAAACCAGCAGCCCAGGAGTGTATTATATACAGAAACAGTGCTCCAATCTGACAGAGGAATTCCCAGAACTGACTGGAGATGTGGAGACTCATGTACCATGGATGAGTGAAGCTTTAGGTAAGTCCTAGTGATGGGACCACACGCACTATCTTTTCATGTTGGAAGAGATTTGCTTTGTGATGCCATTTACTGTATAACAGCTTAGGCTATATTCACACCTGTGCATTCTTTAATGCATTTTCAGAATTGTAGGTATACATGACAAATGATTGAACATGCTTTGCTATGGTTCCCTTCTACATCATCTATGCAGTTTCCTGCAGTGCCTTTGTGGATTTTTGGGTCCATAGACTTCAATGGCACCTCATCAAAACACATGTATGTGTGTTTTTGGCAGGGTTTTGTGTTTAACCACAAGCCTACCGGGCACTTATACCCCCTTCCTGCCCAGGCCAATTTCCAGCTTTCAGCGCTGTTGCACTTTGAATGACAATTGCGCGGTCATGCAACACTGTACCCATATGACATTTTTATCATTTTTTTGTGACAGAGCTTTATTTTGGTGGTATTTAATCACCTCTGGGTTTTTTATTTTTTCTTAAACCAAAAACCACTGAAAATTTTGAAAAAAAAAAACGTTTTTTTCTTAGTTTTTGTTATAAAATTTTGTAATTATGTGATTTTTCTCCTTCACTGATGTGCTCTAATGAGGCTGCACTGATGGGCACGGATAGGCTGCACTGATGGACACTGATAGCTGGCACTGATGGGCACTAATGAGGAGGCACTGGTAGGTGGCACTGATGGGCATTCACAGGCATCACTGATGGGCACTGAAAGGCAGCACTGATAGGCGGCACTGACTGGTACTGTTAGTTGGCACTGATAGGCGGCACTGTCTGGCACTGATAGGCGGCACTGTCTGGCACTGATAGGCGGCACTGTCTGGCACTGATAGGCGGCACTGTCTGGCACTGATAGGCGGCACTGTCTGGCACTGATAGGCGGCACTGTCTGGCAACACTGGTAGGTGGCACTGATGGGTGACACTGAAAGGCAGCTCAGATGGGCACTGATATGTGGCATTGATGGGCACTGATATGTGGCATTGATGGGCACTGACAGGTGGCACTGATGAGCACTGAGAGCTGATGGACACTGACAGGTGGTGCTGCTGGGGCTACTCAGATCATCAGGGCACACTGATCATCAGTGCTCTGATGATCTGTGCACATGTCCCCTCTGAGGTATGCCGATTACCGGCTCTCCTCTCCTCACGAGCTGTCAGCGTGACAGCTCGTGGGGAGAGAAATGCTGATAACTGACATTTGCCTGTTTACATGTGATCAGCTGTGATTGGACACAGCTGATCACATGACCGAGCCGACATCTTCGGCTCTTTACGTGATCGGTGATCCGCTGTGTCCGAGGGACACAGCGCACCGCCGATCGCTGCGCTGCGAGCTTAGAATGGGAGGATGTCATATGACGGCCTCCCAGAACAAGAGAACTGCCTTGTGTCCGTCATTTTACTATATGGCGGGCGGGAGGCGGTTAACCACTTGCTGACCGCGCTGTGCCCTCCAGAGCATTTTGCCCCCTTCCTGACCTGGCCATTTATTTTTTGTGATACGGTGCTGCGTTACTTTAACAATTGTGTGGTCATGCAGTGCTGTACATAAATTAAATTTATGTCCTTTTTTTTCCCCCACAAATAGAGCTTTCTTTCAGTGGTATTTGATCACCGCGTTTTTAATTTTTTGCACTATAAACAAAAAAAGACCAATCATTTTGAAAAAAAAAAACCCCCAATATTTTTGACTTTTTGCTATAAAACATCCAATAAAAAAATTTTAAAAATCAAATTTCGGCATAATACAAAGCAGCATGTCTTTCCCCTGTCTCTCCCCTGTCAGCTTTACAACAGATGCCGGCAGGAAATCTCTAGCATCCCTAGCCCCCAATGGTGGTGTGGGTAGGGTGGTGCGCGTGCCCCCTACCCAGAAATGCAATTTACGTATATATATTCGTGCTTTTGCCCAGCCCTGCCGCCTTGTAGCAATACATTTACTATAGGGCAGCAGGCATGCAGTTAAATACCACCAAAAGAAGGCTCTATTTGTGTGAGAAAAAATTTCATATGGGTATAATGTTGCATGACTGCGCAGTTGTCATTCGTAGTGCGACAGCACTGAAAGCTAAAAATTGGCCACGACAGGAAGGTGGGTGCAAGTGCCCAGTATTAAACTGGTTAACAAGTGGTCTCCTACAAAAAAGAATGTGCGACGTGCAGTGCTTCTGGGATGGACAAGATTGATTTTGTTTGCTCAGTGCCATCACAGTGAATCTTTCTGCACTGAGAAGATGGAAAAGAGTTGGCATTTCAAATCCCTGAAAGGCTGGACCAGCTGTGGGGATGGTGACCACTCAGGATTGCCAGAGGTAAGTACAGTGGGGAGTGGGCAGGGTGTACAGTGTTAGTTCACAATGTTAGTTAACTTTTTTCTGTAAAGGTGAACTAACCCTTTAAAGTTAAATTGGGCTGTAGTAATGCTGTCTTTTTTCCATCATTAGGAAAGCGCCCAGATGCTGTTAATTTCTGGCTGGGAGAGTCTGCAGCAGTGACTTCATGTGAGTGGGGTAATTCCAATGTTATAGTTACAGTCAGGTAGGAAAATAAATACAGATATGTTTGTATTCGTGGCAGAAGAATTGCATTAATTACTTACATTGAAAAATATATTGCCCAAACAGTGAAGTCTTATGTAATGCCATTAACTTAGGATGTTTTTAGATATTTTATAGTTTCAACATGGGTGTTGTAGAACAGCGGTTCTCAACCTGACCCCTTTGGGGGTCGAACGACACTTTCCCAGGGGTCGCCTAAGACCATCGGAAAACACATATTTCCGATGGCCTTAGGAACCGAGACACCGCTCCTTGATCCGTCTCCAGGTGTGGGCGGGATGACATGCCGTCCCTGTCATCTGGACACACCCCCGGGATCAATCCTTCCTCGCCGGTGATTGGCCGCCGGAACTGTAGCTCAAGAGAGGCACACAGGCGGCCAATCACCGGCGAGGAGGTGGAGCTTGGAAAGGAGGAGCCGAGCGGCACCGCGAAGCTCGAGCGAGTGAAGAGGAGGAGAGCGGCCGGAGAAGGAAGCCATCTGACCGGTAAGTGTTTGTACCATGGGAGAGGGAGGGAGCGAGCCAGCCCAGGCTGGAGCAGGGGTCAGCAAGGTAAGTATCATTGGTGTCAGTGGGAGGAATAGTGCCCCATCATTGGTGTCACTATTACCAACGATGGGGCACTATTCCTCCCCCCACTGACACCAACGATGGGGCACTATTCCTCCCACTGACACCAACGATGGGGCACTATTCCTCCCACTGACACCAACGATGGGGCACTATTCCTCCCACTGACACCAACGATGGGGCACTATTCCTCCCACTGACACCAACGATGGGGCACTATTCCTCCCACTGACACCAACGATGGGGCACTATTGCTCCCCCTGACACCAACGATGGGGCACTATTGCTCCCCCTGACACCAACGATGGGGCACTATTGCTCCCCCTGACACCAACGATGGGGCACTATTGCTCCCCCCACTGACACCAACGATGGGGCACTATTGCTCCCCCCACTGACACCAACGATGGGGGCACTATTGCTCCCCCCACTGACACCAACGATGGGGGCACTATTGCTCCCCCCACTGACACCAACGATGGGGGCACTATTGCTCCCCCCACTGACACCAACGATGGGGGCACTATTGCTCCCCCCACTGACACCAACGATGGGGGCACTATTGCTCCCCCCACTGACACCAACGATGGGGGCACTATTGCTCCCCCCACTGACACCAACGATGGGGGCACTATTGCTCCCCCCACTGACACCAACGATGGGGGCACTATTGCTCCCCCCACTGAGACCAACGATGGGGGCACTATTGCTCCCCCCACTGAGACCAACGATGGGGGCACTATTGCTCCCCCCACTGAGACCAACGATGGGGGCACTATTGCTCCCCCCACTGAGACCAACGATGGGGGCACTATTGCTCCCCCCACTGAGACCAACGATGGGGGCACTATTGCTCCCCCCACTGAGACCAACGATGGGGGCACTATTGCTCCCCCCACTGAGACCAACGATGGGGGCACTATTGCTCCCCCCACTGAGACCAACGATGGGGGCACTATTGCTCCCCCCACTGAGACCAACGATGGGGGCACTATTGCTCCCCCCACTGAGACCAACGATGGGGGCACTATTGCTCCCCCCACTGAGACCAACGATGGGGGCACTATTGCTCCCCCCACTGAGACCAACGATGGGGGCACTATTGCTCCCCCCACTGAGACCAACGATGGGGGCACTATTGCTCCCCCCACTGAGACCAACGATGGGGGCACTATTGCTCCCCCCACTGAGACCAACGATGGGGGCACTATTGCTCCCCCCACTGACACCAACGATGGGGGCACTATTGCTCCCCCCACTGACACCAACGATGGGGGCACTATTCCTCCCCCTGCAAAATTACAGTTATGAAGTAGCAACAAAAATAATTTTATGGTTGGGGGTCACCACAACATGAGGAACTGTATTAAGGGGTCGCGGCATTAGAAAGGTTGAGAACCACTGTTGTAGAAGGTGCCAATTTATGTAATGGAGCGGAGAAATCAGGATCTGGGTTTTTTTTTTTTGTTTTTTTTTTTAAGTTTGGGTATAATGTTAACCTATGTGGGTCCATGTATGGCAAAGCCTTGGGTTCACTGACATGACAGCCCTATCAGCAGCACATACTCTCCTTTCTTGCATTTGGCCCTGGAAGTGAAGTGATGCATCCAGTACTATTGAGTATAAAGGCTATGAGACTCACTCCACTTCTTCCCACATGACAGCAGCGATGCTTGGCAATTGGCCATTCAGGCACTCGGTGCTTTCATATTGGGTCAAGGGGAGAGTCCTTAACCATTTGCCCTCCAGAGGATTTACCCCCCTTCCTGACCAGGCCATTTTTTGCGATAGGGCGCTGTGTTATTTTAACTGATTGCACCCAAATTAAATTTATGTCCATTTTTTCCCCACAAATAGAGCTTTCTTTTGCTGGTATTTGATCGCCTCGTTTTTATTTTTTGCGCTATAAACAAAAAAAGACCGCCAATTTTGAGAAAATAACAACATTTTTAACTTTTTGCTATAAAACATGTCCAGTAAAAGAATTTAAAAAATCAAATTTCGGCATAAATTTAGGCCAAAATGTATTCTGCTACATGTCTTTGCTAGAAAAAAAAAATCCCAATACGTGTAAATTAATTGGTTTACATGACAGTTATGGTATCTATAATTGCGGTATATATACTGGAATTTTTATTTTTTATATACTAGTTATGGCGGCAATCAGCGACTTATAGTGGGTCTGCGGCGGGCATCCTGTCACTGGGGGAAAACTGACTAACTGCCACTGACATTGCCAGTGACACTAATACAGTGATCGGTGCTAATAAAAATCACTGACACTGGGCAGGAAGGGTTAATCCTATGTAAGCCCCAAATTGTGCCATGGAGCTTACACATGGCTTCTTCTGTTCACTCCTGTGGATAAGGAGAGATGGGAAAGTGAAGAAAAAGTAAGTTTAGGTTACTGCAGGGGTTAGCTTTAAGGAGGAACTTTAAGGAAAACCAGGAAAAAAAGATTGGTTGATATGGATTGTAGCACAATGTTTCCTTTCCTCTAGTTTTCATAATCATTATAGGTATGCAGAATGTGTATAGAGCTTTAATGAGGGAGACAGGGAAGGATATCTTTGTTTTTATTAGCTAAATCAGCTGATATTTCTTTTTACAGTGCATAAAGACCACTACGAGAACCTGTATTGTGTCATTTCAGGAGAGAAGCACTTTATTCTTCACCCACCAACTGACCGACCTTTTATCCCATATGGTATGTCAAGTAAGAAATCTCTCTTCCAATAAAGACCAACAGATGTCTATTTGTGTATAATTGAAAATTCTCCACCAGACTGATTTTGTTTAATTCTGGATTGAGTGGAGAAGAGTCAGATTTACAGTCAGGTCCATAAATATTGGGACATCGACACAATTCTAACATTTTTGGCTCTATACACCACCACAATGGATTTGAAATGAAACAAACAAGATGTGCTTTAACTGCAGACTGTCAGCTTTAATTTGAGGGTATTTACATCCAAATCAGGTGAACGGTGTAGGAATTACAACAGTTTGCATATGTGCCTCCCACTTGTTAAGGAACCAAAAGTAATGGGACAGAATAATAATCATAAATCAAACTTTCACTTTTTAATATTTGGTTGCAAATCCTTTGCAGTCAATTACAGCCTGAAGTCTGGAACGCATAGACATCACCAGACGCTGGGTTTCATCCATGGTGATGCTCTGCCAGGCCTCTACTGCAACGGTCTTCAGTTCCTGCTTGTTCTTGGGGCATTTTCCCTTCAGTTTTGTCTTCAGCAAGTGAAATGCATGCTCAATCGGATTCAGGTCAGGTGATTGACTTGGCCATTGCATAACATTCCACTTCTTTCCCTTAAAAAACTCTTTGGTTGCTTTTGCAGTATGCTTTGGGTCATTGTCCATCTGCACTGTGATGCGGCGTCCAATGAGTTCTGAAGCATTTGGCTGAATATGAGCAGATAATATTGCCCGAAACACTTCAGAATTCATCCGGCTGCTTTTGTCAGCAGTCACATCATCAATAAATACAAGAGAACCAGTTCCATTGGCAGCCATACATGCCCACGCCATGACACTACCACCACCATGCTTCACTGATGAGGTGGTATGCTTAGGATCATGAGCAGTTCCTTTCCTGCTCCATACTCTTCTCTTCCCATCACTCTGGTACAAGCTGATCTCGGTCTCATCTGTCCATAGGATGTTGTTTCAGAACTGTGAAGGCTTTTTTACATGTCGTTTGGCAAACTCTAATCTGGCCTTCCTGTTTTTGAGGCTCACCAATGGTTTCCATCTTGTGGTGAACCCTCTGTATTCACTCTGGTGAAGTCTTCTCTTGATTGTTGACTTTGACACACATACACCTACCTCCTGGAGAGTGTTCTTGATCTGGCCAACTGTTGTGAAGGGTGTTTTCTTCACCAGGGAAAGAATTCTTCGGTCATCCACCACAGTTGTTTTCCGTAGTCTTCCGGGTCTTTTGGTGTTGCTGAGCTCACCGGTGCGTTCCTTCTTTTTAAGAATGTTCCAAACAGTTGTTTTGACCACGCCTAATGTTTTTGCTATCTCTTTGATGGGTTTTTTTGTTTTTTCAGCCTAATGATGGCTTGCTTCACTGATAGTGACAGCTCTTTGGATCTCATCTTGAGAGTTGACAGCAACAGATTCCAAATGCAAATAGCACACTTGAAATGAACTCTGGACCTTTTATCTGCTCATTGTAATTGGGATAATGAGGGAATAACACACACCAGGCCATGGAACAGCTGAGAAGCCAATTGTCCCATTACTTTTGGTCCCTTAACAAGTGGGAGGCACATATGCAAACTGTTGTAATTCCTACACCGTTCACCTGATTTGGATGTAAATACCCTCAAATTAAAGCTGACAGTCTGCAGTTAAAGCACATCTTGTTTGTTTCATTTCAAATCCATTGTGGTGGTGTATAGAGCCAAAAATGTTAGAATTGTGTCAATGTCCCAATATTTATGGACCTGACTGTATATTGTTGTCTGTGCCCCTGCTGGGAGCTTTCACTTCAGTTGGTCAGTGATTCCCTGACACATGGTGGAAGTGTTTTACTAAAGGGGAAGAGCTGTTAACTTTATAAAGCGAATGTTCACTCATTATGAAAGAGGAACGTCATTCCCCCCTTCCAGTTTTTTTTCTTCTCTCACCTTGTCTGCTGGGTTGTCTTAAAAATAAAAATTTCACAAAGCCATTGAATCCAGCATTGTTTTGTCCTTCATTGCAGCACAACTGGTCCTGCACTGATATATTTCTACTAATGTAGCATGTTCCTCCTGATTCTTGCAGCTGGCTCCCGATGATGAACCTCATGCTTAGTTTGGTAGGGAAGCTGCTAGGCGCATGCAGTGTAGTGGAGAGTGTCTGAAGCATTCTGAGATGCGTGACATCAATATCCCAGGAAGCTTTGAGCAGGGGACACCTTGCTCACCTAGACAAGAAAGCCAGAAGTACAGGGCCTGGGACCCACAAAAAAATTCCTTTCCCATTAAAAATGAAAAACAAAACAAAAAAGGTAATACCCTGTCATTTGAATCACCCAATCACGTTCTAGCAGCTATCTTTTTTTCTTTTTCTTTCTTCCGCCGCACAGGATTGGATATTCAAATTCAATCAAGTTCACATTATTTACTTTCATAATTCAAAGTGAATGTACTTCTTTCAAAGTAAACATCCTCTACACCTCAGGTGAATTGGGATAGGAAGCGACCAGTTCCTTGTACTGTTGAAATGTTTTCAGTTGTTTCATTGAAAGTTTAAACTGTCTCTGCAATTTGTTTCAGAGTTATACCAGCCAGCAATATACCAGGTTAATGAAGATGGATCATTTGAGATAGTTGATCAGGAATCTGCAGAGAAGGTAACATGTTTATTTGTTTTCAAAATTGAAATAGCAAATATGGTTGATATCTCACTATATATATCAGAGACAGGTGAGTATAAGACTTGCAGTGGGCAGGAGCAGGTCATGGTACAATGTGAGTGGAGCAGTTACACTATATATATTATATAAATATCAAGCATAGGCGAGACTGGAACTATAAAGCAGATAGCACCAAGGTATAGGTAACAACTCCTTATGGATAACTATATAGAAAGTGCAGTGCTAAAATAAATGAATGATATTATAGTGAAAATAAAGTGCAATGTCAATCTGACATATAGCGGGGAAAAAAAAAAAGTGCCACACTTGCTGACATCACGCTGCCGTTGCCAAAGGTTGGAACAGCAGCCATCTTGCTATTTCTTCAAGGAGAGGGTCCACCTGCGTTTTTTGCCCTTGGCTGAACATCCCTTGCAGAGGCTTCATTGCTGTTACCTGTACCCAGATGAGATGTGATTACATGCTGTTTACCAGTAGATGTCTGGTGAGTGTACACCTGACAGAGGTGGTGGATTCCCTATTGGATCACTTCACAATATTTCTACGTGATTGCCGTACTTTATCCTTACGGACAATTTATAGCTCTTACTCCACTGATATGTTATGGACTTTATATATTCTCACTTTTATGCTGCACTTTACTGTTTTACATTTATTGAATGATTTATTGAACCTTTTTTTATATTTGATTTTGATATGCTGCACTGTTTCGCTGATCAATTTTTTTTTTTTTTCCCGCTATATGTCAGAGATTGACTTTGCACTTTATTTTCACTATAATATTCACTAACTTAGCACTGCACTTTCTATATAGTTACACTTAGAGCTTGTTCACGTGTGGCAGAAATACCATACACCCGTACAGAGCCAAGCTTATCCTCACGGTGATGTACAGGTGTTCCATGCATCCTCATGCAGGCAGTTACATTGATGTCTATGTGGAGACAGCAGCTGCATGAATACAGCTGTCACGTCCCAATATGACATCTGAGTGGGTGTGAGTACATGTCACCAAACACACACTGGGGGAGTCAGGAAAAATGCCCCCACATGGATTTCATATTGGGACACTTTGGATATACAGGCACATCTGCTGTGTCCCAATAGACATCAATGAGACTACCTGCACAGGGATGCATGGAACACCTGTACATTCCCGTGTAGGTAAACACGGCCCTGCATGGGCGTTTGGTATTGTGCGCCCTGTGTGAATGACACCTAATTTTTAAAACTAAGTTGCTTGCCAATTTATTCTACTTTGATATTGAGGTCTAACTTTCCATTACTTTATGGATGAGTCCATTGAGTGCCGCTGATCAAGAAAAGTTTTCCAACTTGTCTGCTTGACCAAAGTCAATTTAATGTGGAATAGAGAGGTCTACACTGTGGAATAGAGAGGTCTACACAGTGATCGAAATTATGCTGGTCCCTGTTGAACCAGCTGAATTTTGATCCATCTATGGCTAGCTTTAATCTCACCATTAAAATTGCATTGAATTTTATAATGGTTAATGAGAAACTGGCGGCTATGCTGTTAGACACACACACAAAGTTTCTGCAGATCTGGTGCCACTGGCTTGATATAGCCCAACCGTCTAGATTTGACCAGACCCTTTTGCCGATATAGGATTTTGTTTCCGTCGCTGTCCCCTGGAGCCCATTTCTCTTTTTTTCTTTTTTTTTTTTTCTTTGTCTTTCTTTTCTTTGTCCCGCCCTTTCTTATCTTTGTTCTGTCTGTTTTAATCATATTTGTGCTGATTGTAACCCCTTTTTTTTTTTAGAACATTACCAGCAATACTATATTTACTTGCTGGACTTCCTCGGGAGTCCTGAATGTGGAATACCAATGTGCATCCAGTGAGGCTTTGTGGTTTATTTTTCCTGCCTTCTGTATGCAGATTTTGTGATAATGTTTGATCTTTGTTTACTAATTTATTGGTCTCTAATTGTCTGCCATTTTTGCAAATTATTATGTTTTATCTTCTCTCTTCATATACTGTGCTTGTGTACTCAGTTTATTTCCTTGCCTATACTTCAGTGCATTTATTGTATTATTCATCAGAAAACTTGTATGCTTTATTTCTGTTGGTCAGTGATTTTCTTTCTGACTGTTTCTCTGATGTTGTCCACTCTACAATAAAATCCATTGTAAAAGAAAATTGCATTCCCCACATTAAGGTAAAATTGTTTAGCCACTTGCTGCAGCCCATCCCCCCTTCCCTCAAAACACTTTTCTGAGTCCTGTATTGATCCAGCGATGTGCGTGGCTGCAGTTCTTCTCCCCAGTCTTTCTCCTCTCACAGGATGTCCATGCAGCAGCGGGAGCCTTTTACTCCTGCTGCTGTCAGTCAAATCCTGTGTGCAGAGAGGTGGGGTGGTTTGAGTTGGGCTGTGTGTTTCTATAACCACACACATCTGCCTAAAGTTTATAACTGCATTGAATTAGTTAAAGGGTTACTTTTAGTAAAGTTAGTTAAAAATATTTTAAAATTAAAAATTATATTTGGTCTTTTTCAGGTGCCTTGGATTTCTGTTGATCCACTGGATCCAGATCTGAGTATGTACCCAGCATACGGTCAGACACAACCACTGCATGTCACCGTTAGGGCTGGAGAAATGCTGTATCTACCTTCTCTGTGGTTCCATCATGTGCGCCAATCCCATGGCTGCATTGCAGGTAAGCAGGAGGAGAGATTTTAAAGATCAAATGTAAAATTATGACAGGCCCCCTTCATTTCTTCAAGAGGTATATTAATGCCACAAAAACCACTGACTTTGGTGACTTTGAATACTGATTGTCCATTTTTGGGAGCCTGAATTGGTAGAGTTGAATTGGAACACTGTCATCACAGCCAAGTAATCCTGTATTTTGCCGAATATGTTTTATTTCCTATGATTGTCCACTTCATCAAGTGGCCATAATGTGGCATTTTCCTGAAATAACTCCATCAGGAAAATACTGCATTATGACCACCAGATGGAGCTGCTGATCTTAGGAGAAAAACTTTAGGCAAATATATTATTCGTGACAGCTTAGAGAATGTTGGAGACATTTTTTTTAATAATAGACCCCTTCCTGTACATTATCATTAACCAGCCAGCAGTACATTTACGCACATGCCCCCTGGGGCACACAGCAGCGCAATCCTGTGATGGACACAACAGATCGGCACCCAGCTGCTGTGAGCTGACAGGGGTATCGTGATTGCTATGACCAATCATAGCAATCACATGAAAACATGTAAGCAAAACTGTCATAAATGGATTCCATTCATGACAGCTTTCTTACTATTGTAATGCTGTGGTTGGCCCACAGCTATCACATGGTACCTGGGCCAATCACAGCACCCTGTACCATGTGATTATCTGTAGCCATTCATGACAGTCCAATGAAAGCCAATTATAAAAGCCATTCATGACAGTAAAAACGATTGCTTATAACAGTGGTCATCACTGTCATAAGCAGTCACCATGTAGAAAAAAATCCCTGATCACCCCCCAGAGTAGGAAACTACTGAACTACTCTGATAGTATGTGAAAATAAATGTTTTGAAAATTGAATAAAAAAATTCAGAAATTTTAAAAATTTTTTTTTTCTTTTTAAATACTGTCACCAGTCAGTATCCCGCCACACCAAGTCATATGATGACCATGTACTGCACTGGTGACAGTATGTAGAAAAAAAAATGTATTTCATTTCTTCAGACTGTAGTAGTAGACTATAACTTTCACACAGAATAAATAATATACATTGATTTGGGGTATTTTTACCAAAGAAATATAGCAGACTACATTTTGGCCTACATTTATGAAGAAAGATTATTTGTTTGCAAAATTTTATAATAGAAAATTGTGCTCTTTCAAAATTTTCAGTATTTATATAGCAAAAAATGTAATGTAGCACAGTGTTGAATAGCAAAAAAATGCCCTGGTTATGAAGGGGTATAACCTACCAGAGGTCAAGTGGTTTATGTTTATCTATGTCACTGTTTTTATTCTTATTCAATAGTGATGCAGTATTTTGGATGAAAATCTTGATAAAATAAGACTGAATATTCCATATATACAGTTGTGTTCAAAATAATAGCAGTGTGTTGAAAAAAGTGAATAAAGCTCAAAATCCTTCTAATAGCTTTTATTTCCATACACACAAATGCATTGGGAACACTACACATTCTATTCCAAATCAAAACATGAAGAAAAATATATCGTATTTGTGTTGTTCCTCTAAAAAAAATTGAAGAAAAGTGAATATTAGACTGTTCAAAAAAATAGCAGTGTTTGTATTCTTCTTTACAAACTCAAACATTCACTATATAAACTGAAAAATGTTTGAAGATTTTGCTTTCCTTTGAATCACTTAATGAATATTTAGTTGTATAAGCACTGTTTCTGAGAACTGCTGTACATCTGTGTTGCATGGAGTCAACCAACTTCTGGCCCCTGTGAACAGGTATTCCAGCCCAGGATGATTGGACTACATTCCACAGTTCTTCTCTATTTCTTGGTTTTGCCTCAGAAACTGCATTTTTGATATCACCCCACAAGTTTTCTATTGGATTAAGATCCGGGGATTGGGCTGGCCACTCCATAACATCAATCTTGTTGGTCTGGAACCAAGATGTTGCACGTTTACTGGTGTGTTTGGGGTCGTTGTCTTGTTAGAACACCCATTTCAAGGGCATTTCCTCTTCAGCATAAGGCAGCATGACCTCTTCAAGTATTCTGATGTATTCAAACTGATCCATGATTCCTGGTATGCGATAAATAGGCCCAACACCGTAGTATGAGAAACATCCCCATATCATGATGCTTGCGCAACCATGCTTCACTGTCTTCACAGTGTACTGTGGCTTGAATTCAGTGTTTGGGGGGTCGTCTGACAAACTGTCTCCGGCCACTAGACCCAAAAAGAACAATCTTACTTTCATCAGTCCACAAAATGTTGCGCCATTTCTCTTTAGGCCAGTCAATGTGCTCTTTGGCAAATTATAACTTCTTCAGCACGTCTTTTTTTTCAACAGTGGGACTTTGCGGGGGCTTCTTGCAGATAGCTTGACTTCACATAGGCGTCTTCTAATTGTAACAGTACTCACAGGTAACTTTACACCTTCTTTGATCTTCCTGGAGTTGATTGTTGGCTGAGTCCTTGCCATTTTGGCTATTCTTCTATCCATTCGAATGGTACTTTTTCGCTTTCTTCCACGTCTTTCAGGTTTTGGTTGCCATTTTAAAGCATTTGCGATCATTTTAGCTGAGCAGCCTATCATTTTCTGCACTTCTTTATATGTTTTCCCCTCTCCAATCAACTTTTTAATCAAGGTATGCTGTTCTTCTGAACAATGTCTGGAGCGACCCATTTTCCTTAGAATGTCAGAGAGAAATGCACTGTAATCAGCATGTACATTTGCTGCCTTCCTTCCTTAAATAAGGGCAATAATTGCCACCTGTTTTTCAAAGAATGAATGACCTCACTTATAGAACTCCAACCTGCTATTATTTTGAACATGCCCCTTTCAATGAGTGATTCAATTACACAGATTCAACAGCATGCATGTCATGACTGTTGGGTCTGTTGGATTTCTATTAGTCTACTACACCTGCTAGTAAATTATTTGCCATGTAGAAATATCATTTCCACCAAAAACAGTGATTGATCAGGTTAGTGATGTCTGACTGCTATTATTTTGAACACAACTGTATGTATGTATATAGATATATTTATTTTATTCTTCCTTATTTTTTTGGGTGGGGGGGGGGGGGGTAATGTCTACAAATGTTAAATTCCTCTTCTTAAATTTGACTGGAGCTGCTTACCCTTTCCACCCCTCCCTTCTTTTCCCCCTCCCTGTTACTCCATTTTAACCTTCCTGTATAGAGTGGCTAATAATCATCACTTTAAAACTGTGTCAGGACTACTTGACTGTCCTTACTATGCTGCATTATGTCTTTGGCAGCTGTCTGCAGTCAAGTAAGGAACAAATACTGTGTGGTTTGGGTGCAGAATAATCTTTATATAAAATGTGCTCATCACTAATAGAGTGTAGTCTAGTTAGGACACTGGCAGCTAGCTTTGTAAACCTTGAGTCCATGGATGTCAACACTTCCAGTCCACATCATAACCCCTTCCATTCCTCCTGTCACTGGGCATATGGTGTAAACCCTTAACGGCAGCTATGATGACATTGCCAGAGGTCTGATTTACCCTGAAAAGGTGAGTTTTCCTCCCTCTTAGGCTGGGTTCACATTGTTGTGTTGCAGTAACACAGGAAGGTGTGTATTGGTGTGCTGCAGTGACATTCATTCTTGAAGTGGATGTAAAGGCAGAAGGTTCTTTACCCTTATACATTCTCTGCATTAAGGTAAAAAAAACTTCTTCATGCAGCTTTTCCCCAGCCCCCCTTTATACTTACCTGAACCAGTGATGTGCACAAGAGCAGAGGCACTCTTGGCTCTCTCCCTCCTCATTGGCTGAGACACAGCAGCAAGGCCATTTACTCTCTGCTGTCAATCACAGTTAGTGAGGACTGTTTTGCGCTACCATGCACTCCTTTTTGGTGCATTGGGCAGTCTATTAACTAGTTGCCGACCGCAGATAGCCGAATGACGGCTACACTGCGACCGGCCAGTTCTGGGTGGACGTCATATGACATCCTCCCAGAACGCACTATCCGGCGATCTCCGTGATCGCTGTGTCCTACGGACACAGTTGATCACGTGATGTGGTAAAAGGCCAATCACAGTGGCCTTTTACCACGTGATCAGCCGTGTCAAATGACTCACTGATCACAGGGAAATGCAATTGCCGGTTCTCGGCTGCACTTTCCTTACACTGTCAGAACGTGAGGAAAGTACTGCCGAGAACCGGCAGTTGTCAGAGCAGGGATCGGCACCGATCATCTGGGCACTGATGATCAGTGCCCTGATGATCGGTGCCCAGCAGTGCCACCCCTCAGTTCCGCCCACCTGTGTCCAGCAGTGCCACCCACCTGTGTCCGGCAGTGCCGCCCACAAGTGCCCAGCAGTGCCACCCGCCTGTGCCCAGCAGTGCCTAGTAGTGCCACACACCTGTGCCCAGCAGTGTCATCCACCTGTGCCCAGCAGTGCCTAGTAGTGCCACATACCTGTGCCCAGCAGTGCCGCCCACCTGTGCCCAGCAGTGCCGCCCACCTGTGCCCAGCAGTGCCGCCCACCTGTGCCCAGCAGTGCCACCCACCAGTGCCCAGCAGTGCTGCCAGTTAGTTTCACCAGTCAGTGCCCTGCGGTTGTGCCAGTCAATGCCTAGCAGTGCCGCCAGTCAGTGCTCAGTAGTGATGCCAGTCAGTGCCACCTATCAGTGCTGTCTATCAGTACCCATCATCAGTGCCGCCTATCAGTGCCCTTCTGTGCTGCCTATCAGTGCCGCCTATGAGTGCCCATCAGTGCTGCCTCATCAACGCACATCAGTGAAGGAGAAAAATTACCTGTTTTCAACATTTTATAATAGAAACAAAGAAACTTTTTTTTTTTCAATTTTTTTGCAAAAAGTAAAACACCCAGCGGCGATTAAATTCCACCAAAAGAAAGCTCTATTTGTGAGAAAAAAATGATAAAAAATGTCACACAATTGTCAATCAAAGTGTGACAGTGCTGAAAGCTGAAAATTGGCCTGCGGTTAAAAAAAACGGTTTTCTAAGCACAGCGCACGTTAAAGCACCAAAGATATGTGAACCTAGCCTTAACTGCTTCCTGACCACCTTATAGCGGAACTACTGCTACAGGGCGGCACGGCTGCGTAAAATCACGTATATATACATGGTTTTGCATTTCCGGGTACGGGGGCGCGCGCACACGCCACCATACCCACGCCACCATTGGTGGTTACAGATAGTGATCACAGGGTCCCGGTTGGAGATTCTCTCCCGACAATCGCCGAGTATCACTGACGGGAGAGACCTGTATGTAAACAACACAGGTCTCTCCCCTGCCAGCAGTAACATACTGCTGTGTATTTCTCTGCACAGCACAGAAATACACAGCAGTATGTTTCCCTAGTAAAACACACACAGCACACACAGTAAAGCAGCACACAGTTAACACTGATCGCTTCAGATGTTAACCCCTTCCTTCCCAGTGTCATTAGTACAGTGTCAATGCTTTTTATTAGCACTGATCACTGTATTAGTGTCATTGGGATGTCAGTGGCAGTTAGTAAGTTCCTCCCAGTGTCAGAATGCCTGCTGCAGTCCCGCTAGAAGTTGCTGATCATCGCCATTACTAGTATAACGTTTTTTTTTTTTAAATTCCAGTATATATAATGCCATTTTTAGACGCTGTAACTTTCATGTAAACCAATTAATTTACATGTACTGGGATTTTTTTTTTAGCAGACATATAGCAGAGTACATTTTGGCCTAAATTTATGAAGAAATTAGATTTTTGATTTTTTTTTACTGGACATGTTTTAAAGCAAAAAGTCAAAAATATTGTTTTGTTTTTTAAATTGTCGGGCTTTTTTGTTTATAGCGCAAAAAAATAAAAATGCACAGGTGATCAATTACCACCAAAAGAAAGCTTTATTTGTGGGGAAAAAAAGGACATAAATTTCATTTATGTACAACGTTTCACGCTGCGCAATTGTCAGTTAAAGTAACGCATCGCTGTATTGCAAAAAAATGGCCTGGTCAGGAAGGGGGGTAAATCCTCTGGGGGACAAGGGGTTAAAGTTTAGAACTGAAGGAGTTGCTGAAAATAGCCATTTGACACCCACAGAAAGCTCATATATATATATATATAATATATATATATATATATATATATAATATATATATATATATATATATATATATATATATTACAGAAAACACTGTGAAATGGCACGTAATGTTTCAGAGTTGCAGGGAAAGTCAGACTGACTACAACAACACTTACTGTAGCTGTAATGATGGATTACAGTTGGATCACAGACACATGAACTGTCACAAAATGTGCCTGGGTGTCAGGTTGGTCTCTTCATTTGAAGGTGGGTCAAAAGATTTGACAGTTTCATGTATCTGCCTCAATATATTTGTGTGCTTAGTGGTAGGTACCACTGTATATATCACGATATTGTATGTGTCTGCTACTTACAAGTTTAATATAGCTCCAATTTTCATTTTCTCCTTTGAACAGTGAATTACTGGTACGACATGGAGTATGACATCAAATATCATTATTTCCAGCTCCTCGACTCTCTCGCTAATGTCATGAAAAACTCTGTATTGGACAAAAAGCATGAAGCCGACTGGGAAGAAAAGAACACATAACTGTCAGGCTGCTATATTTAATTCCAGCACAAAGACTATGGAAATTGACTTACAAAAGCAGACATTGCGATTGTTGAGCACCGCAGGACAGTACTGAATTTCAACTTCAGATATTGGTTGTGGTGATTACACTGTCACCAGAACTTGGCTACAGATGTTACTGATTGTAGAATGAGACTGTAACCTGTGTGGCCAGTTTAAAGTAAAAGTAAAGTCAGAAAGTTGTCATTATTTAAAAGCATACTGTACATATGATGTTGTTCTTCCTATGCAGAAAAGCCTTTTCCTTCATGAGTTATTTCTTCTTTCCCGGATGAGATCATGTACGCCTGCACAACTCGTTTCATATATTTAGTATCCTGGCATGCCGAGATGTAAACAATGCCTATGCCCAGATGATATTGGCTTGATCTTCAGAATAGGTGTATTCTTGATTGTTTATATTTTCATCCTGAAACCCTATGTGACTAGCAGTGTCACAGAGATTGGGAAGTTTTCTAAAAGAGCCACATACAGTTTATTTGTTATACATTTGTTCTTATGTACTACAGAGAAAGCCTTGCAGAAGTCAGCTCTGAGCTGTAATGCCACAGAGACAGTAACAGCAGCAGCAACATATTACATGTCATTGAACTCCCTCTTTATGCACTGTTCAACATTTTAGAAATAATTATGTATGCTGCCATAAAGATTTCTATTTATCACTGGCCACTGAAGTATGCCAACTATTATTTTACCATTAAAGGAGAAGTATGGGAATATAAAAAATAAGCATACGTACTTACCTACCTGCTGCAGCATCAGTGCTATGCTGCATGCTGGCACTAAGCCCCTATCAGATCGCTGATCGCTCAGTTCTCGGGTCTGCTCTGAGCAGAAAGCGGTGACTGTCAATCACTACTCTCTGCTCTGCCCCTCCAGCACTCACTGGAGCACAGGGCAGGAGAGGGAGTGGGAGCGGGTGGTTTGTGCTCTCAGCCGTGTGCTGAGAGGCCTGGCACACTGCTTATAACGCAACTGGGTGGATCCCGACATTATTGTTGGGATCTTTCCAGAGCCTGGAGTGGCTCTGTGATGTCAGCTGACAGCAGCCTTTGGCCGATTCTGGGTCACAAGAGAGAACAAGTAAGTTCTACCACTCCTGTGACCCACATCAGAGATATGGCCAAAAGAGTTTCAATTTTAAGTACACATTACATAGAAGCATATAAAAAATACTTTCTTTTGTTTTTATTTTACTGACAAAAAATTATTTGCAGTACTCAAATTATATTTAAAAATTATGACCTCTACTAACTTTAAAGTCCAACTTTCAGATGATAAAAAATACATCCCTTGCAGTGGGCATCTCGTTTAGGGGTACAGGATTAAGGAGTAAATAATGTCCTTGTTGCTCCAGCCAGTGCTGCAACCAGTTCTCTTCAGATGTTCCGAAAGCTATAACCAGCTCTGGTCAAACTCCTACCTCCTCAGCATACCATGCAGGATTAATCAGTGCCCAGGGCAAAGTCAAAGATGTAAAACTGCCCTGTTTCCCTTATGCCTGGGTAGAAGTGTGGATGGGGCTAATAACAGTGCGTGCAACGCTGAACTGAAACATTTAATAGTTATGGCATGTGCTAACATAGTGCCAATGGTTGCTGCAAAGTTCCCAGTGTATCCCCTCTCCCTTTGCATAATAACATGGCGTCCAGGGAATGTGCTCATTCTGTTGCCTGAGCAGCTTCACAGTTCTCGGAGTGCCTGTTGCTTACTACTATGTGTATTCTGTGGCTGACCTGTATACCAGCCCTGGCTTCATCTACTGTTTGTGCTTGCCTGCTGCACACCCTGACCTTAGCTTGTTTCTTGGTTTTCCTTCTGTCTCCTGCTGTTGTACTCTGAACATGCTAGTGGTCTCCACATCCTCAGCTGGGCATACTTGGGGGCCACACCCAGGTTCCAGCTAGCTGCATGTCTATCCCCACCATCATGAGCCCTGGTGAAGAAGCAGGCTGTGGCTTACACTCCATGCCGTGGGGAGCCATAAGTTGGCCCTTTGGGTCTGGTATGGATCTTGAGGTAATCCCCATGCAAAGAAAAAACGCATGCCCCCACCTCAAATCCATACCGGGCCCTTCTCCAAGCATGCACCCTAACAGGCCAGAAAAGGGGGTTGATGAGCAAGCTGCAGTGCAAGTGCTAGTCCTCTGATTCCTTTCACATGTGGTGTTTGGCTTCTGTGCTCTCCTATGGGTATCACCTGCTATTCTGTGGTCTGTGGGTTTATATTTCCTTTCCCTACCATCACTTCCTGGCCCGTTGCCCAGTTTGTTTCCATATATATATATATATATATATATATATATACATACATACATACATGCTCAGTGCAGCCTGAGCAGCTTCAGTTCTCTGAGCTCCCATTTGCTTATTATTAAGCGTTTTCTGTGTCTGTTCCAGTATATCGACCCTAGCTTTGTCTACCATCTCTGCTTGCCTGCTGTCTGCCCTAACCTTGGCTTGTTTCCTGGTTTTCCTTTCCTGATACTCTGCATTCTCAGATGGGCATACCTGGGTGCCACAATCTGGTTCCAGCTTGCTGCAAGTCCATCCCCACCATCAGGGGACCTGGTGAAGAAGCAGGCTATGGCTTAGACTCCATGTCATGGGGAACCCAAAGTTGGCAAACCACAAGGGCTCACTATCACAGATACCTGACAAGTAAAGGGGGACCCCTGTATTGGAGTAGAGATTAAAGGGGTGCCTGTACTGGAGGACAAAGTAATAGGGGACCCCTACACTGGAACCCAAAGATACCATAATGGAAGAAACAGACCCTACAACTGAGAAAACACATTAACTGGAGACCTCCATAATGGAGTAATTAAAGTCCCCTTGTTTGGCTTCATCAATAAGAGCATAAAAAAACTAAAAAACTAAAAATTCTTCCTGCGCCAAGTGAAACACCCTACTACAGGATCTATCTTGCTGCTGTGCAATGTGGTAAACACAAAATGTGATAAATATAAATAAACAGCGCAAACCTAGACCTCTATATCAAATCAATATACAAAGTGCAAACATATATAGAAAATTATATTAATAGTGAAGTCCATCATGATTAATAAACAACAAAAGTTCAGAAATCTCAAAAATATTTTGTGCAAAAAGAAATTTTCAAATTCTTCTTCTAATATAAAGAAAAAGCTTCCACCTTCCACCCGTGAAAACCAACATCAAATGCACTCACCAGATTTAGGTGAGTGAAACGCCTTTTAGGAATTTTTATGGGATCCTAAACCCTCTTTCGTATCCACTCTATAGGAATCCTCACCTTCAGTGTAGGCTCCACCATCCAACCGGGGAGAAAAAAATCTCAGATAGTGTAATATTGCAAAATACCATTTATAAGTAAAATCAAGGATTAAGGCCACTCACATTTAAATCACTTTAAAAAGGCATATTTATTAGGACAAGCTTCTTCCAGATGGACAATGAATGTAAGGCAACCTCCCACGGAATCTCACATCACAGCTCCAGGTTACAGCAGAAGCTCCACAGAGACCAAACAAGCACAGATCCCAAAAAATGGCCGCTGGAACGCACCGCTCAGCGTGCGCTCCACTCACCGGAAGTGACGTCAGACGTACGGGGTAACAACCGGAAATGCGTCAACGCGTTTCGCCCCTCCCATCGGGCGTTCTCAAGATTTTTTTTCTCCCCGGTTGGATGGTGGAGCCTACACTGAAGGTGAGGATTCCTATAGAGTGGATACGAAAGAGGGTTTAGGATCCCATAAAAATTCCTAAAAGGCGTTTCACTCACCTAAATCTGGTGAGTGCATTTGATGTTGGTTTTCACGGGTGGAAGGTGGAAGTTTTTTCTTTATATTAGAAGAAGAATTTGAAAATTTCTTTTTGCACAAAATATTTTTGAGATTTCTGAACTTTTGTTGTTTATTAATCATGATGGACTTCACTATTAATATAATTTTCTATATATGTTTGCACTTTGTATATTGATTTGATATAGAGGTCTATGTTTGCGCTGTTTATTTATATTTATTAATAAGAGCATAAAGCACGCAGAAAATACTTTACAATATTGTAAATAAGCATGTAATGTTTCCCATTTTATATTCATATTATATTGCTTTGTTATCCCTTAAATGTACCGTATTTTTCGCTCCATAACACACACCTGACCATAAGACGCACCTAGGCTTTAGAGGAGGAAAACAAGAAAAAAAATATTCTGAACCAATGGACTGCAGACATAGTATCAGGAGATGACCAGAGACTACGGACATAGTACAGGAGATGACCAGAGACTGCGAACACAGTACAGGAGATGACCAGAGACTACGGACACAGTACAGGAGATGACCAGAGACTGCGAACACAGTACAAGGGATGACCAGAGACTACGGACACAGTACAGGGGATGACCAGAGACTGCGGACACAGTACAGGGGATGACCAGAGATTGCGGACACAGTACAGGAGATGACCAGAGACTGCGGACACAGTACAGGAGTTGACCAGAGACTGCGGACAGCACAGGAGATGGACCAGAGACTGCGGACACAGTACAGGAGGTGACCAGAGACTGCGGACACAGTACAGGAGATGACCAGAGACTGCGGACATAGTACAGGAGATGAGTAAAAGGCAATATAGTGAGCGCTCTTCACAAAGGTAGCAGCTGGAACACTCAGAAACCACAGTAACCTCCAAGTTAAAATAAATAAAGGAAGTGCAGCGCCAATAGTGTATGAATAAATATATCAATATATATATATATAAATTCGTTCAGTGAACAATGTTCTAAAAAATGGCACAGGTGATAATCTCCAAGACAGCAGCTCTCTTAAAGACTTGTGACAGGAATCAACAGTAACAATGCGCACTCACCGACTACGCATAGGTAATGCGCATATACAGTGGGGATCGAAAGTTTGGGCACCCCAGCTAAAAAATTGTATTAATCTGCATAAAAAAGCCAAGGAAAGATGGAAAAATCTCCAAAAGGCATCAAATTACAGATTAGACATTCTTATAATATGTCAACAAAAGTTAGATTTTATTTCCATCATTTACACTTTCAAAATAACAGAAAACAAAAAAATTGCGTCTGCAAAAGTTTGGGTACCCTGCAGAATTTATAGCATGCACTGCCCCCTTTGCAAAGCTTAGACCTGCCAGTGTCATGGATTGTTCTCTATCATCGTCTGGGAAGACCAGGTTATGTCAATCTCAAAGGTTTTAAATGCCCAGACTCATCTGACCTTGCCCCAACAATCAGCACCATGGGTTCTTCTAAGCAGTTGTCTAGAAAACTGAAACTGAAAATAGTTGACGCTCACAAAGCTGGAGAAGGCTATAAGAAGATAGCAAAGCGTTTTCAGATGTCAATATCCTCTGTTCGGAATGTAATTAAGAAATGGCAGTCATCAGGAACAGTGGAAGTTAAAGCAACATCTGGAAGACCAAGAAAAATATCAGACAGAATAGCTCGCAGGATTGTGAGAAAAACAATTCAAAACCCACGTTTGACTGCACGATCCCTCCAGAAAGATCTGGCAGACACTGGAGTTGTGGTACACTATTCCACTATAAAGAGATACTTGTACAAATATGGTCTGCATGGAAGAGTCATCAGAAGAAAACCTCTTCTACGTCCTCACCACAAAAATCATCGTTTGAACTTTGCAAATGAACATATAGACAAGCCTGATGCATTTTGGAAACAAGTTCTGTGGACCGATGAGGTTAAAATTGAACTTTTTGGCCGGAATGAGCAAAGGTACGTTTGGAGAAGAAGGGGCACAGAATTTAATGAAAAGAACCTCTGTCCAACTGTTAAGCATGGGGTTGGATCAATCATGCTTTGGGGTTGTGTTGCAGCCAGTGGCACAAGGAACATCTCACGAGTAGAAGGAAAAATGGATTCAATAAAATTTCAGCAAATTTTGGATGGTAACTTGATGCCATCTGTGAAAAAGCTGAAGTTAAAGAGAGGATGGCTTCTACAAATGGATAATGATCCTAAACACACCTCGAAATCCACAGGGGATTACATCAAGAGGCGTAAACTGAAGGTTTTGCCATGGCCTTCACAATCTCCTGACCTCAACATAATTGAAAATCTATGGATAGACCTTAAAAGAGCAGTGCGTGACAGACAGCCCAGAAATCTCAAAGAACTGGAAGACTTTTGTAAGGAAGAATGGGCAAAGATACCTCAAACAAGAATTGAAAGACTCTTGGCTGGCTACAAAAAGCGTTTACAAGCTGTGATACTTGCCAAAGGGGGCATTACAAGATATTAACTCTGCAGGGTGCCCAAACTTTTGCAGACGCCATTTTTTTGTTTTCTGTTATTTTGAAAGTGTAAATGATGGAAATAAAATCTAACTTTTGTTGACATATTATAAGAATGTCTAATCTGTAATTTGATGCCTTTTGGAGATTTTTCCATCTTTTCTTGGCTTCTTTATGCACATTAATACAAATTTTTAGCTGGGGTGCCCAAACTTTCGATCCCCACTGTATGTGTATAAGCACCAGGTAGAACTTAGCAGTAGGCAGACGGTGAGCTTCCCTCTAGGTAATGGTCATCAAGCTTAGATGGAAGTGAGAATCTGCTGGGTCCAGAGGTCCCCTTAAGGATAGATGGGTTCACAGCCTGGGTACAGGGCTCCCTCCTCTGGATACTGGATGCAATAAGATCTCTCTGCGGGTTTAATAGCTCCACATTGGAGCCCAGAAATAGTGCCAATAGTGTAGTATGTTCCAGTCAGGGGCGGACTGACAACTCATGGGGCCCCCGGGCAATAGGGGATCATGGGGCCCCTGTGTCCTTGCCCAAACTCAAAAAATCCTATGAAAAAGGTACCAGGGGCATCTCATGGGGCCTCCTACTGACCCTGGGCCCTCGGGCAGTGCCCGAGTTTCCAAATGGTCAGTCTGCCCCTGGTTCCAGTGATAATTTATTTCATTCAAAGTTAAAAAGAAGGTCAATATACAGGGCAGTATGCAAAATAAATGCCAATAATAAAACAGCAGAGTACTGCAGCACTGACCCTATGAAAGATGGTTGCCGGGCCTCCTCGTGGCTCCGGCGGTGATGACATCGCGCTCTGCTAGCTCCTCCTTAGTTCTCACAGCCGCCCTGAGCAGAGAGCGGTGACTGGCAGTCACCACTGCTCGCTAAGAGTCTGAGCCAGGTGCTGCTCCAGACTTTGGGGTGGATCCCAACTTTAATGTCAGGATCTGTTCCCAGCATGGACCGGCTGAGTGATGTCAGCCGAGGGCAGGCTTTAGCCTACAGTCAGCTGAAAACAGGTTACAGGAGTGCAAAACAAACTGCACTCCTGTGATCCACAGAAGTACAGCCAAAAGAGCTTTGGCTGTACTGTTTTAAAAATATTCCTCTCCAGACTGCTTTATTGTCAGTTTGCCACCCTTTCAGTAAAACATCCCACACTTGAGACACCTGGACCTAACTAGCTATGTTTGAATGGTAGCTGTTAAAGGTGGAGACCACATCTAGAGTAGTTATTATATTGAAACAAAAGCTGATTGTATAGCTTAATGATATAAACTATATTGTTGGAACTGCAAATTACTGTTCTCACTAGACAGAGCTCACTTTTTTTAGGATAAATTGCAGTGTGAGCAGTTTTAACCTGATTGACCTGTGCTGACTTCGTGAATCTAACATATCAAGGACAGCACCAACTGTTAATCAGTGAATTATATTGTCATGACATACTTAGCTATTTTGGCACAGAACCCAAATTGCACAGTTTAATCACGCTAAGCACGTGGAATACAGATTAATGGTAAAGTCTGACATGATCTACTCGAGATTCTTTATTTAATAGATGGTACTATTTGTGGACATCATGCTGAAGAAATTACTGCAGATTTACTGACACCTCCCTTGCCTTACTAATAGCATAAATGCTTGAGGAAGAATTGCATGTCTGGCCACAAATAGAGAAGCAACTGTTTGTACATGACCTCCTATATTCTTTCTTTTCCACTTCCATCTTCCATGCTTGCTTTCCTTTAGTCATTTTATTGTCCTCCACTTCCATTAAAGATTGCTCTTTGGTCTTTATTTTCAACTTTAATCCCTGCTTGTGTGCTCTTCCCCCTTGTGACCACTACCTTCTGTATCCATCCATGCTTGCTGTTCCTCCTCATCATATTCCTCCGCTTCTTTCCCAGCTTTCTCACCTCCCTCTGTAACCACACTCCTCCGAATCTATCCATGCCAACTATCCTTGGGACATGCTCCTTCACTTCAAGCCCATTTCACTGCACAATCCTTCTCTTCTACTTCCATCCATGCCTACTGTCCTGCCCTCTATGCTCATTCTCTAACATTCTCATCCATGCCTGTCCACCTCTTTGACCCCTGTCCTCTGGTCTATGCTTAGTGTCCTGTTTTTTTGTGATCATTCTCCTTCACTTCAACCGATGCCCACTCTCCTCCCCTCTATGATCATTCTGCAACATTTTCCATCCATGCCTGTATTCCGCTCTGGTCTGCCTCTTTTTTTAGCTGTACACACTGTCCTCTCTGTGGTCATGCTTCTCCCCACTTTGCCCATTCTCCAACATTTCCATCTATGCCTGCCTTCCTCCCTTATTCTCCACTAATTTGATTGAAGCCCACTATCCTCTTCTCTGTGATTATTCACCTGTACTTCCTTACTTTCATCTCTGCTCATTCTACTGTCTGGTCATTATGGTCCTCCACTGCCCATGCCCATAACGTGATTATCCTTTTCCACTTCCAGCTTTGTTGACTTTTCCTACATCTCTGGTCATTCTCCTTGATTACATTCTCCTTCCCCCTGTAATCATTCTCCTCAACCGTAATAAGGTGTTGAAATTCTCCTCCATCCTGGACAAATCAATTTTAAAACACAGAAGTAAAACACACATCGAACTAATTTCCTTTTGTTAAACAATAAATGCTTTAGGAAATGTATCCACTCCCTAAATTATGATCATGAACAGGAACACAGTGGCTAGTATAATTAAAAACCATAAAATTCAGCAACAATTTTAAAACTTCACCTGTAACAACACTACTTTATTTTATAGGTCATAGCCAGATGAACACCCAAAGTTAAAAATAAAACCCATCATTTTTAACATGAGTTTGGAGGTATGATGGCTTCATCCTTTGGTATAAGTTTTCCCTTCAAGACAATTCCAAACCTGTCTCTTAGCAGATCAGGTATCTCATCCTCATTGAGGTCTCGGGTAGTTTTCACACACCCACCCCCTCTGGTAAATTCTGTAGTTATCAGTCTGTGCCCCATGTATGTCAGTCTTCCACGCAAGAGCTGAAGGGAGCAAAGGGACTTGCAGGTAAATATGGAACTTGGTGAAGTTTGGTGATATTCACACATCTCCTTGAAGTCTTCGAACCTCCATTCTTCAAGGGTGAATTTATAAAGACTTCTCCAGAGGTCACCATCTTTTCTCTCTAAGTACCATGTCTCTCTTTCCACCCGTAACCTAAAAACTCCATTGTCCTGCTCCTCTTCCCATCCATCCTCCAGTAGAATTGGGTCAATAAAACCCTCTCCAAACCCAACATCACAAAGCCATTTTCTTCCTTCTAGCTCTACTATCATTAGCAGATGATCAAATTTAGGTCCATAAACACCACAGGTTTTGTTCCTCACTCTTGCTGATAATACCTTGGGCTTGTACCCCAGTTCTTCTAGCACCCACAAGAAAAGGCCATTGCTCTCATAACAGAGCCCACCGCGTTTTCCCACAACAATCTTCTCATAGATCGATGACATTTCCAGTATAATTTTTTCCCCACTGTGAATACCTAGGTTTTCTGCAGGCACAGAGAGGACATGACGACGATGTAGCTCCCGCAGTGCCGAAAGGGAAGGTGGCCCAGGGTCTCTCATATTGACTCGTTTGAAATATGACTTCAGATCCATCTAAACCGGTTTTCTGTGCAATAAAAAACAAAGAGGTAATCTGCTACTATGTTTATATTAACCATTTCAAAGCCCACATTCCAAGTATGGGTACAGCTGAATTATTCAGAACTCTATGTAAGAGTACAAATATTAAAAGAACTTATTAGAATAGGTTTCACAAAGATTAGCTAAAAGTATTTTTTTTATAAGTGATTACATACCCTCTGTTCTCAGCTGCATAAGAGCTAGGGGAGGAGAAATAGCAGTATATTGATCTTCCCAGTGAAAGGACATGTGTGTGTGTATGTGGGGGGGGGGAGGGGTGTCGGGTGTCAGGACACGTCTGATCATTGGAGGAAAGCAGGCTCAGCACAGCTGGAGAACTGATCATGGTGTGTTCTCATGCCTAGTGTGGTCAGTTTTTAATAGGGAAGCAGAGGGACTGGCAGAAACACCAGGGATTCCACACAAAGAAAACAGGATACTTTTTCATACAAGTATACATAGTATAGCAGGCACATATCAGGAATATGACATGTTGGGTTTACATATTCTTATAACACCTAATACATTTAACCCTCCCTAACCTGAATATTTAACCCTTAAAGTGACATTCCAGCCTACACTTATTTATTATGTATTTATTTATTTCAGGTACTTATATAGCGCCATCAATTCACGCAGCGCTTTACGTATATATTGTACCTTCGCATCAGTCCCTAACCCTCAAGGGGCGTACAATCTAAAGTCCCTAACTTACATTCCTACATACACATACTAGGGACAATTTAGACAGGATCCAATTCCTATCAGCATGTCTTACACTTAACAAGCCTTAAAACTGCATCCTCCCCCCAATACCTATGCTAACGAACCAGTATAGGAAAGATGTACACTGCTCAAAAAAATGAAAGGAACACTTTTTAATCAGAGTATAGCATCAAGTCAATTAAATTCCTAGGATATTGATCTGGTCAGTTAAGTAGCAGAGGGGGTTGGTAAACAGTTTCAGCTGCTTTGGTGTTACTAAAATTAACAACAGATGCGCTAGATGGGCAACAATGAGGTGACCCCCAAAACAGGAATTGTTTTACAAGTGGAGGCCACTGACATTGTTTTCCCTACTCATCTTTTCTGACTGTTTTTCACTAGTTTTGCATTTGGCTAGGGTCAGTGTCACTACTGGTAGCATGAGGTGATACCTGGACCCTACAGGATGGCACCTCAATATTTGCCATTGCCAGAAGGTTTGCTGTGTCTCCCAGCACAGTCTCAAGAGCATGGAGGAGATTTCAGGAGACAGGCAGTTATTCTAGGAGAGCTGAACAGGGCCGTAGAAGGTCCTTAACCCATCAGCAGGACCGGTATCTGCTCCTTTGTGCAAGGAGGAACAGGATGAGCACTACTAGAGCCCTACAAAATGACCTCCAGCAGGCCACTGGTGTGAATGTCTCTGACCAAACAATCAGAAACAGACTTCATGAGTGTGGCCAGAGGGCCTGACATCCCCTAGTGGGCCCTGTGCTCAATGCCTGGCACCATAGAGCTCGATTGACTTTTGCCATTGAACACCAGAATTGGCAGGCCCGCCACTGGCGCCCTGTGCTTTTCACAGATGAGAGCAGGTTCACCCTGAGCACATGTGACAGACGTGAAAGGGTCTGGAGAAACCGTGGAGAACTTTATGCTGCCTGCAACATCATTCAGCATGAGCGTTGGTCTTGTCTGGGCAGACATATCCATGGAGGGACACACACACACCTCTACAGGCTAGACAATGGCACCCTGACTGCCATTAGGTATTGGGATGAAATCCTTGGACCCATTGTCAGACCCTATGCTGGTGCAGTGGGTCCTGGGTTCCTTCCGATGCATGACAATGCCTGACCTCATGTGGTGAGAGTATGCAGGAAGTTCCTGGAGGAGGAAGGACTTGACACCATTGAATGGCCCCCACGCACGCCTGACCTAAATCCAATAGAACATCTCTGGGATATCATGTTTCGGTCTATCCGACACCACCAGGTTGCACCTCAGACTGTCCAGGAGCTCAGTGATGCTCTGGTCCAGATCTGAAAGACCCCAGGACACCATCCATCATCTCATTAGAAGCATGCCCTAACGTTGTCATGCATACAAGCACGTTGGAGCCATACAAACTACTGAGTACCATTTTGAGTTCCTGCAATGAAATTTCAGCAAAATGGACTAGCCTGCTGCATCATTTTTTCACTTTGATTTTCGGTCTTTGAATTTCGTCCTCTGCAGGTTGATAATTTTCATTTCCATCAAACGATGGGGCATCCTTATGTTCCTAACACATTACCCAGTCCATATCAGTATAGATATCCAGCAGGAGATTTCTCCCCATTGAGATCTGATGTGTTTTCAAAGTATTCCTTTAATTTTGTTGAGCAGTGTGTATTCTTACCTTGTTTCATGCCACTCTGGTCCGGTCACAGGATCTGACTCCCCTGAGTCAGTCAGCGTGGCTTCAGGGGAGAGGAGCGAGTGCTGACAATGGATGGGGGTAAATAGCTTAGTGGGAACCCTTATCGGAAAATTGAAAAAAGTAACAAAAAAAGATGGAAAATACCCTGACTTAAAAAATAATAAAATAAAGGGGTATTAAACCCAAAAGGAAACATTTATTTTTTTCAGGTCACCAATTCTTGGATGAGGTAGCTGCTTTAATTTTCTTTTTTAGGCTCTTTTATTTTCACCTGGTGCTCTATCCAGTAAGTCTGTTGTTTTTTTTTAATAGAAAACGTTCTCCTAAAAATGTAGCAGTTAGAGGGTTGAGACAAACTAATTACAACTGACAGGAGTGCTTACATTGATTAGCTTTTATTTATTTATGTAAAAACTTTATCCATAAAGGAAAACTGCTTGTGTAACTGCAGTTTGAGTTGGAGTTTGGCTTCAATTTGTTAGTGTATCTAAATCTGCTAACACATCTAACACCCCCTCCTCTTAGACTCACAATGCTGCTGTCCAAATCTGCCCCTGTGCTCCAGAACAGAGGCTCTCTAATACAGCAGGTGTGTTACTGGCCAGATCACCAGGTAAAAACAGAGGGGAAAAAAATAAAACAAATGCAGCCATCATATCTAATGATTGGTAAGCTGCAGAGGTTTGGGGTTTAATATGGCTTTCAATGACATAGTGATGTACAATGTTTTTGGCATCCTTCAAGGTTGGTATAAATAGTCTGAATGCTCCCTGAGATATTCAATGCAGCAGTCATTGGAAAGTGACAGAATTGACTGCCTAGACTTCAGGATGTAGGAGATAAAACTAAGCAGCCTGGTGTTACTTTTAAAGCCCATCTCCATGTGTTAGTGAACATTAATTAGTTTTTTTGGACCAAGCTGGTCCAAACAAACAATTTCCTTCACTAACACATGCAACAGCTGTCAGCCTTGTGTGATCCGTACCAGGGGCGGACTGACAACTTATGGGGCCCCCGGGCAATAGGGGATCATGGGGCCCTTGTGTCCTTGCCCAAACTCAAAAAAGCCTATGAAAAAGGTACCAGGGGCATCTCATGGGGCCCCCTACTGACCCTGGGCCCTCGGGCAGTGCCCGAGTTTCCGAATGGTCAGTCCGCCCCTGATCCGTACGTAGCCTCATTTACATACTGTATACAGCGCTGTGTTCCAGCAGTGGGATGGGTCTTCCCGTCCTGATCCCGGAACAAAATCAAGTCGGGATGAGCACTGCTCAGCCATTCACAAGAAGATTTGTATTTTCTGAATGAATACAAAGCTTCCTCTGACTGGCAGAGGTGGAGAGGCGGGCAGATCATGTCACAATCTCTGCCTCAGACAATCACAGCAAGCTTTTTATTCAATCAGAAAATAAAATTGTGTTCATTCAGAAAATACAAAGATTCCTGTGAATGGCTGAGCAATACTTAGTCTGACTCGAAGTCCCAGTCCCGCTACCAGAACACAGCGCTGCATTCCAAATATAGCTAAAAATACATGCAGTTCATACAGTGCCGACAGCGAGAAATAGTTTAGTGAGCATCCATGATGACATGTCTGTCATAGGCAGTTGTCAAGAGTGCCAACTATGCCTGCCCTTTCCGCCCCCCTCCTCCAATCATGGAAGCTGTACTATAGCTTCCATCAATAAAACGTGCTCTATGAATGGAGGATGGGCAGATGGATGAAAGATCCATCTGCTCATCCTCATAGAGCACTTTTTATTGATGGAATCTTTAGTTCCATGATTGGGCGGGAGGGGGCAGGCATAGTTGGCCCTCTTGACAATTGCAGGTGACAGGTCCACCAACTGTATTAAGCCCCACAGCACTGGAGGATTACCACTTTACCACTGTAGTGGTGTGGTAGGACAGCACAAAGGACACTTCTTAATAATTATACATACTGTCCCTTGTGTTGATTAAAAAAAAAACTAAAAGTGATTGTAAACCCTTACATATATCCATTGGAGTGAATTACCTGGCCTGGTGATAAACAGAGATAAAACAAATCCTCCTACATAAGTTGTACCTGTTTATCTGCAGTATACTCTTTTCTACAGCCATTCAAAGTCCAGAATTTATACAGCTTGCCTGAGCTTCCAGAAAACAAGGGATGGAGAGCTGAAGTTACATTCTGCAGAGCTTAGTGAGTAGAGCTCTGAGAGCTGATTGGAGGGAAGAGACACACCCCCTTCCCACAGTACACAAGAACAGAGCTGAGGCTGTCAATCACAAGCTGTGTGCTGAAGATCCTTTTCCTGTCACCATTTTTTCCTTGGTGTCAGCTGTGGTTAATGTAGATAGCAGAGGACTGCGGCAGCAAACAAATTACACTTTGGGGTTGATTTAGTAAAGGCAAACAGGCTGTACACATTGCAAAATGCAGTTGCTCCAGAGGAAATGAGCAGAAGCTCTGCTGACGTCCACCAACAGCATCAAAAATGCTGTTTTTTAAATTTCCTTGCATGTGATTTGGTATTCTTTGCAAAGGGAAGCTTTACCTCATTTACTAAGCTCTCGAACAGGAGTAGAGAGTGAGACAAACACACACTATAGAGGGATATACTTTGTTCATATTTCATGTCTGAAGTTTACAACCATTTTAATCTTTTTAGACCTTGAAATCTGGAACGCAGCATTTCAATTCTGAATTGCATTTTGCTGAGCAGTGCTACCTTGCGGGTCAGTGGCAGTTTTTCCCATCCTACTCTGCTGTGTTTGAACTGTTCTATTTTATTATTACAAGGCTGGAATGGAATGTGAATGTATGCAGATCACCAGCAATCACGGAATCAGTGTGACACCTAGAAGCATGCATGGCTTTCTTTTACAAAGTTTTATCTCTTATACAGAAATGAATCATAAACCCACCTTCTGGAAGGACCGTGTCCAAATCAACTTCCAAAGTGAAACAGGAAGACAAGAAGTCACGTGACGTCTCGTGATTCCAGCCACTGCTGTGTTCCTGGACAATGTACAGAGAGATGAAGTCATTTTTTCAGCAGCAGAGCCAGCACCTCCACAGTACTCATAGTGTTTTCCTTAGGTGTACTCCACTGATTGGAACATGAGCTATAGCAATCTAGCTGCAATCCACAGCCATGTGTGTGAAAAGCTGGCCATACACAATTTTTTACTCAAACATTATCACTGGTCAGAACATTCTTGACTGCGGGACATGCAGAATATCGAGGCTAGTACTTACCGCCTACACCTTAAAAACAACCACCCCCACCTGAAATAACCACGCGACTCTCCTTTTTGGTGAAAAAAACGTCCATAGCAGCCCCATTTAACATAACTCTTACATAACATAGCACTTCTTCTGGTACAATTACATAATAATAACCGACATTAACCACTTGCCCTCCTGAGGATTTACCCCCCTTAACCACTTGCCCTCCTGAGGATTTACCCCCCTTAACCACTTGCCCTCCTGAGGATTTACCCCCCTTAACCACTTGCCCTCCTGAGGATTTACCCCCCTTAATGACCAGGCCTCTTTTTTGCTACTCGGCGCTGCACTAATTCAACTGATAATTGCGCGTTCATGCAATGCTGCACCCAAACGAAATTTACGTCCTTTTTTTCACAGAAATAGAGTTTTCTTTCGGTGGTATTTGATTGCCTGTGTGCTTTTTATTTTTCATGCTATAAACAAAAAAAAAACAAAAATTTTGAAGAAAAATGATATTTTTTACTTTCAGCTATAAAAAATATATAGTAAACTCAAAGTTAGTTATAAATTTAGGCCAAAATGTATTCTGCTCCATGTTTTTGGTAAAAAAAATTCCAATAAATGTATATTGATTGTTTTGTGTGAAAGTTATAGCGTCTACAAACTATGGTATAGACACTGCAATTTACGCCATTTTTTTGCTATACAGCGCAGCGCTAGTTTAACGGACAATTGCGCGGTCATGCAATACGGTACATAAATGAAATTGACATCCTTTTTTTCCCACAAATTGAGCTTTCTTTCAGTGGTATTTGATCGCCTGGGCGTTTTTTATTTTTTGCGCTATAAAAAAAAAAAGGCTGACAATTCTGAGGAAAAAAAACAATATTTTGGACTTTTTGTTATAAAACATGTCCAGTAAAAAAAATGTAAAAATCAAATTTAGTCATAAATTTCTGCCAAAATGTATTCTGCGACATGTCTTTGCTATAAAAAAAAACCCCAATACGTGTAAATTAATTGGTTTACGTGAAAGTTATAGCATTCACAAATGATAATGGCGGAGATCAGCGACTTATGGTGGCGATCAGTGCCTTATGGCGGCGATCAGTGACTTATTGCAGGACTGAGGGACGGCGAACATTCTGACACTGGGGGGGAACTGACTTGGGGTCACTGACATCCCCAGTGACACCAATACAGTGATCTGTGCAAAAAAAAAAACACTGACACTGTACTAATGGCACTGGGGAGGAAGGGGTTAACTTTTTTATTCACTGAAAGGGTTAACTGTGTGAGGGGAGTGTTTTACTAGGGGGCAGGGGTGTGTACTACATGGGAACACGCTGATCCGGAGAGATAAACTCTTTTCTCCGGATCAGCATGTCAAGAGCTGACAGGGAACTGACAGAAAGCACAGCTGCAGTGTAAACACTGCAGCCGTCCTGTCAGTGATTGCCACTAATCGCCGGGACACGGTAGGTAATGACCGGCCGTAACCCAGCAACTGACACCCGCGGCCCCGATTGGCGGTGCAGGTAGGGCGGTGGCGCACCTCACACGTGCCCCCTACCTGTTTTGCAAAAGCACGTTTTAAAACATCGTTTTGCGCAGCCATGCCGACCTGCCACCGTATTTCTACAGTGGCTGGTCGGCAAGTGGTTAACAATCCCCAACCGGGTCCCAGGTCTTCGAAGGCTCTGTTACTCACACCAATAACTTGTCTGTATCTGATGCCCAACGAAAAGGCCCCCAGCCGCTGCCACACCGCCTCGGGGACAATACTACAATTACGTAGTCCCAGATACAGCCAATGACCTCCCACCTTACCAACAACCTTATAATTGGGAAGGGACACCCATACCTAAGATGGGCCCAACCCATAATCCACCAACTTGTCACTCCAGCACTGCCTTCAAAGACCCAGCTACCCCTGCCAGCTACCATGACAAACAGAAACAGACAACACCCCAGGACGTCAAGAAAAGAAACAAAGGAAGGAACCCACACCAAACAACACAGGACAAACACAAAAAGAATAAACAATAATCAAAGCAAACAAACCAAACAGGAAGGCAAAACAACTGAACAGCTCCAGGAAGGGAGGGCGGGAGAAACCTCACCACAAGCTCTGGCACAAGCTCCGACTAACCCCCGACAAATCCCAACCTCTCTCCTCATCCTAGCAAGACCACCCTCCAGGCCGATTGCTCCAATCTGGTAAGTAACCATCCCCCATCTCCTATACTCCCACCCAAAACCCATCTCCACCTCATCTGCAAGCCCCAGTAATGCTGGCCCTCCCTTTAGCTTCGCTCAGTCCAGGCCCTGACTTTCTTGTCATCATTGGGGCTGATTTACTAAAAGCATCAACTTTGCAAAGTGCAGTTGTTCCAGAGCTTAGTAAATTAGGTGAAGCTTCAAGAATACCCAATCACATGCAAGGAAAATTATTTACAAAATGCATTTTTTCTTGCACATGTGTAGCACCCTCTAGTGAGATACTAATATAGTGTAGTATAGTATAGGTAAAATGATTGTGTGGCTCATGGTAGTTGTGTGGGTTATGTGATTGAGGTTGGGTTATTGCAGGTCAACTGGATGACACTACAGATTGTGGCTATAGCACCTCCTCCTGACTGTGGAGGACCATAGAACCTTCCAGAGGTCGGTAAGAAGAAGTAGAGGCCTAATCTGCATATTCATGGAGTCCAACCAATTCCAGGTTTGAAAACCCTGGTAGAGTGGTGGACTGGTCTATAAGTATGGGAGAGTCAGGCTGACAGAGGAGTCAGGTGGAAGATGGAGTGTTGAGGAGACTGTCTGGGTCTAGGAGGGGTTCCCTAGGTCTGGGGGGGTGACCTCTAGGCTGGGCTTGGGCTGGCTCAGGAGGATACATTCTGTGGAAAGGCATGAATGAGATCAAGGCCTGGAGCAACAGGAAGCAAGGACAGTGTGAGTACAGCAGCACACTTTGGGATCTACAAGTGGAAAGACTGCCAAATGTAGCAATCTGTCCAAGGACAGCATCAAGCTAAATCTTTGATCCTTGATCCAGGAGATCTTCTGAGAGGCCAGGAGAGCTGGTAGTGCCTGCAGGCTAGGGAGCTGGGAGAAGCTTGGTAGGGGGAAGAGAAGACATCCCTGCATGTAGCTACGAGAAGTGAAGTGATTTTTGTCTTTGGGGGGCTGCTAGTTTCTCGCCCATAGGGGGAAACTGCTATTTATATGCAAAATTTTATAAGAAAAACACTTTTTTTTTTAAATGTTTGGACTTTTTCATTTATATAGCAAAAAAAAAAATACAAATCCCAGTGGTGAATAAATACCACCAAAATAAAGTATTATGTCTAAAAAAAATTGCTAAAAAATCCATATGGGTACAGTGTTGCATGACCGCTCAATTGTCATTCAAAGTGTGATAGCGCTAAAAGCTGAAAATTGGCCTGGACAGGAAGGGGGTGAGAGTGTCTGGAATTGAAGTGGTTAAAAAGGTTCCATTACAATATGTATTTACAGTTGTTACAACGTTCCATGAAACAAAAACCACATCAACATTTCGGGGTGCATTCCATTCCGGACAGTAGGGGATCCACTCACAGATTCACTGCTGGCAGAGCAGAGCAGAGCGGGCAGATGACAGGTCTGTGTCTGGTCAGTTCATGCGGTGCGGATATGGACAGAGCCCACTCTGCTTTATGGGTGGCCGGGGGTAGACAGACTCTGCTATCCGTTTACACCCAACTACTCTCTGATCCGTTCTGCCTAAATGGAAGTGGACAGATCCCCCTCTTCTTTTTTTTTTAAGCTGACCATGAGGTAGGCAGGTGTTAAAGGGACACAAGTCCATTTACACCCGCCTGTCCTAGGAATGCATGGACCTTCCTGTCGGATCCATCTAAAAATCTGACAGGTGAATTACCCATGCGAAAGGGGTTTTAAAGGTTTGTCTGTACAAGAAATATTTTCCATCCTGCTCTTTCAACTTTTCTTGTCACTATAGCTGAAAACAAACATCAATTTGACCCCACTAACCATCAGCAAATAGACTGAATGTTCCAGACGAAATTCCACCAGTCTACTGCATCAGATGAACAGGGCGTGTTACTTGTCTTCAACTGCCACTTGTAACAGGTTGCTTGAAATCCCTTGTTACTAAACCTGGCAACACACATTACAAACCTACTGTACAATTAATGTGCAATCTCCTGTAGAGTGACACTAAACAATATCCTTATTGGAGATGAGCTTGGGCGTCCTCCAGACTCATCTCTACCAAAACTACAAACTTCTGTTGTTTTTTTTTTTTTACTCCAGTGAGCGTAAGGCAAGGCCATTTGTTGGAATCAGGGGTGGACTGACAACTCATGGGGCCCCCGGGCAACAGGGGATCATGGGGCCCCTGTGTCCTTGCCCACACTCAAACCACACCCAAAAAAGCCTATGAAAAGGCACCAGGGGCATCTAATGGAGCCCCCTACTGACCAAGGGCCCTCGGCCACTGCCCGAGTTCCCAAATGGTCAGTCCGCCCCTGGTTGGAATACAATGGTCATGTATCTTTGTACAATAACTACATCAGTATCAGTATTCAGTAGAAATATATTCTTCAACCAGTAGGTGGCAGTGTTTATAAGTGTGTAGCTGCATCTATGTTTAAACTCTATTGTATTTTTTCTATAATAAAAGTTCCTGTTTCCTTTTAGCAGAGAAGCAGCAGATAAACACATATGGGCTGTGCACTGTCTGTTCTGTTGGGCATTATACAGAATCTCCATTCCTGTTTATATGGGTGGAACTTGGCCTGCAGCTCATTGGAGTAAAAAAAAGAGAGCAAGTTCAGAGTCTGGGTAGAGATGCGTTTGGAGGACACCCAAGTTCATCTTTAATTCCTATTCTGCAAAAATAATCCTTACATATCCTCTAAATGGTCCTGTAATATGTTTTTCATACTGTGCTTTTCTGTGGCTTACTGTTTTTTTTAGGAGGGTGGCTACATTCCTAAGTACTGTGAAACTATAAAGAATGAACATAACCACCCTCTAATAGGGAATCTGATCACAGAAGACATTTGGAGAAGGGACTTTTTGAGGTATGAATAAAAAGTTGAATAGATTTAAAAACAGCTTAGTCTCGCTGTAAGCTGGAGCACACATACCTGTCTGTTTGTACAATCTCTATACATCCTTCTTTAGCTTTACCCATAACTTTGCAAGGTAAGGACTTACCTAAACCACCTGTTCAATTTATAGCCAGTCAGGTAGGCTGCCAGATTTTATGTCTTAACTCAAGAAGATTTCAAAGAGACTGTATAATCAGACAGCAGAGTGTGTAGCCAGCATTACAGGCAAATTCCTGGCTATGGAAGGCCCAGAAGTAAGGCCAGCTCCCATGGTCCGGTCACCTGTATGCACCCACTGTGCATCTAAATACCACATTATTATTACAGGTACTTATATAGCACCGTCAATTTACGCAGTTTTTTTACATATATTATTATTATTATACAGGATTTATATAGCGTCAACAGTTTGCTCAGCGCTTTACAGTAGAATGGGAGACAATACAGCAACAATACAGTTCAATACAAGAGGGTTAGGAGGGCCCTGCTCCTTGGAGCTTACAATCTAGGAGTACATTCACATCAGTCCCTATCCCTCAGGGGGAGTACAATCTAAGGTACTTCTAGTCCTATGGCTTGGTTTGAGTTCAGGCCAGGCTGCATGAACTCTGTTCTGGCCTGGCTGAATGGGCTCTGTTCTGGCCTGGATGAATGGGCTCTGTTCTGGCCTGGATGAATGGGCTCTGTTCTGGCCTGGCTGAACGGGCTCTGTTCTGGCCTGGCTGAACGGGCTCTGTTCTGGCCTGGCTGAACGGGCTCTGTTCTGGCCTGGCTGAACGGGCTGTGTTCTGGGATGGCTGAACGGGCTGTGTTCTGGGCTGGCTGAACGGGCTCTGTTCTGGCCTGGCTGAATGGGCTATGTTCTGGCCTGGTTGAATGGGCTCTGTTCTGGCCTGGCTGAACGGGCTCTGTTCTGGGCTGGCTGAACGGGCTCTGTTCTGGCCTGGCTGAATGGGCTCTGTTCTGGGCTGGCTGAACGGGCTCTGTTCTGGCTGAACGGGCTCTGTTCTGGCCTGGATGAACGGGCTCTGTTCTGGCCTGCTGAATGGGCTCTGTTCTGGAATGGCTGAATGGGTTCTGTTCTGGAATGGCTGAATGGGCTCTGTTCTGGAATGGCTGAATGGGCTCTGTTCTGGCCTGGCTGAATGGGCTCTGTTCTGGGCTGGCTTAACGGGCTCTGTTCTGGCCTGGCTGAACGGGCTCTGTTCTGGCCTGGATGAACGGGCTCTGTTCTGGCCTGCTGAATGGGCTCTGTTCTGGAATGGCTGAATGGGCTCTGTTCTGGCCTGGCTGAATGGGCTCTGTTCTGGCCTGGCTGAATGGGCTCTGTTCTGGCCTGGCTGAATGGGCTCTGTTCTGGCCTGGATGAATGGGCTCTGTTCTGGCTTGGCTGAATGGGCTGGGTTCACCCTGTAAGAGCAGTATACATTTTGCCAATGAATAGAAGTTACTACTGTGTTACCCTGATAAAAGAGCAGCTCACACCTCACTCAGTGTTAGGTTGCTCATAGATGGGTCGTCTTTTTTTTGATCAGCCAGTAGGGTGATAAAAATAAAAAAACGATTCCCCCATCCACACACTTAAGGTGGGTGGTGGAATCCTCCCCTCTGTGCTATTGTATTTTGAGAGAGGGTTCATAATACACTGATCAGCGCTGCAGCCAGTTGCCTGATTGAATGAAAATTGTCAACATTCCAGTTTGACAGAAGTCGATCATGTCTGTTTACACCCGGCTACTTCTGATCCGGCAAAAGCAAATGGAAGGGGGATCCATGCCCCTCGTATGTCTGGATTGGATTGGTGAGCAGTGGGGTGTAAACAGACACTTTCCAAACACAGGAGAGGTGCGAGTCTAGCTCACCGCTGTACATGCATAAGGACAATGTCTGCACTCCCTTGTTCAGAGCAACACTTTATCAGTCCATAAAAGCAGTTCAATGGTACAAAAGTACACATGGGGGGGGGGGGGGGGGGGTGAGGGAGAGACATGTAATGTACGTTTTACACTTGTTGTGACCACATAGGTCCAGAAGAAGCAAAGCAATTGTGAAACGTGTTACCTGTCACGTCTCTCTCCCCTCACCCCGTGTGTACTTTTGTACCATTGAGCAGCCATCTGGATATTTTACTTATGCATGTACAACGGCGAGCTAGGCTCGCACCCTCCTGTGTTTCAAAAGTGGATATTAATTCATTGCTGGCTTACCTTGATCAGCAGTACAAATTGATGCCCATAGAGTGGAGTGGGCTGTGTCCATGTCTGCTCTGTATAGGCGGAGCAGACACAGACCTGTCATCCACCTGCTTAGCACTGTATCATCGGACAGATTCCTCACTGTACAAAACAGATCTGGCCTGTGCGAAAAGGGCCTTAAAAGGAAAAGTTCACCTTTGTTAAAAGGAAAACATAATAATAAGTCAGACTAAAGGGGCCATTTGTATGTAAGGCAGAGTGCAGGGGTCAGTGGTATGTAGGGCAAACTGCAGATCTGTCCCCTGTACCCAGCCAGCATTTTCCTTTGCCCATTGGCATTTTGTTCCCCTGCCTGGAAACAATATTTTTTACCCACCCTTACAAAGGTAAAGCAGCAGAGGGAAGCAGTGGTGAGACAGTTACCTGTTCCAGCGTGTTCCTTCCTCCAACTGTCCCACAGTTACCTGTTCTCCCGCCCCTTATCAGCTCTCCCGTCATCCAGCCCATGAGATGTCACAAAGAAGTGTCTGGGATGGACATGGGAGGAAGGCTGGCGGGGATGAGTGCAGGACACAGCTGTGTTGTTTCCCTGTGCTGTTCTACATATGGTGGGAAGAGCACTTACAGAAGGTTGGCATGGGGGGCGCACAGTTTACCAGTCACCCACCCACAGCTGGCAGGTAGCTGAACCCTGATATAAATAATAAACAGTGCAGCGCTAAACCTCAAATATATAAATACATAAATATAAATAAAAATATTATAAAATATATATGCAATAAATCAGTGCAATGTGCAAAAAAAGTTAAATATAAATATAAAGTGCAACACGTGTATTCCACACGGGAATAATCAAAGTGTCAAAGTGATCACAGCAATCAGACTGTCAGAAAAATCACTCAAAATAAAAATCACACAATGTAGACAAGTCCATATATATAGTGTCCAAAAACAGAATCTTCATGCATGTGACACCAAGGGGTTTATTTACTAAAGCTGGAGAGTCCAAAATCAGACTCCCTTCTGCATAGAAACCAATCAGCTTCTAACCTCAGCTTGTTCAATGAAGCTTTGGCAATGAAACCTGGAAGCTGATTGGTTTCTGTGCAGAAGGGAGTCTGATTTTGGACTCTCCAGCTTTAGTAAATAAACCCCCAAGTGTCCACACTGTGTAAATCCAAAAGTGGCTACAGTGGCCCCTCACCTCCTTACATTAACCCTGCAGGGTCAGCTCGCCTTAGGATAAAACACCACTCAGATGTATCACAGGATCTTCCCCAGAAATATACACTCTGTCAGCAGCTTCCTCTCCGGTTCATGTACAAACAAAAGGCTTTCATATTGTAAAACCGCAATTTATTGAATAAAACTCATGTAAGAAATGCCCACTCACATATAGATTCGTCTTTCACATGGGTCCTATACCTCATGCTATGAATGCCTTGCATGGGTATTCGATATAGGGATTTCAAATATGGCCGCCACGCCGGAAATGATGTCACCGCGCTTCCAGAATCCTCCTAGCGTACCGACGCTGAACCCTGATATAGACCACTGAGCAACATATTTCCACAGATGGCATTCACATTGGTCTTGAAGAAGCAGATTTATTCTTATATCTGTGAAATTGTGTAAAACTGCATTCACTGTTATTTTATACAGGGTGAAATTGTTAGGGCCGGTCCACACCATGAATCGCACAGGAACGCTTTGTACATCCCTGACCTATTCACATGCGATCCGAGTGCAGTGCGATATCAGTCTATTCATTTGGCCGGGCTGAAAATGTACCAGACTGCAGCAAAACTAGTGCATACACTACATTACAAAAAGCACAGCGACTGGATGATATGGGACTTCTGTACCATGCGATCCGGTGCAGACAAATGCACTGCATTTGTGACCTGTGTTTGGGGTGTCATTAGCATTGCAGTGACCCCCGCTGCACAGAGCAAGTGCAATGCATTTCGAAGCCGGTGCAGAAAAAGCGAGATTCCCACACCTCATTCTGGTATGAATTGGTCCTTAAAGTATAACTAAAGGAAAATGTTTTTTTAGTATTGGATGGAGTGGAGGGGGGTGTAGAACACCTGTCAGGTTTGTTTTGCTGTCTGTGTCCCTATCAGAAAGATTTGCCCTCTCTGCCCTGGAGACTACTATTATCCAGCATGAAAGAAAATTTTGAATCTGGGGTTGTCTCCAAAACAGTAATACAGATGAAATTTGAAAAATTAGAATATCATGCAAAAGTTCATTTATTTCAGTAATGCAACTTAAAAGGTGAAACTAATATATGAGATAGACTCATTACATGCAAAGCAAGATAGTTCAAGCCGTGATTTGTCATAATTGTGATGATTATGGCTTACAGCTCATGAAAACCCCAAATCCACAATCTCAATCCGCCTTCCTGTAGAGGAGATGGAGGAACATCCCTTCCCTGATCTCGTCTGTGATAAATGAAGCTGGAAGTAACAAGGATTTTGTCACTTCTGGTTTCAGAGCTGTCATTTCCTGGCCATTACAGCCAAGGAAGCAGCTGATCTAACATGATCTATCAGCAGTTGCTTTGAAGGGCATAGGAGTCATCAGGAGTCTAATAGAGCCCTGATGTCTCCATAAAGATTACCTGTCACTTGCCGAGAGTTATCACAAGGGGTCTCGTCGCCCTCTGGTAATAACAATAAAGTTACATGAAGAAAAAAGTTTAAAGCGATACTATAGGCTTAGATTTTTTTTCTAACAAACATATCATACTTACCTGCTGTGTGCTGTGGTTTTGCACAGAGCAGCCTGGATCCTCCTCTTCTTGGGTCCCCCGCAGGCTCTCCTGGCCCCTCCCTCCTGTCGGGTGTCCCCACAGTAAGCGGCTAGCTATGAGGGCATGCGCTGCTTCATGTAGCCATTAACACACGGAGCTTCGGCTCGGACCTGCCCCCTCTCTCTTCTCATTGGCTCAGTGGCTGTGATTGACAGCATGGGGGGTCTATGGCTTCTGTCTCACCCAACGAGAAGAGGGAGCATTTAGAACCACTTTAAAAAGTACTAAAAAAGTGAATTTAAATTTAAAAAATTCAAAGCTCCCCTCCATGCACACACGCAAACACACCACAGCCATACAAAGCAGTGTGCTTACAGTGTAAAGCACTCACACAGCACACAGTTAACCCTTCGATTGCCCCACATGTTAACCCCTTGCTGCCCAGTGCCATTAGTACACTGTCAGTGCTTTTTATTAGTACTGATCACTGTATTGGTGTCACCAAGTTAGTTCCCCCCCAATGTCAAAATGCTCGCTGAAGTCCCGCTACAAGTTGCTGATCGCTGCCATTACAGTATATATATACTGCCATTTAAAAATGCTATGACTTTCGCATAAACCAATTAATTTACATGTATTGGGATTTTTTTTAGCAAAGACATGTCGCAGAATACATTTTGGCCTAAATTTTGACAAAATTTTATTTTTTAATTTTTTTTTATACTGGACATGTTTAACCACTTGGCAACCGCGCTATAGCCGAATGATGGCTACAATGTGGTTGTCCAGTTCTGGGAGGGCGTCATATGACGTCCTCCCTGAACATGCTCTCCCGTGTGCCCCCAGCTGCGCGCAGCTGGCGATCTCCGTGATCACTGTGTCCTATGGACACAGCTGATCACATGATGAGGTAAAAGGCCAATCACAACATCCTTTTACTACGTGATCAGCTGTGTCCAATGACATGCTAATCACTGGGTAAATGCAATTGCTGGTTATCGGCTGCACTTTCCTCACGTTGTCGCAGTGTGAGGAAAGTACTGCCGATAACCGGCAATTGTCAGAGAACAGATTGGCACCGATCATCAGGGCACAGATGATCAGTGCCCAGCAGTGCCACCCACCTGTGCCCATCAGTGCCTAGCAGTACCCCCATCAGTGCTGCCCAGCAGTGCCCATCATTGCTGCATATCAGTGCAGCGTCATCAGTGATGCCTATCAGTGCCCAGCAGTGCCGCCTATCAGTGCCCATCATTGCTGCATATCAGTGCTGCATCATCAGGACTGCCTATCAGTGCTGCCTATCTCTGCCGCCTCATCAGTGCCCATCATTGCTGCCTATCAGTGCAGCCTCATCAATGCACATCAGTGAAGGAGAAAAATTACCTGTTTGCAAAATTTGATAATAGAAACAAAGAAAAAGTTTTTTATTTTGCACTTTTTTTGTTTATAGCACAAAAAAAATAAAACACTCAGTGATAATTAAATACCACCAAAAGAAAGCTCTATTTGTGTGAAAAAATTCTAAAAATGTCATATGGGTACAGTGTTGCATGACTGCTCAATTGTCATTCAAAGTGTGACAGCGCTGAAAGCTGAAAATTGGCCTGGGCAGGAAGGGAGTAAAAGTGTCTGGTAGGCAAGTGGTTAATAGCAAAAAGTAAACAATATCGTTTTTTTTTTCAAAATTGTTGGTATATTTTGTTTATAGCACAAAAAATAAAAGTGCACAGGAGATCAAATACCACTGAAACCTCTATTTGTGGGGAAAAAAAGGACGTAAATTTCATTTGGGTGCAGCGTTGCATGACTGCGCAATTGTCAGTTAAAATAACACAGCGCCATATCGCACCAAATAGCCTGGTCAGGAAAGGGGTGAAATCCTCTGGAAGGTGAGGGGTTAATCCTGTGTTGGGTGTATTTTTTCCTGACAATTTGTGTTTGATAAACAACTGTGCAAATATTGTGTGACAGGAAAAAATGCAACAGCCAACATTTTATTCTCCGGGGCCTCGGCTGTCAGAAAACGTAGAATGATTGGCTGTTCTAAGCAACAAAACCAGCGTGTCCTGCACCGGAGGGGGCTGGCAGCGTGTCCTGCACCGGAGGGGGCTGGCAGCGTGATCTGTGCCGGGCAAAGGGCACCATGCTAAGGGCCGCTCTGAGCTCAGTGTGCGGCTCGCCTCTCCCCCGGTGTCGGCTCTCCGTTTCCAGCTCCGGTCTCCCCCGGTGTCGGCTCTCCGTTTCCAGCTCCGGTCTCCCCCGGTGTCGGCGCTCCATGTCGGGTTCGGTACAGTTGAGGGTGTTCCCGGAGCGCTGCCTGTTCGATGATCCTCTCCGGCTGGAGGTGAGCGGCTTGATCCCCGGACAGGAGGTGACTCTCCGCACCGAGCTGACCGATGAAGGCGGGGAGCCGTTCACTTCCCTGGGTCGGTACCGAGCCGGGAGCGGAGGGGAGCTGGAGCTGAGCCGGAGCCCGGCGCTGGAGGGCGGCACCTTCACCGGAGTAGAAGCGGAGGGGCCCCTGTGGGCTCTGGAGCCCCGGAATGGTGTGAGGAGGAGGATGATGAAGAAGGACGTGCGGAGCCCCCTGATTGCCCGCTTCTCCCTCCACCAGGAGCCGGCCGGAGCTGTGCTGAGCACTGCGGTCCAGGAGAGGAGCTTCCTGGGGGAAGGAGTCCGGAGGATCGGGGTGAGGGAGGGCGCAGTGCGGGCCACTCTCTTCATACCGCCCGGTGAGTGTCCCCAGGACAGGGGAGCGGGGTCACTGGGGGGGACATGAGGGATCGGGGTCACTGGGGGGGGGACATGAGGGATCGGGGTCACTGGGGGGGGGACATGAGGGATCGGGGTCACTGGGGGGGGGACATGAGGGATCGGGGTCACTGGGGGGGACATTGGGGTGACATAGGGGAGTGGGGACATATGGGATCTCGGTGAGGGAGGGTATCGTGCGGGCCACTCTCTTCATACTGCCCGGTGAGTGTCCCCAGGATAGGGGAGTGGGGTCACTGGAGTTGGACATGGGGGAGCGTGGTCACTGGGGGGGACATTGGGGGATCGGGGTCACTGGAGGATTGGGGTCACTGGGGGGGACATTGGGGGATTGGGGTCACTGCAGGTGAATAAGAAAAATTGGGGTCACTGGAGGTGACATAGAGGACCGGGGACACCAGGGGTGACATATGGGATCGGGGCGCAGTTCGGGACACTCTGTTCATACTGCCCGGTGAGTGTCCCCAGGACAGGGGAGTGGAGGTCAGTGCGGGTGACATGGGGGATCGGGGGCACTGGGGGTGACATGCAGGAACATTGGGGTCACCAGGTGTGACATTGGGGAGCAGAGTCACTGGGGACATGGTCGCCAACCACCCATAAGTTTACTGGCAGTTTTTAAAAATTGTTTGATTTTTACCTGTCCATAAATGTCCAGGAATGGTAACCTGCTGCCCATAAAAAAGATGGCTGCAAGCGGCTTCGGAACTGCGCATGCACAGTACGCATGGTGACACCATTTACAAACTCTAAATAGCAGAGGAGGACCGTCTTACTGAGCCTGCCCTTGGTGACCCCATTACCCTGTGGTGCACCCCAGCATTCTTGAGGAGGAGACAGCAAGCCAGTGACAGCTGCAGCCAGTCCAGTGTCTCCTTGATGTAAGGGGGAAGTGAATACACAAAGGTAAGGGGGGGCACTAATATAAAGGTTCCCCCTTATATCAGTAACCCCCCCCCCCTTTACCTCAGTGGTTTAATTCTGCGGAAGGTGGTCTGTGGTCACCAGAGTACCCCCCACATCAGAGTTCCCGGCATTCCCCCTTGAAGCAGAGTCCTCAGAGTTCCTATTTACATCAGAGTCTGCAGAATTCCCCCTTACAGTACAAGGGGGAACTCTGACGTAAAACACAATGCTGCAGACCCTGATGTAACTGGGAACGCTGATGTAAAGGGGGGTGTTGCAGACTCTGATGTAAGGGGGGGCTGTGGTGAACAGAGACTACATTACATCAGAGTTCCCCCTTACACCAGAGTCTGCAGCATTGCCCCTTATATCATGGTCCTCAGATTCCCATTTACATTAGAGTTCCCTTTTACATCTGGGTCTGCAGAGGTTCCCCTTGCACTGTAAGGGGGAATTCTTCAGACTCTGATGTAAGGGGGGACTCTGTGGACTCTGATGTAAGGGAGAACTCTATGGACTTTGATGTAAAGGGGAACTCTGTGGGGTCTGATGTAAAGGAGAATTCTCAGCACTCTGTTGTAAGGGGAACTCTGGGGACTCTTGTGTAAGTGGGGGGCTTTGATGACTAGAGACCCCCTTATATCAGAGTTTCCCTTTGCACCAACACAGAGTCCACAGCATTCCACCTTACTGTATATCAGAGTCCTCAGAGTTCTCCTTTATGTTAGACTTCACAGGGTTCTCCTTTACATCAGACTCTAAAGAGTTCTGCTTTACACCAGAGTCCTCACCATTCCACCTTACATCAGAGTCCTCAGAGTTCTTCTTTACATTGGACTCCACAGGGCTCTCCTTTACATTAGTCTTCACGTTGTTCCTGTTTACATCTGCTCCGCAGAGACCCTGTGAACGTAACGGGGAACCCTGTACATTGTGATGTTAGAGGGAACTCTGTGGATTCTTGTGTAACTTCCTCCATCTCTGGACTCTGATGTAAGGGGGGCACGCTGATGTAGGGGGGGACTCTGATGTAAAGAGGGACTCTTGGAACCCTGATATATAGGGAGATGCTGGGGACTTTGATGTAAGGGGTACTCCGATGTGAACACAGGGTTCATCCTTACTGCTGCACTCTTGTTTTGTATATTACTCCTGACCCCCGGCACTCTATACATTACATAGTCTTGATGTCGGTGTTAAGTGTCCCAACAGTTGCTGGTTTTAGGACCCATTCACCCCCGAATCTGTGTGCTTACTGCAAATGTTTTTATGTGCAGTCATGTGCATTGGATCTGCATTTTTTTACGCGCATTTGTATTAATTTGCTATGCATTTTTTCTAAGCTTGCATTTAGTTTGAGGTCACTTCTGTCTTTTTTCTTCTTTGGACTTTTATTTGCACCAAGCTGTGTTGCAGTGCATTTTTGTGCAGTTAAATGCATTTACGCTCATTTCTGTGCATTTACAGTGCAGAAAAATGCAGCTTGTTGTACTCTTTTTCACTGCACTGCCCTAGTGTGAACTATGCCCATAGGATAACCTGGATTTTGGACTGTCTATGCAGTTGGAGTGCAGTCAAAAATGTATCCAACTGCATCTGGTTTGAATGGGCCCTTAGGGACAGTTCACACTACATGCGTTTCAGTTGCTTTTTTTTCTGCATCCAAAACACATAGACAGTACTGTAGGTTATATGGTTGTCAGTCAGTGCTTGCAGTTCCTGTGTGTTCCAGTTGCAGAAAAAAAAAGTAAACCATGCTGCATTTTTTCTGCACAGAGCTGTACTGGAATGCGGTAAAACGCATGAAAAATGTACCGGAATGCACTTGAATGCACCAAAAATGTACTGGAATGCACATGAACGCAACAAAAATGTACCGGAATGCACTTGAACGTATAAAAAATGTACCAGAATGCACTTAAATGCACCAAAAATGTACCGGAACACACGTGTCCCTATTTAAATTGAAGAAAAAGAGAGGGGGAAAAATGAACTGGAATGCATCAAAAACGCACCGAAACGCAGCAAAAACGCATCCAGAGCGCATCTGGACTGTGTTTCTATAGTGCGAACCAGTCCTAAATGAAGTTCTTTTTCAGGTCAGCTTAGTCAGTCAGCCTTTTGTATGTGCATGAAATCATATGTAGTGGAAACATTTAAAAAAATGATCCTTTGTCCCGAGGTGTGTTTGTGTCTGTTGTGGTACAGTAATTGACAATATTTTGTGTATTGTTATTGTTTAGGATTGTTATATGTGTGCATTGTGTATAGTGACTAGGCACAGACTCTGTTCACCACTTGACCTCTTGAAGGTTTTACCCCCTTTATGACCAGAGCATTTTTTTTTTTGCTATTCAGCACTGCGCTACTTTAACTGACAATTGCTCTTTCATGCAGCACTGTACCAAAATAATTTTTTTTTTTCACACAAATGGAGCTTTCTTTTGGTGGTATTTGATCACCACTAGGTTTTTATTTGCTATACAAACAAAAAAGCCACAACATTTTGAAAAAAAACACATTTTCTTAGTTTCTGTTATAAAATTTTGCAAACAAATAATCTTTATTCATACATTTCGGCCAAAATGTATTCTGCTACATTTCCTTGGTACAAATAACCCAAATCAGTGTATTTTATATAGTCTGTGTGAAGGTGATAGAGTTCACAATCTATGGTACATATGTACAGTACATGGTATGTATACTCTGCCTACATATACGACAAGTATCTATCTATTCAAACAAAACAGTTAACATAAAAAAATTACAAAAATGTTTAAATTAGAAAAAAAATAAGAATAGGCAGACTTTGTGGACCACTAGGTGTTTTTCCTGCTGTCACATTTCTGTGTTTCTATGAAAATCGATCAGTTCTGATGTACTGACTGCCTATCTCATTTCTTGAGGCCCTAAAACGCCAGCACAATACAAATGCACCCCCCCCCCCAAAAAAAGACCCCATTTTAGAAAGTAGACAGTCCTAGGTATTGTGGAAGAGGAATGGCGAGTTTTTTGAAAATGAAGAAATTAAATATTTTTTTATTTTACATTTTTTTAACGTACTGTCAGCAGTTCAGTAGAGCGTAATCGTATGCTTAGTGTAGCGGTGATCAGGGACACTGACTGGTAAATAATAACAATTTTTTTTTTAACCACTTCCCTACCGGGCACTTATACCCCCTTCCTACCAAGGCCAATTTTCAGCTTTCAGCGCTGTTGCACTTTGAATTGCAATTGCGCGGTCATGCAACACTGTATCCGTATGACATTTTTATAATTTTTTTTTCACACACGTAGAGCTTTCTTTTGGTGGTTTTTACTTGCTGCTGGGTATTTTATTTTTTGCGCTATAAACAAAAAAAGAGCAAAAAATGTGAAATTCAAAAAGCTTTTCTTTGTTTCTATTATAAAATTTTGCAAACAGGTAATTTTTCTCCTTCACTGATGTGCGTTGATGAGGCAGCACTGATGGACACTGATAGCACTGACAGGCGGCACTGATGAGGTGGCACGGATAAGCAGCACTGATGGACACTGATAGACAGCACTGACAGGCGGCACTGACAAGGTGGCACGGATAAGCAGCACTGATGGGCGGCACTGATGAGCTGGCACTGATGCTGTTGCACTGATATGCAACAATGATGGACACTGATAGGCGGCACTGATGAAGCAGCACTGATATGCAACAATGATGGACACTGATAGGCGGCACAGATGGACACTGATAGGCAGCATTGATGGGCACTGTTGGGCAGCACTGATGGGGGGCACTGCTGAGCACAGGTGGTTGGCACTGTTGGGCACTGATCATCACTCTTGCCGGTTATCGGCAGTACTTTCATCACGCTGTGAAAGCATGAGGAAAGTGTAGCCGATAACCAGCAACTGCACTTACCCGGTGATCTGCTGTGTCATTGGACACAGCTGATCACATGGTAAAAGGCTAAATTATTATATAAACTTTTCTAAGTGCTCTCAATAACCAACCAAAATACATTAAATAAATAAAATAAATATATAAATCCATAAATGTCCCACAACTTATTAGATGTCCCAAAATACTTTCATATTCCAAAAATATCTGTGTGGATATTCCAAATTGATTTGCAGATAATCCAGTGGAGACTTTATACAATCTTCGTGAACCTCAAAACAAAAAACTTAAGATAGTGTATTACCCTTTGACTTATAAAATCAAGTGAATCTAGTGTATCATGCGAAATCTATAACGTGCACACTCCACACGTGAGAGAAAAAAAAATATATATAAAAATAAAAAAAGTCTAAAATAAATAAATCAATATACTTAATATATAAATAAATAATGGAAACATAATATATAAATAATGTATTTTATATTCCTAGTAGTGAAGATAACAAATCCCCAAAACACAAACAAAACTACACGTGATAACCTCCACATACGGAAGGCTAATAGTGGACACTTCAAACAAAGTGGCAAATCAAGTGTTTTCCTCCACTGGTGAAAAATGGATAATTACCCTTATGAGCAATATGCTAAGCATGGGATAGTGGCAATCTCCAATGTTTCTATTTCTCCTCTTGTTTTACTCTTCCATATCCTCTTAGAGCAAAAAAGGGAAAGATTCAGCGGTATGTAGTATATAAAAAAACACTTTAATACGATTTCTTACATTAAAATTGGTGACATTCAGCTTCCAATCCTCAAAGCAGTGAAGGTGCAATCCCTGGTATGAAAACCAGCATGTTCCCACTTCCAAAATGGCCGCAATCGCACTTCCGATTTGCGTGAGTGCGTCAGACGGCACGTGTCCCGATGCGTTTCATCACTTCCTGGACTTTTTCTCGAGGGACCAATCTGCTTTGAGGATTGGAAGCTGAATGTCACCAATTTTAATGTAAGAAATCGTATTAAAGTGTTTTTTTTATTGCCATTTTACAATTACCACGAATTACCATTGATTTTTAGACTGATAATGTCTTTGTGAGTGGGCAAACATTCAAAATCAGCAGGGGATCAAATACTTATTTCCTTCACTGTGTGTGTATATATGTATACATGTGTATAATATTTTTTTCAGCCACGTGCTCTCCAGAGGATTTACCCCCCCCCTCTTCCTGACCAGGCAATTTTTTGCAATACTGCGCTGCGTTACTTTAACTGACAATGGCGCAGTAATGCAACGCTGCACCCAAATGAAATTTACGTCCCTTTTTTTCACAAATAGAGCTTTCTTTCAATGGCATTTGATTGCCTGTGCGTTTTTTTATTTTTTTGCGCTATAAACAAAAAATACTGGCAATTTTGAAAAAAACCCGATATTTTTGACTTTTTGTTATTAAACATGTCCCGTAAAAAAAATAAAAAAAAATTTTGTCAGAAATTTAGGGCAAAATGTATTTTGTATCCCAATACCTGTAAATTAATTGGTTTATGTGAAAGTATAGGACTTACAAATGGCAGTATACATACTGGAATTTTTTAATTTTATTTTTTACTAGTAATGGTGGTGATCAGCGACTTATGGCGGGACTGCAGCGGGCATTCTGACACTGGGGGGAAGTGACTTGGTGTCACTGACATCCCCAGTGACACCAATACAGTGATCAGTCCTAATAAAATGCACTGACACTGTACTAATGGCACTGGGCAAGAAGGGGTTAACATGTGGGGAGATCAAAGGGTTAACTGTGTGCTGTTTTACTATGGGGGCTGTGTGTGTGTTTCACTGTAAGGATAGTGCTTTGTATGGCTATGCAGATCCAGTGGCTACTTAGCTGCTAGGATTGCTCTCACAAAAAAGATAATCACCAAACACAAAAAAAAGATAACAGTCTGATGCCTGCAGCTGCAGGATCATCCCGGTATAACTACTGCAACTCAAGGATGTATAGGTATGTCCTTGGGCAGGAAGGGGTTAAACACTTTTGTCTAGCAGGGACAACCATGGGCTAATCGAACTTTGGCCGGTACCTGCTGAACCAGTTGAACATTAATAAGTATATGGCCAGATTTACGTCTTTCATTACAAGGACATTGCAAGTGAAACGTTGTATTGTTGATATTGTACAAAAGCATCTTGTTCACTTTCTGCTAAATTGAACATATTAGTGTAGCTGGCAATATAAATGCTCCATAATCTTTACAGGTTATGAAAACATGTTGATTGACATTCCCCAGATCAGACTTTAGACTTAACATCAGATATGTTCAGTGTTATATAAATACATGGCCACACACAGCTAATGTGTAAGGAAAAGTCTATGGGCTTGGAAAAATCTGTATGTAAATGGATAGAAAACTGGCTAAAAGATCGTATTCAGAGAGTAGTGGTTAATGATTCATACTCTGAATGGTCTAGGGTTGTCAGTGGTGTACCCCAAGGTTCACTGTTGGGACCCTTACTTTTTAATATATTTATAAACGATATAGAGTCTGGGATTAAAGGTACAATTTCAGTCTTTGCAGATGACACCAAGCTGTGCAGTGGAATAACGTCCTTACAGGATGTCTCCAATTTACAAGCCGACCTCAATGCACTGTTTAATTGGCAACTATGTGGCAAATGTGGTTTAATGTTGATAAATGTAAAGTTATGCACTTGGGGGGCTAAGAACATGCATGCATCATACATACTAGGGGGGTTACAATTGGGGAAATAAATGGTGGAGAAGGATCTGGGGGTTCTGGTAGATCACAAGCTTAATAATGGCATGCAATGCCAAGCTGAGGTTTCTAAAGCGAGAGATAGCGGGGAGAGAAGATCTGCTAGCTGTCACAAAAGGGACTGGAAGGGGGGAGCAGAGGAGAGTACATAAGCCATGGAAGGGGGGCATCTAGCAGAGCAGTCTTACATGGAGTATGGGAACATGAGGGGATGCTTGCACATACCAGTCTGGTGAGGGAGGTAGAGCTCCTTTCCAGAATGGCACTAGTAGCCCTAGCAGTCAGTGTGCAGTTTTCAGGGTTCATTCTTACAACTAGAACTCGAGTCACACACTGGGCACCCCTGGCACATCAGTGCATGCCTCCTGATCTCCCCCCCAGACAATCGGAGTCCTCCACTGCTAAATAGCATTAACATGAAGGATTGCACCCTTGGCTTTTTCTGCACCTGCTGTGGTGACCAATCGGTAATCGGCTGGAGAGATGGGTAGACTGTGACTGAGTCAGTCGGTGAGGTCGGTACAGGAGAGTATAGAATTACAACTTTTTTTTTGATGAACTGGATGGACTTTTGTCTTTTTTCAGCCAGAATAACTATGAAATTATGTAGGAGAATCCCAGACGCCCCAGCTAGAGAAGCGGCAGCCCAGGGGCCATGCCGATCCAGCAGCTCCAGCGCCTCTTCCTCCAGACTCATACGTGGTGCTGCAGGTCACTGGGGGAGAGGCAATTGAGGGCTATAGGGGCAGGGATTAGGGAGGGGGATTATCACAAAAAAGTGAGAATACTTTAAGTAGAGCGAGAGAGAGAAACAGACATGGCGGGAGCTTTGGTTGCCCTCACCCCTTTAAAACTGGACACCTATTAATTGCACAGGTTCTGAGGCTGATCTGATGCACCTAAGGCACTGAGTTTAATTACCATCTTAATCAGCCACATAACCTGTGTAATTTATATGTGCCCAGTTTTAAAGGTATGAGGTGGCAACTCACTGGTGCATTTGTCACTTACTGCTTCCTCTTTGGAATCCACCTGTCACTAGTTTTATTAGCTACCAGCCTGCAGCTGTGCTGTGGATAATGTGAATCCACATGAAGGGGAGTCTGTTCAGAGCTCGATAGGCTGGGTGGGGGGAGGACTTTCTTGGTATGGAGAAGGAGGTGATGGTAGCACCCTCAGCTTGTTCTGGTGAATACAGCTCTTACTGTTAAACCTGCGATGACTATGTGGAGGAGGAGGTGGCGGGAGCAGGGGGATTCCCTAAGCTCGATTCGGCAATGACACCCAGGAGGGCAGAACTATGCTGGTGTGAAGGAGGGGGGGTGGGGGAGATGCCCCCTCCCGCTGCTTGTAAAAACGATCCAGCGGCTAGTTAGCTGCTCGGATTGCTTTTACCAGAGAACCAACCATTAGCTCAGTAAGTCCTGCTGCCTGCCAAAAAAAGTACTGCCCAGCAGTCGGAACTACATGTCCCGGGTGGCGGGCAGTAGGATTTGAACATACCTTACTATGGAATAGGAGGACATACCTGAACAATCCATTAAATTGGTATCAAATCAGACAGGCCCTTGTACTACATAGCTGATGAGAGATCTAAAGGAGATTGTAAAATCAGATTGTATAGAAAGTGGGTGGAAGGTAGTGTTGTAATGTGTTCACACCCTATCACACCCTCTTCTGCCATGCAACAAGTAAGTGAAGGTTTCTGGGAGATGAATGCTGAGAGATGATCTACAGGAAGTGATGGAATCGGAAATTTATTTCAGAAATTCAAATAAACTGACAAGATTTTAAACCTCCTAGGGTAGGGATAAGGTAAGTGAGAGAAAAGCACAGTGGGATGGCTGGGCCAAAAAAGTGAAATTCTGCCATAAAAAAGTGAATTTATCCTTTAACTGCTTCCCGGCCGTCCTATAGCAGAAATTCTTCTACAGAGCGGCACGGGTGCGTAAAATCACGTATATACAGTATCTCACAGAAGTGAGTAAACCCTATTGAGCATCTGTGGGGCATCCTCAAACAGCAGGTGGAGGAGTGCAAGGTCTCTAACATCCACCAGCTCCGTGATGTCGTCATGGAGGAGTGGAAGAGGACTCCAGTGGCAACCTGTGAAGCTCTGGTGAACTCCATGCCCAAGAGGGTTAAGGCAGTGCTGGAAAATTATGGTGACCACACAAAATATTGACACTTTGGGCCCAATTTGGACATTTTTACTTAGGGGTGTACTCACTTTTGTTGCCAGCAGTTTATACATTAATGGCTGTGTTTTGAGTTATTTTGAGGGGACTGTATACGTGATTTTGCATTTCTGGGTAGGGGACGCGCGCAAGCCGTGCCACAATTCGCGGCGGCAGCTGTCAATCACTGGCCCTGGCCAGTAATTACTCGTCTGCGCCCGGTGATTTCCGAGGATCTCCAATGGGGAGGAGGACTGTTTTGTTTACTAACAGTCCTCCTCCCTGTCAGCTCGGGCACACTGCTGTGGATAGCTGTGCACAGCAGTGTGATTACAGTGAATCGCACACATCACAGTAAAACACTCCCAGCACACAGGTAATCCTTTGATCGCCCCTCATGTTCACCCCTTCCTGCCCAGTGCCATTAGTACAGTGTCAGTGCTTTTTTTAGCACTGATCACTGTTTTAGTGTCACTGGGGATGTCAATGACACCAAGTCAGGTCCCACCAGTGTCAGAATGTCCACCGCAATCCTGCTATAAGTCGCTGCTCGCCGCCATTACTAGTAAAAATAAATTCCAGTATATATGCCACCATTTGTAAACGCTATAACTTTTACGTAAACCAATTTATTTACACGTATTAGGATTTTTTTTTAGCAGAATACATTTTGGCGGACATTTATGACGAAAGTTGATTTATAAATTTTTTTTTTTACTGGACATGTTTAATAGCAAAAAGTAAAAAATATAGTTTTTTTTCTCAAAATTGTTGGCCTTTTTTTCTTAAAGCGCAAAAAATAAAAAACACACAGGCAATCAAATACCACTGAAAGAAATCTCAGGTCATGTGAAAAAAGGACGTAAATTTCATTTGGGTGCAGCGTTGCATGACCGTGCAATTGTCAGTTAAAGTAACTCAGCGCCATAACGCAAAAAATGGCCTGGTCAGAAAGGGGGGTAAATCCTCTGGAGGGCAAGTGGTTAAATTATCCTGTTGCTGTATATTGTAACACATAAATTGTATGTTATGTAACATGTCAGAAATTTTGGTGTGCAGGTAAGTTACTGATAGGTCCATTTAGAGATATTATACACAGGATACCCTACATTTTGCTGAAAAGGAGCTATTCTATCTTTTTTAAGCCCTGTACAGAATACATCATTTGATGGTAGCTGTTTATAGGGGCCTTTTTTAATATACAGACTACCAGTCATGTAAGGAGTGACAAGTCCTGGCACCCATGCTTGGATTTTGTCTTGGTATGATTTAACTATTGTTAGAAAATTGCATTAAGGAACGTTTAAGTTGAAGATCTTGATCTAATCTATTTTTTCCAGCAAGATGAATTAAACTAAACACTTTAAAAGTGGAATGTAATTTTTTTATGTCTCCTGTGTAGGCCCTGGCCCATTTCCTGGCATCATAGATCTGTATGGAACAGGAGGAGGTCTCGTGGAACACAGAGCCAGCCTCTTAGCCAATCATGGCTTTGTGACGATGGCACTGGCGTTTTTTGATTATGATGACCTTCCTAGCCATCTAGGTGGGCTTAATCTGAACTACTTTCATGAAGCTTTGGAGTTTTTAAGACGACACCCAAAGGTATTTATGTACTTCTACATGATCTCTAAATAATACGCCTTGGTCTTGGAGGTTCTCCAGTGCACTACAAAATGTAGATGTGCATTTAAAATGAATGGCTGCTCTAATGCAATGCTGGTAAAAAAAAAAGTGTTCAAAAAGTAAATGGAAAGATGTGAATTGAGCATTAACCCCCATGAAAATTGGATGTAGTTGTGCATTTGTCCTTGTTCAGATAACAGCCTAGTTTTTAGTCAGGCTGAGAAGTCGTTTGGGTCTTGTTACCCCAGGTACACTAGCCCGTATATTTATTATAGACAACATCTGCGATGAGGCGGTGATGCCAAATCCTGAGGTGACTAGTAATTGACCCTCCAAGTCAGGCACATTTACTTCCCACAAAGTATAGCCATACTGCTGGCTAAAGCGCTTAAAGAGGAACTTCACCCTCATTTTAAAAATAACAGCAAAGGAACCTTTAAAATTTGTAAGTAATGACAACCTACAAACAGATACCTGTAGATAATTGCAAACCTTTTATTTGTTGCATACCTTTTTTCATGTGGTGCATCGAAATTAAAATTCTGGTACCGAAACTGAAAATTCAGGATGCACTTGGCCGTAAACCGAAATGGACAGTTTTTAAAAATGTGTATATTTTTCAAATGCAATTTTTTTGGAATTTAATGAATAAAAAAACCAAAACACAATATATACCCAAATTTTTATGTAAAATATGACAGATGATATGTCGTGTAAATTGATACCCAACATGTCATGCTTTAAAATTGTGCACGCTCATGGAATGGCGTCAAACTACGGTACTTAAAAATCTCCATGGGTGCTGCTTTAATAATTTCTACAGGTTACCAGTTTAAAATTAAAGAGGAGGTCTGGTGCGAGAATTATTGGTCTTGCTCTGACGTTCACAGCGATACCTCACATATGTGGGCATGGCCTACGTATGCGTTCACCACTGCACAAGAAGATGGGGGCACTTAAAACTTTTTTAAAATTATTTATTTTATTACTTTTCTTTTACACTGTCCCTTTTTATATTTTCTTTTATTCCTATCACAAGGAATGCAAACATCCCTTGTGATAGAAATAAGCAGTGATGGGTCGTCTTTATGGAGAGATATGAGGTCAATAAGACCCCGCATTTCTCCTCTACAATGTAAATTATTAGATAAAAAAAAAACAAAAAAAACCATTGATCTAGTGCATTTTTAAAAAAAAAATACAGCCTTGTTTACAAGGCGCCAGAACTGAAAGTGACGTAATGACGTCGCTCCGGTCCTCCAAGGGCATAGAGATAAGTGGAGGCCATCTTTCCGTAACATTTCAGACACAAATTTCAGTGCATCCCTTCTTTTTTATTTTCCTCTCCATACTTCTGCTGGCCATTTCCACTAAAGGCAGATGAATCTATCTCTTTCACTGCCTGGAAATCTAGGTCTCCATCCTGGAATATTTGACAGGGCACATCATTTAGCCTGGGTTCACACTGATATGGTGGAGCACATTGCATGTGATTCACATAGGAACCACACCACATTCCTGTGCAAATCACATGCAATTTCTGTGCGGTGCGATTTGAGCCATACATTTTGTATGGCTCAAATCGCACCACATCCACACCAAAGTAGTGCAGAACCCTTATTTTGTCCGCACCAGAATCGGATTGCATGGGTATTCACACCCATGCGATCTGATGAGGCACATCGCACCGCATTTTGCAAACCGATTTTGTGGCGTTGTTAACGTAACATACACATCCGCAGTGGTTCGCATGAACGGGGTGTGATTATGTTGCAGTGCGGAATTCACCCAGAGACCGGTGCAAATTCCACATAACATCAGTGTGAACCCAGGCTTAAGGGAGAATAGCCATGGCTTCACAGAGGCATCCAGGGAAGGCTACATCACCAGTGCCTCACTTATCCAGAAAATAAAAAAACTATAATTGTAAATAAAACAAAAAATGTTTACCTATGTTTTCATATCAGCAAGCTGGGCCTGTAACTGTTGATGAACCAGGTTTACATTGTGAAAGAGAGATACCATGAATTGCTAGTTTTTATAGTTCATATTTTGTAGATTTTACAATCTGATTAGAATGTTAGGGTACAACAGAGAATACTGAAATGTCTTTAATGTTTTCTTAGGTTAACAAACAAGAAATTGGGATTATAGGTCTTTCTAAAGGTGCTGACCTAGCAATCACAATGGCAACATTCCTACCTGGAATCAAGGCAGTTGTCAGTATATCCGGCTGCAATGCCAACACTATGGCCCCATTACCTTGCGATGGCTTTGTGCTCCCATGCTTGGGGTTAAGTACTGAGAAGATTAAGCTTACAGAAACTGGTGAACTGGATATGTCTGAGTTTATGGATGACCCTATGGACCCGGCGTTTCACGAGTGCCTCATCCCAGCTGAAAGGTCCTCTGCTGCCTTCCTCCTCTTATCCGGTCTTGATGACAAGAACTGGCCCAGTTCATTATATAGTAAGCAGTTTGTTGCACGTCTCAAAGAGCACAAGAAGGACGTTGAATCGTACTATTACCCTGGGGCTGGCCATCTGTTGGAGCCTCCATACTTTCCTCTGTGCAAAGCTTCGAACCACAAACTATTGGGAATGCCTATGTTATGGGGAGGTCAGCTTAGAGCACATGCTAAAGCACAAGAAGATGCGTGGAAAAGGATCCTAACATTTTTCTCAAAGCAACTTAAAGCACACAGCCACCTGTAGATACCCTCTAGCAATAATGTCTCAAATATACAATTTGTATTATCATCAATAAATAAATTGGAGTTTCAAGTAATTTGCCATTTTGAATGTTCTTATTTGCGAGTCATCTGCTGTCTCCTGGGGTGTCCAGTCATTTCTCAACAATTATAGCTGCCCAATGTATGCTGGAAGCTATTTTAAGTAGTTCTAAACACTAAAGGTTTTGTACCTTAATGCAGTCCTCCCTCGATTCAGCACTGTACCCATTTGCAGCCCCTCCTCTTCTTACAGGACACAGAGACAGCAGAGGGAGCCAGTGGCTCCTGGTGCTGTCAGTCAAATCCTGGGTGGGGCCTGGCTCAGCCTCGCTGTGTGTGCTTATGGATCAATACAGGAGTGCGCCTGCCCATGTGCCCCCATAGCACAACACTTGTTACGGGGGCAAGGAGTATACAGGTGAGGAGGAGTGCTCAGTGCTGGATAGGGACTTCAGAAGAAGTGGTAAAAGACCGTTCTGTGCAATATCGTTGCACAGAGTAGGTAAGTATAATTTTCTTTTTATTTTAGAAACAAAATTGCCTTTTAGTATCACTATAAGTTTATAATTTCATGTGTACGAGAGATTTTATGTGAAAGTGGAATTCCACCTATACACCTAACGAGTCTTTTAAACCTTTTCCTCCTCCTAACACCTATGCTAACTAACCTGTATAAGAAAGAAGTATACACTTACCTATTTTCAGGCCACTCTGGTCCAGTCACGTGATCCCCCCCCCCCCCCCCCGTATCAGCTCCGACAATGGCTAGTAAAGCCTGGAGTGGTGATATCAGTCATAGGTTTCAATGACCCATCCATTGTTGGCACTCCTTCCTCTCCCCTGTAGCGGCGTTTGCTGACACAGGGGAGCCGAACAACATGACCGGACCAGAGCAACCTGAAAATAGGTAAATACTGTATATACATCTTTCTTACACAGGTTAGGTAGCATAGACGTTAGGAGGGGGGAGGGGACAGTTTTAGGGCTAGTTAAGTGAATAGCCGGAATTCCACTTTAAGTAAAAACAAATGTTTTATCTTAATAGGTAAAGTATATGTGAACCTTAAGTAATTTCTCCTATTTGCTTGTTTTTGACTGTTAAAAATATTATTGAAAGTGTTTCGTTACATCTGTTTGATAACTGCACAAAAAAATACCTGTTGATCCTGCCAGAAATCCAGTGCTGTCCTGTCCAGTTTGAATTGTTCACTAGCACAATGTTATTAGAAAGTGTGTTAAGCAGGCCATAGATGGAAGAATAATGAAAACAATAGAAATATGAGCGCTGGGTGATAGTAGACCAGTTAGGTACAAAACAGGTAGGAGCAGCCAGCATAGAAGGGGAAACAACCTCAGATCCTCCGAGAAATGCCAGAAATAAAGATACAAATGCGGCGCTCAATCATAGTTGCAGCATATGGAAGATATCTCACAGTGTTAAAACTTCATTAATATGATATATACAGATTAATGTGACTGTTGTGACACAATAAGCAGTGATAAACCTTCCGTGACTGTCGTGACCGTGGTGTTAAATGATATTAACAGCAACACCGCTTATTAGGTATAGATCATGCGGAGTGGCAAACAGCTGTTTGCTCTTCAGCAGTTGAAAGGACTCCAGGGAGAAGGGCCAGTCCGCACTTCTTCCCAGCAGCGGGTATGTTATACGAAACAGGCAGAGGTTGGCTGGTACTTGTATTGCTGGACACAGCTAACCTGAGATGTGGTAACCTGCTTTGGATAGATGACAGCTGGTGAAGTACCTCCGCCTGATGATCACATCCGCATGCTGAGTTCCCATCCCCAGAGTACCGAGGAGTAGGTCTTATTTACTCCAACGCACATTTATCTGTGCTATCTGGTTAGTGCATAGTACGCTCATTGCTTCCAGCCACAGCAGTCACGAAAGTTATCAGCTGTTCTTTGTGTCACCACAGTCACATCATTACATATGAACTATAACCTATAAGTTTTCGTTACCACAAGATATTTCAATTGGTGTATAGCATACTCATCGCTTCCAGTTTTAATAGTCACGTATTTTACCTTTCTGTTTACTGTATATCCACAAGTCATGCCACTCCGCATGATCTATACCTAATAAGCGGTGTTGCTGTTAATATCATTTAACACCACGGTCACGACAATCACGGAAGGTTTATCACTGCTTATTGTGTCACAACAGTCACATTAATCTGTATATATCATATTAATGAAGTTTTAACACTGTGAGATATCTTCCATATGCTGCAACTATGATTGAGCGCCGCATTTGTATCTTTATTTCAGGTCATAGATGCTTCTTTTTTTTTTTTTCTCACTTCAGCAAGTCAAGGAGAATCCATCCCATGGAGCTATTGTTTTTTCCGATAGCTGGGAAAGTTCCCTGCCATCAGAATACAGTGATCAGTGCTGCCAGCTATAGCCAGTGGCACTGATCGAGTGAAAAAAACCGGACAGGCTGGTTGTAGAGAAATTGATCAAGAGATTGAATTTCGTACATCCAGCCTGCCCATAGATTTATCAAAACTCGTCCAGTCTCTTTTGAACCAGCTGGATTTCGATCCATCTATGACTGGCTTTAGGACTACAAAATACCTCCCTCTCCCACGTTATGGAGAAAAGGAGAGGGGTAGGTGTTGTATAATCTTAACAAAAATATTCCTCTCTGGGTGATCTATGTACATTGCAAGGATTTTAAATAATGTTGTTGCAGATTCCTACTTTTTGGTATTCTGAAGAAATGGCTGTTTGTCTGTCCGTGTGCAGAGTCAAACTGTATGGGAGTCATTTCATAATTATTTCTCAGCAGCTGCACCTGCAGGGCTCTAATGAGGAAAGTGACAAGATCTGCATCCCATTTTTGTTGCGGGAGATGCCCAAAATTGGACTTTTTACAGAAAATTACAGTGCTGTAGATTGAAGAGAAAAGGTAACTTTTAATAGCCAATTACTATATGACTTGTGTCACGGTTGTATAATATATATTGTGACAGTAGGCAGGTGAAATCACCTGGTTGCGTCCTGGATGGATGATATATTTGTCCGAGGTTCAGGCTTTATGGGGATTTGTAACACTAGAGGGAAGTGCTGAGTCCTTCAGCACTGAGGTAATGAGCCCAGCTGAAGGTAGTGGGCTCATTAACACCTGTATAAAACTTCCCAGAGTGCTTAGGGAGTTGCTCCAACCTGGAACCAGATCTGTGCCTGAACTGTCTGGGGAGCTGACCTGTTATCTGTGTGCAGAGAGACCAAAGCCTGTGTGGCTAGCCTCCAAGTACTAGCAACTAGGTATAGCAGCAGGCTGTACCTAGTGGGTAGCTAGGGAAAGCGGTTGTTGCAGTAAGTAGCCAAGTTGGCCAGGATTTATTTTGATGTTTCTTTTTGGTTTACCATTTTTCTGTAAATATTGTAAATAAATTGCACCTGTTTGTTTTCACCTCCACTGTTGTGCTGTGCCTGTCTTTTTGTGTTGTGCACCCATCCAGGGGGTCACACACACCCGCTGCCGAGCAAACCCTGTTACATATGGTGGAGGATGCGGGCAGTTGTGGTAACTAAAGGCCAGCATGGAGGAGATAATCAGACAGTTGGCTCTGGCAAATGCCAATCAACAACAGGCAAATGCCAATCAACAGAAGGCAAATGCAAGTTTCCAGCTGAGCATTGCAGCCCAGCAGAAGGCCTTGGAACAAGCAGAGGTCTGCCATAGGGAATTGCTGGTGCAACAGGACCAGAAACACCAGCAACAAATTGAGGCTGTTTTGAAGCAGCTCCAGCAGAGGCAGCAGACTGAGGCTGGTGATGATTCTGGTAAAACACCATTTTTTGTGGGCCGTTTATTGCCAAAAATGACTGGAGAGGATGATCCGGAGGTGTTTCTAACCACCTTTGAAAGGACTGCTGAAAGGGAAAAGTGGCCTAAAGAACAGTGGGCTGGATTGATGGCCCCATTATTAACTGGAGAGTCGCAAAAAGCTTACTATGACCTGGTGCCGGACCAGGCCAAAAACTATGATGTGCTAAAAGTGGAAATTTTGGCCCGATTGGGTGTTACCCTCGCTGTCCGTGCTCAGCGGGTACATAATTGGACTTTTCGGCTTGGGAACCCTCCCAGGTCATAGATGTATGATCTCATTCACCTGAGCAGGAAGTGGCTGCAGCCAGAGACTTTGACCGCCCCAAAAATTGTGGAACGTGTCGTCATGGATCGGTTCCTAAGGTCTCTGCCTAATACTATTCAAAAGTGGGTCAGCCATGGAGACCCAGAAACCGCAGACAAGCTGGTGGATCTAGTGGAGAGATACTTGGCTACTGAGAACCTGACCTCCTCTTCCAGAGACTCACAGACTTTCCACCCTAAGACCGGACCATCCCCAGCGGCGGGTAAGATGACTACAAGGGGTGAGGGTGGAGAGAGGGAGAGGGTGGGAGTATTACCCAATGTCTGGCAAGAGCGGCCAGGAAGGCCAAGGCTGCAAGAAGCGGTGAAAAAAATTATTTGTTACCGCTGCCGGCAAGAGGGACATATTGCAGCTAATTGCCCAGTGGTGGATGAGCCTATGCAGTGTGACTTTCTGAGCAATAGACGTCAGTCGCTGTTTGCGACAGTGGTATGCACAGCCAGCCCGGGCGCTGAGAAACATTTGTGCAAAATGACTGTTAATGGAAATAATATTGTGGGGTTGCTGGATTCAGGTAGCCTGGTAACCTTGATAAGAGAGGAGATGGTCACTACAAAGGTCTCTGGGCATAAAAAGGTGGCGGTGATTTGTGTGCATGGGGACACTAGGGAGTATCCCGTGGCTACTGTGTTTTTTGAGACCCCCAAAGGTAACCTGTCTCATCAGGTAGCATTGGTACCTCACTTACCACATGATGCCATTGTGGGGAGGGATTTTCCAAAATTCTGGGAACTCTGGGATTGTTCTGACCCCCCCCCCCCCCCACTGTCTCCCCTGCAGACCAGAAAGGTGAATCCCAGAAAGCGTCTGAGTGTGGTGAGGTCTCTCCCAAGTTCCCCTTGTCGGTACTAGCTGGGGAGACCCAAGGAACTGGGGAGGAGCCCGCCTCCTCAGATGAAAATCTGCCGGTTGTGGAGTTCTCGGACTTAGAGGTGCATAGGGAAAATTTTGCCACCGAACAGCTGAAAGACCCCACGCTGATAAAAGCCCGGGAAAATGTAGTAAAAGTAGATGGCCAACTAGTGAGTCCTGAGAAAACTGCTGCTTATCCATACTTCCTTGTGGAAAGGGACCTACTCTATCGAGTTGCTCAAGGGGCAGAAGAAACCATTGAGCAACTGGTGGTGCCCAGACCTTACAGGAAGTTGGTGTTGGAGTTGGCCCATGGACACATCCTTGGGGAAAGAGTACTGCAGCGGTTCTATTGGCCTGGGGTCATTAAGGAGGTAGAAAATTACTGTTCATCTTGCCCTGTGTGTCAGAAGTCGGCCCCTATGCCCCATTTCCGTAGTCCACTGGTACCTCTTCCCATCATTGAGGTCCCCTTTGAAAGGATTGCCATGGATTTGGTAGGTCCGCTGGTGAAATCCGCTAGGGGGCATCAGTACATGTTGGTCATACTCGACTATGCCACCCGCTATCCAGAAGCAATTCCACTCCGAAATACCTCTGCCAAGACAATAGCTAAGGAGCTATTCCTCGTGTTCGCCCGAGTGGGTATTTCAAAGGAACTGCTTACGGATCAGGGAACCCCCTTTATGTCCCGGGTGATGAAAGAGCTGTGCAAACTGTTCAAGGTAAAACAGTTGCGCACCTCTGTTTACCATCCCCAAACTGACGGGTTGGTGGAAAGGTTCAACAAAACCCTGAAACAAATGCTAAGGAAGGTGGTAGATAAGGATGGAAAGGGTTGGGATTATTTAGTACCCTATTTGATGTTTGCCATCCGGGAGGTACCCCAGTCCTCCACAGGGTTTTCACCATTTGAGTTGCTCTATGGGAGACACCCAAGGGGGCTGTTAGATATCGCCAAGGAAACTTGGGAAAGTGAGAGTTCTCCCCACCGGAGTGTGATTGAGCACGTCGCCCAAGTGCAAGATAGAATTGCCCAGGTCATGCCTATCGTAAAGGAACATTTGGCCCAAGCACAGTTAGCGCAGCAGAGGGTGTACAATCTGGGGGCCCAGACCAGGTCGTTTGCTGAAGGAGATAGAGTGCTAGTGCTAATCCCTACGGTTGAAAGCAAATTCCTGGCCAAATGGCATGGCCCATACGAGGAGATTGAGAGAGTGAGTGAGGTGAAATACAGGGTCAGACAACCAGGAAGGCGGAAACCGGAGCAGATCTACCACATTAATCTGTTAAAGGCCTGGAGGGACAGGGAATCCCTAGTTGCTGAGGTTTTGTCACCAGCGCCATCTAACTGCTTGGTTCCGGAGGTTGGAATAGCAGTCATGCTGTCTACAATTCAAAAACAGGAGGCTAAAGAGTTTGTGCTCCGCAACACAGATGTTTTTTCTGAGCTGCCGGGACAAACCTCGGGGGTGGAGCATGACATTATCACCCCACCGGGGGAAAGGGTAAAACTGAAACCCTACAGAATCCCAGAGGCTCGACGGGAGGCAATACGTGGGGAAGTACAGAGAATGCTAGATTTGGGGGTAATAGAGGAGTGGTCCAGCCCCATAGTGTTGGTGCCCAAACCAGATGGGAGCTGGCGATTTTGTAATGACTTTCGACAGTTGAATAAAGTTACAAAATTTGACACCTACTCCATGCCAAAGATAGACGAACTAATCGACCGACTGGGAGCAGCCCGGTACATGACAACGCTAGACTTGACAAAAGGTTATTGGCAAATTCCCCTAGCTAAGTCAGCAAAGGAGAAGACTGCATTTGTAACCCCAGAAGGGTCATTACAGTATAAAAGAATGCCGTTCGGGTTACAGAATGCACCGGCCACCTTTCAGCGAAAAATGGATCAGATTCTTCGTCCCCATCAGAAGTATGCTGCAGCGTACTTGGACGATGTGAATATCCATAGCGCAGATTGGGCCTCATATTTGCCAAAAGTTCAGGCTGTGCTAGACTCAATACGGAAAGCTGGGTTTACGGCCAACCCAAAGAAGTGTACGATTGGACAGGAGGAGGCCAGGTACCTTGGGTACACTATTGGGAGAGCGGTAATAAAACCTCAGATAAACAAAGTGGAAGCAATACAGAATTGGCCATGCCCAAATAACAAAAAGCAGGTACGGGCTTTTCTAGGAATTGCTGGCTACTATCGGCGATTCATTCCCCATTTTGCTTCTATGGCAGTACCTCTAACCAACCTGACAAAAGGGAAGGAGTCTGTCATGGTTAAGTGGTCCCCTGATGCTGAAGCAGCCTTCCTGTCTTTAAAAAGGGCCTTATGTAGCCAGCCAGTCCTATACTCACCAGACTTCTCAAAAGACTTTGTGGTCCAGACGGATGCATCCAATGTTGGCTTAGGAACAGTGCTGTCCCAGGTTTGGCAGGGGGAGGAGCACCCAGTAATCTATCTCAGCCGAAAGCTAAAGTCTCATGAGGAAAATTACGCCACGATTGAGAAGGAGTGTTTAGCGGTAAAGTGGGCCCTAGATTCCCTTCGGTACTATCTGCTGGGCAGACATTTTGACCTGATCACAGATCATGCTCCCTTGAAATGGATGGCTCAAAATAAGGAGACCAATAAAAGGGTAAATAGGTGGTTTCTGGCCCTACAGGAATTTACCTTCACGGTGAAGCATCACCCTGGAGTTCAGATGGGAAATGTGGATGCTTTATCCCGGGTACATGCCTGCCTGGCTACTGGTGTTACAACCCCAAGGTTGAAACAAGAGGGGGGGGGTATGTGACAGTAGGCAGGTGAAATCACCTGGTTGCGTCCTGGATGGACGATATATTTGTCCGAGGTTCAGGCTTTATGGGGATTTGTAACACTAGAGGGAAGTGCTGAGTCCTTCAGCACTGAGGTAATGAGCCCAGCTGAAGGTAGTGGGCTCATTAACACCTGTATAAAACTTCCCAGAGTGCTTAGGGAGTTGCTCCAACCTGGAACCAGATCTGTGCCTGAACTGTCTGGGGAGCTGACCTGTTATCTGTGTGCAGAGAGACCAAAGCCTGTGTGGCTAGCCTCCAAGTACTAGCAACTAGGTATAGCAGCAGGCTGTACCTAGTGGGTAGCTAGGGAAAGCGGTTGTTGCAGTAAGTAGCCAAGTTGGCCAGGATTCATTTTGATGTTTCTTTTTGGTTTACCATTTTTCTGTAAATATTGTAAATAAATTGCACCTGTTTGTTTTCACCTCCACTGTTGTGCTGTGCCTGTCTTTTTGTGTTGTGCACCCATCCAGGGGGTCACACACACCCGCTGCCGAGCAAACCCTGTTACAATATATATATATATATATATATATAATTAAATTTTTTTATATTTGTTTGCTTTTTTTCCCACAGGAGTTACCCTTCAAGTTCAGTTGCCATGGCATCTGCCTGACTCCTTTGCTGGCCAAGTCCCTGATTTTGCCAATAGAAATGTAATTATACTTTAGTGGAATTGTTTCAGATGTTTCAGATACTTGAAAGATACCTGTTCATGTGTTGTTAGGTAGTAATTTGGAGCTTGGCGCTGGTGCAGGAATTGAAGAACACTTCCTATTATCAACAGATATGTAGAATATTGTTTTAACATAAATTGAAATAACTAAATCTAAACAATCAAAACATTTTTCTTAATTTCCACCCAATAGTTAATTGGTAGTCTAGTGTCTCCCACTTGTGCTAAAGATTGTGAACCTTTAAATCTGAAGTCTAGGTTTTTATTGCACAGGTGCGCTGGTCTAGTTTGGACCACTATAATTATACATATTCTGCACTTGTGGACTCCTGTGGAAGAAGGAAATTACTGTAGTATTCAGCACTACTACAGTGATCACTGCAGTTTTCCAAGTCCGATGTTGGGGCAGTTCTGAGAGAGCGCCCTCCTGTGTTCAGTATACAGAAGAGAATCCCTATTGCCACAATACCTAGGAGACAGTGATGACAATAGAAGTAGATTTTCTGCTTCCACAGCAGTCTCACAGGTATGGAATACTTATAGTTACATTGTTCCAAGTTGGACCAATATAACTATGCAAAAAAAGTTTACAAGAATTTTGGTGGGATCTGATCACAATAATTAAACCAGTATTTTGTTACCTCATACTTCCCTGCCAATATTTTAAAACAAGACTACATTAGTTTACCTCCTTTTTGATAAGGAGTCTGGTTTAGATGACTGTGGAAGGTTTTGGTGAGTGCCAGAGAAATCCAGATTCCATACTTAAGCCACAGAGATGGTGCTAAATAGTGAGTGCCCTACCTTTCCCCACCATAATGTGATCTGTTACTTTTGGAGGACAGTAAGCAATAGATCATGAAAATAGTATAAAAGAGTTAAACATTAAAAAAGTTAAACAAAAGTATATCCTCCCCATTTATCAGCAGGTCCCATGGATTGCATTTAATATTTTGTGAATATAAAACTTAAAGGAGTGTGAAATGTCGTTCACAAATTTTATAAGTACCATCCTGTCAAAATGGTGCCCTTAGTGCAATAAAAATTAAAAAAAAAACAGATTATTTCTTCCTCTTTTGATAATTGATTAGAACACACATAGGAAAAAGTGCTTCTTAATTGAAAGAAGAGCTTTGACTCTGGGCTTTTCTATTCTGCTGTCTTACATACAGTTTGAACAAGCAAATACAAGACTGGTACTTACTTTAAACAACAGGCACCCACATGTGCCTACAGGCCCTGTCAGATCTTGTCTAGAGCCCCATAGAGGTTGTCAAATGTAAGAACTCTAACAGAAACCATGTTTTCTGGTTGCTATCTTTGGCTCTTCCCATTGCTATCCTGATTTCAGTACTTATTAGGTCGTGTCGACAAGCTTTTGTTTGATTCACGAGGATTTTACATTCCCATACAAATCTATGCTTGAATCAGGTCGGTATGAGGGCAACCACAGGACAAATGCACCTGACAATGAATTCTGAATGATTTCAGAAGCTTCTCAAGCTGATGCCATCAACATAATTCCAAAACCCATTAACACCGACCCTTAGTAAGACTGCCCATAGCGTTGGTTGGCCAACAGTTAGACAAGACAGATCCAGAGGTGACCACTTTTGCAGTTTTGTAGGATCTGAGTTATCATACGGCAAGTTAGACATGATTTGTAGACACCCGGGACTGATTGTTATTACCAGTATATGCAAAACGTATTGGTATATGCGAAACATTTAGGTGAGGGAAATAGTTAACCAGTGAGTCAAAACATTTTTTATTACAGAATAGTTTATGGCCCTTGCCATTTATAGGAAAAAGTATGTGAAGCTCCAAGATAATTACAAACTAAAAAGAAGGTCATTGGGTGTTTTAATCAATTTACTGGGTTGTACCTGTTCAAATAAAAAAAAAAAAAATCACAATTTTGATTACCGCTCTTTGTTTATGTTTTTATTAGAAGTTTTCTCAAGTAGAAAGATGTAAAACATTATCATAATGACAGGATCCAAAAAGATAGAAAACGATCAGACATGTCTGTTTCTTCAAAAATACCCATACCTAGTGTACGATTACTGCTCTTTAGAACATACTTCTATGAGGAGCAGGTAATAAAATATTTTATTAGTAAAATTCTATTTAGTGATTTCCATTTTTTTCTATGGAGTTAATACTTTTTTGGAGTCTAAATGATGTATGGTGGGACTCGCTCTGTATACCAGAAATCAAATTTAAAATCTGTTGATAAACTTGGCTGTTATGTTCAGCAAGCAGAGTGTGCCTTTGTGGGCTGACTCCGCTTCCTTTAGGGAAATGGTCCATCTGTCCCACTCCCATCAGCACTGTTAAACAGGGAAATCAAGGTTCTCAGCTGCATTTATCATTAATAAGTGGTAAATTAAATTTGAAAATAATTTTTTTTGCAACTTACGGCTGCCCATAGACATGAATGGGGCTCGCATAAATATAAGTATAGTGTACAGGCCTATTGAAAAAAAAAATGAAACTATTCTATATACAGTATATATATATATTTTTTTTTTTTACATATGCCCATACACTATACTTATGTTTATGCAAACATCTATGTATGCCCTAGTAGAGCTGCACACAGCCATTTCATGGATGGCTGTATGAAGCACCTGAGCTTCCATGGCAGGGAAAATACACTGATATTTCAGTTGTGAAGTCTCAGAAGCCTGAGTGCAAGAGGCCTTATTCACACGTGAGATCTAAAATAGGTTGTGTAATCTTTGCTACTGATCGCCTCTACTACCTCCTCCTGTGTCTTTGATAAAATGCCAGTGACATTTGGAAGAAGTCGCCAGCAAAGTATTGTGAATAAACAACAGCTGGTATGGTGTGAAGGAGGCTCTTTACCTGATTCTGCAGGAGATTAATGGATTTGTGTTAAACAAAATATGTATTGCAGTATCTCATTTAGAACCATCGTTACTGTAGCACAACATATCCAACAATGGGCAGTCTATTCAATAATGTTGATGTGCCTTGTGCTTTTCATTACTTGTTGTAGGGTGAACTTCAAATTGTGATAAAGTCATAATTGCTGTTATCTTTTGTCATGGAACCATATCTTCTGCATGTCATAGTTATATGGATTATGCTTTGTGAATTAATCTCTCTTTTTAGTGATAGAATTATAGATCCAGGTGCATTATACCGCGGACACACATGCGCACACAGTCAAGCATGGTCATATGAACAAGTTGAGTGTGAATGGGATTTGGCAACAGGGGAAGGCCCAACACTAGACCTAGAAGAAACAAGATGCTTTTAGTTAAGGTGACAGCATTAAAGTGTACCTGCATTTACTGTAAAGCCATTCTATCATTTTTGATGGAGTAGGGAATGGCTGGTTTATTTAGGGGTGATTTCACTTTTAACCCTGGTTCACACCGCCGAGATTTCAGGTGCGATTTGGTAATTGAAATCTGATCTAATGAATGTGAGTGTCTTAACATATGCGATTTACTGCAGTGCAATTTCAAAAGTAGTTCTTGTATTACTTTTTCTGCAGTTTGTTGCAAATTCAAATACATACTAGAAAAGCTACAATTTCTGGGGAAATTGTGTGAAGTGTTCTTGCCTCCACCAGTAGTCTACAACTGGAGTGGGCAGAGTAACTGGGTGGAGTGGCTTGAGTAACTGTTGTGTGGTGGGAGTGGCTGGAGTAACTGTGAAAAGGTTGGACTGGGCAGAGTAACTTTATGGAGTGGGCAGAGTAACTGTGTGGAGTGTTTGGAGTGAGTAAAGATAGTAAATATTACACTAACCAATTGATTGATCAAATTTAAAAAGTGCACATGGCAAGCTTGATAGAGTGAGAAATGCATTTCAACTTTTAATTATTTATATAGCACATTTAATTGCAATGTTGTTGCCCAAAGTGCTTCACAGTTACATTAAAACATACATTTATAAAAACATTAACAGCATTATCACCTCAAATACTCTACTGTAGAAATTTTATTTCCAAACCTTACACCAGAAGGCGGCCAAACTGTCACCAATTCAAAATTAGATTTGAAATAGGGCAGAGAAGAGCGGTTAAAAACAAACTGCTCCAAATTGCTCACATCACTGGCGTCTTCAAATGGTCGTAGTTTTAAAAACTATAAATCCTACAGTGAAGAGCTTTATATTGTGAGAATCACAAGACCCAGGCCTACATTTTGATGCATAGTACGTCTCTGAAATATTAAAAATAAAGGCACAGTCACAGTTTAGAAATTGCCCTTCAAATTTGAGGTGGCTAGAGTGGAGTTTCAATAAATGTCATGGGCGGCGTGAGTTGCAAACAAATGATCATATTGTGAAAACTATCAGGACTATGGCTTAGACGTGGACATTTTTAGTGGCAGCAGGGACAGCTGAACGTTTTGATATAAGATTTGTGTAGGTGGGCTTGAAAATGAGGGAGTGATGACAGTTTAGATATCATGTCCTGATTTTTCAGCTCACACTCTAGCTTTTGTCAGCTCCCACTTTAGTTTTGAACATTCCGCCATTCATTCCAATGGGACCAATTTCACCACAAAAACGCCGATATTTCGTGAACCATTTGGTGAAATGTTCCACAAAGTAATAGCACACCAATCGGGAACAATCCGCACGTTTCGGTATATGACTGTCTATGTAGTGTAAAAACTGTGGGAGGAGTTAGGGTGGTAAATTTGGCTATAATAATAAGAATATATATGTGAGATAACAGTAAGTGGTCTTGCCATGCAAGAACACTTAATTATTATTATACAGGACTTATATAGTGCCAACAGTTTGCTCAGTGCTTTACAATATAACGGGAGACAATACAGGAACAATACAGTTCAATACCAGAGCGAAAGGAGGGCCCTGCTCCTTCGAGCTAGACTACAATATAGATCGCACTGCAAAACGCAATGGGAAACACAAGAAATCGTTGGAAAATCTTCACAAGTTGCAAACAAATTTTCAGAAAACGTGGTGAAATCGCAAACAAAATGTGCCATCTAGTAAATAAATTAGAACGGTGAATTGTGGATATAGCTTTCCATCAACTTCCTTGACCACTCCATAGGATTTCTCATGTACTCATATAACCAACACCATCTCTTAAAATGCTGCAAAACATGCAGATTGTGCCACCTCCGTGCTCACAGAACCCTCACCTTAAGACAAATGGAATGCACTTAAGATAATAAACAAATTGGGGTTCCTCCACTCTCCTGGTCATCCACCGGTTTAGAACCAATGGGCGCCCTCTTTCCTTTCTCTTGATTTCCATATGAATGGAGGGTCTAGTAGTAAACACCCGGATTACCATAAACATATGCACACACATAAAGGTATCATACGTGTGAAGTGGAACACACACAAATGGGGATCTCCTGCATTACAGTGACTCAAAAATAACTTTGTGGATAGTGTCCATGTGCATATAACAGATTCCATGCAGATGTGAACTGCAAGTGCCAATCCTCTATAGCTGGGGTGCCCCCTCACCTTCCTGCCCAGGCCCCTAAGGACCAATGAGCCTTTAGTAATGCAGTGGGTGTCCCTCCGGATGTTAGATGGATCACTCCAACAATGGTGGTGGAACTCCCTCCTCTTGGCTATACCATAAATCGTTGGTGGTACCAGCATATGACTCTCCAGGACGATCACCAGTAAGGCAAGAGAGACTCATATAGTGTAAAACCGTTTTATTTATATCGATAAAGAAACAAAATCCTAATTACAAAACACTCCAAACGAATAAGCTTTCACACCACTCAAAGGGTGTACTGTATGTTGAAAAACAGAGCACCAAGATGGCACCCGCGCCGGATATGACGTCAAGCCATCGATCGTACAAGCTCCTCCCACTGGCGTATCTTCGCGTTACGTCACTATAGGCACGTGACTTCCTCAGGATATACGCCTATCCCTGGTGGAGCTTGATTTATCTAGCCTATTAGCCAATCAATAATCAGAGTGGGCGGACCGCAGCCGCCATTAAAGTGAAGTGCAAACCCTGACCTCAGGAATGAGCACATATAAGGCAGCCCTCTACAAATCCATACAGCGGTATATAAATTCGATGCCCGAGTGCATAGCCACAATTTTATGTATCTATTGGGATTTTTTTAGCCTAAGTATGTCCTATAAGTATAGCCACAATATTGGTGTACTGTATACAAGGGCTTTTTAGCATTTTTCGTGTTTTTAATCAATTTTATATATATATTTTAATTATTATTTTTTTAAGTTATCCTTATATTTTTATTTATATATTTTGCGTAATATCATGCACGAGTAGATATATACCCCTATTTATGGTATAGTTACTGATTATGATGGATTGTTATTGCATACATAATTGTTTGTATTTTATCTTTATTTATTTTAATAAAATTATGTCTTTTAAGGTTTATATATACCCCACAGTGAGTGGTAACTCACGAGAACCCCACTTGCTATGCACTCGGGCATCGAATGTATATACCGCTGTATGGATTTGTAGAGGGCTGCCTTATATGTGCTCATTCCTGAGGTCAGGGTTTGCACTTCACTTTAATGGCGGCTGCGGTCCATTAATTATATATACACTTTTCTTTATTTGTGTATCTATATTTGTGACCCTTAGCGCCGCACTGTTTGTTTATATTTTATCTTATATATGGTGTTGCATTTCTGCCAAGGAGGGCAGCTGGGTGTTTACTAATATACCCTCCTTGTATATCACTATTTCTTTGTGAATGTATATTTGTTATGTTTTGAATCATGGTTTATTTTATACATGGTAGAATAATTAAATTTTACTAAGGAGGGCAACTGGGTGTTTACTACTAGACCCTCCATTCATATGCACTTTTGGATCATCACTTCATTTATATACCTTTTTTATATTTTTTTTTTATTGTTTCATTTATTATTATTACCCTGCAATTGTTGTATGCAGAGCTCAGTCGGGTGTTTATTATTATTTATTTGTAAATTTGGTGGGGAGTTTGTTACATGTTAGCACAGCACTTTATATATATATATATATTTTTATATATATTTCAATGTCATATTTTGGTGTGGGAACACTTTTTGGTGTGTGCAGCTTACACAATAGAAGTGTAGAGTGATCCATTCATCCTGTTTGGCAGCGCATAAGATT